>NC_138034.1:77841750-78231033 GCF_964106645.2 Podarcis pityusensis
GAGCCCCCCAGCTTCTCCTGGAGCAGGGATGGGGCTCAGCACCCCCTTGGGGTCATGGTGCTGCTGCTGCAGATCCCCCGGCGTTGTTATCTCTGCGCGCCAGCCGCTCTGAGCCGCCCCCTCCAGCTTTGAGCGCGGAAGCTCCTCTTCTCTCTCCCCCCCCCCGCCCCGCTGCCCGCTGGATCCGGGCCTAAGAGTAGAGCGGCGCCGCACAAGGGCCCCCCCGGCCCATCCCCCTTGCCTGGCCTCGCCCGGCGCGGCTTGGGGAGGGGGCGTCCCGTCGGGTCTTCCTTGCCTCTGGTCGCCGGTGAGCCCGTTCAGTCCTAGCCAAGTCCGCCCGGGCGCTCCAGCCTTAAAGACGCACAGGCAGGGCCATCAATTGGGCACCCGGGTAGGAGGAGCCAGCGCGGAAGTGTTAGCAAAGTTTCAGAGGGGGGAGCGAGTGGGGGGGACGCGGGGAGGGGAGGGGGTCCCCGCTTCTCCGGCCGCCTTGCAGAAGCGGCCACCGCCCGGCGGCTCTGCCTTTGCTCGCAGGCCTGCCTGGGGGCTCCCTCGGCTCCACCGCTGAGCTGGCGGCCCCGATCCCGGGAGCCAAGAGGCGTCGCGGGAGCGGCTAGGCCTGTGTCAGGGCCCTGACCCGACAGCTTCTCCGGCTCCCCAAGCCGAGGACAGCTTGGGCTGGGAAGCAGCGCCTTCTGGCCCCTTCTCGGCTTATCACGCTGGGCCTCCCCTCTCCAGCTCCCGGTATGTGTGCTCCGCGGTGGTCCCCGCTCCTTCCAGACCCTTCCACCGCCCCCTGCCAAACTGGCTGTAGATACAAGAAGGGCAGCTGGGGTGGGCGATAGAGGACCCTGCCTCCCCCTTCGGGCTCATCTCTGGCAATTGTCTTAAGCTGCCGCAAATGTCTCTGCTCAAGGAGCCCCCCGAGTTTTGGCATTGTCTCTTCGCCCCTCCCCCGCCTCTCTCCAGGAGCCTTATGGAGCCGCCTGGATCGGGTCTGCTTTGGAGGAGGGGAGCCTTCCTTGACCAGCGTGTGGGGCGCCCTTTGCGGCCTTCCCCTCTGGAGAGATAGTCACCCTCCCTTGAGTGCAGTTCCTAATCGCCAGTCGCCCTTCTGTGGCCAGGATTCTTCCGAGCAGGAGAAGCGCCGGGTTCTTCCGGGGCCCTCCGGCTGCTTCTCCTTCGGGCGGCGACCCTCCAGCTAAATGCCCCTCGGGGTTTGTGGCAGCCTCGCTTATTGTTCTCGGGACTCTGGTTTTACCTCGCCGCGCAATTACGCACAATTGCAGCGCCTTCACCAGCTTGGCGGCCCCGAAATAGCCCCGCGGGGACTTCGGGGAGAGGTTTCTCTTCCTCCGGAGCCGACAGAGCCACGGAGGGGTTTTCCTCCGCTTGGTGTAAGGGAAAGGAAGGAAGAGAAAGGCAGGCTTCGCACCCCGCGAGAGCCACTCCACGCTCTCCTTCGCGGACGCACGGAATTTTTTTGCTGCTGCCGCTGTTGAAGATGTGCTTTGTTATTATCACTATGACTATTGTTACTGTTGTTACTATTGGTAGTAGTACTATCAGTAGTACTCTTCGTAGTAGTACTATTATTCGTGCTATTACTGCTATTATTATCTTGGGCACCCTCAGGTTCCCCTCTCCCTCAGCGCCGGCTCCGCTTGTTCAGCTGGCGTCCTTGACGTGCGTGGCCCGTAGGATCCGAGACGCTGCCCAGAGGAGCCGCTGCCTCCGCTCCAGGTTTGCCCCTCGCGTCTCCCTGTGTGCCCTCCGGGCCCTCCTTCCCCACCCATCGAGGCCACCTTAGGGTCTTCTTCCCCCTTTCCGGCCCTCCACCCTCCGGTTCTTCCCCTGCGCTCTTGCGAGCGAGCCGACTCGCTGCCCCGCCGGAGGTGCAGGGCGGCTTCGGCGGCGTCCCAGGGTATCTGGTGGATCGGGCCCTCCGGCTGCTTGCCTCGCCGCCTGCGGCCCAGCTGGGCGCTCCGCTAGGCCCCTTCGCCACCCCCGCCGCTAATGCAAGGCAGACGTGCAACATCCCCGTAAAGGGAGCCATAAAAAGCGGCTCCCCCCCCCCCAAGCGCTGTAAAGAGCATTTCAAAGCCCCCCGCGGGCCGCCTGCTGGGGAGGGGAGTCTGTAGACAGGCTGGGCGGCCCCGACCTCCCCCCGACGGCTAGCCGGGCCTCTCCGGAGAGAGGGGCCTCCATGGGGTTCCCCACTCCCCTCCAGGATGCACCCCGACTATTCTAACCCCCCCCCCTCGACTGCCTGGAGTTTTATAGCCTCCCCAGTTCTAAATGGCCCATAAAAGCGCCGCGTCTGGGAGTGATTAAGGCCCGCAGCGCGGGGCTTTGGGCAGGTTTGAGTTTCACTGCCCGGACCGGCCGTAAAAGCCTCATACAAATAGCTCCATGATCCCGCACGCTTGTAAACCCCCCCTCCTTCCCTCCCTCCCAGCCTGTCCCCCTCCACAGCCAGCTGCTGAGAGGCCAGGCCTGTCCTGTCCAAACCTCGGGTCCGCCTGCGCGCAAAGGGCTCCCGGTGGACGCGCACCGAGGGCCCCCTGTAGCCGGTCGGACTCGGCCGGAAGAAGGCACAAGACCCCCGGGAAAGCCCACGGCGCAAGCAGCAGAAAAAGAGGGAATGGGGGCGGTATCTCTGAAGGTTACGGGGTGGGGGAGGGCAGGAAAATCCCTTCCCTCCCATCTACACCCCAAATGTAGGCGCACAATCATATAATTGGAGAGTTGGAAGGGACCTCCGTGGGCCATCTAGTCTAACCCCTTGCAATCCAGGAAGCGCAACTAAAGAATCCTGGACAGATGGCCACCCAACCTCTGCCCGGAGGACTTCGCCAATGGGCGGAAGAGAAACGGAACATGGACATCAATAATCCCAGAGCCATCTCACACCTCCGGAGGAAGCGCGAAAGGCCCGGGAGAAGCCGGCAGCGCTAGCCGCGGCCGTCCGCATTTCCGCTCGCCTTCCGCACCCGCCCTGCGACCGACTTCCACCACCTTCTTCGCCCCAAGCCATCTTCTTCGGTGTGGGCGCGCGATATCTGGGAAAGTCCTAAGAGAGTCGTTCGTCCTACAAGCCGTAGCCTCTGCCCACACCCAAGGCCAGAAGAGGCCGGAGGAAAGACGAGGGAAAGGGCGGGTGCGTTCACACGAGACACGGCAAAGCACTTGTGGGGGGGCCTCTCTGGCTGTGGGAACGTGGCCAGCTGCCCCCGGGCATCTCTGAGCCATCAGCCCCGTTGCCTGCTCCTCCAATCACCCTGAAAGGCCTGTTAGCCAGAAACCCCGCAAGATTCAGAAGTCGCCTTTTGTTTCCCACTCCCTTCACAACATTCATGAGGATAAAAGTGGCTCTGGGTTTGTAACAGGAAGGTATAACCTCCGCGGGGCAGAATGCTTATTCGCATGATAATCGCCGCCCCGCAAGAACACCATCTAGACGTTCAGCTTACAGGCCTGGGGCCCGAGGGTCTCTGAGCCTCCCTCCTCGCCGGCGGAGGCACTGAAGGCCCAGCCTCCTCGCGTGTCGGGCGGCGGAGCTGCGGGCCTGACCTGTGAACGAGGTTCCGACGCCCTGTTTCCCAGTCCCGCGGTCTCCGCTGCCCGACCCGCATCCTGACGGCCGGGTGGAACAGCAGGTGTGAGGCGCAGGCAGCGTCCTGTCCTGCCCAGGCCGGAGAAAGGCGCTGGCGGCCGGGTCGTGGCTGCTCAGGGCCAGCCCAGGAGAGCCCCAGGCAGGGTCTGCCCCTTCCCGGAGCCGCCTTCCACCCCTCTATCGTCTCTTGGTCCCTTATGTAATCTTTTGCTTGTTTTAGGTTAACACAGAACAAAGGAAACCTATAGAAGATAAATATTTGGAAAGTTAGAAGGAATCTGTCAGGTAAGGGGATGCGGTATGCTCTTTCTAGAGCTGTAAGGGTTCGGAAAACCTTTTTTTTTATTAAAGAAATAAAATTGTCAGCTGAAACCCGAATACATCCCCCTCTGTTTTCCCGATTGCATTTTCTTCTCGGCCCAGCCTGCAAAGGGGAATCGGCCCCGATCCTGCCCGGGCTGTCGGAGCGCCTAGATGGTCTGTGGCTGAGGTTCCGCTCCTTTTGCCTGAACCCGGTCAGTCTCCTACTCCCCATTTCCCCCCAAGAAACCTGGAGACGGGCTCCAGGCTTGGCCAGGCCCCAAACCACCCTTCGGCGCCATTTCACGTCGGAGAAAGGTCTCTCGGAGATCACTGAGGCAGCGTCAAGGAAAGCCCGCCGGCGGAGAGGTTCCTCTTTGTAACCGTCGCGCGCAAAGCCACGCACCCCCAAAACCCCAGAATGAAAGCAGGAGCTCCCCGCGTAGAATCACCTCGGTATTGGGGGGTGCAATGCAGTGTGGTGGGGGGCTCCTCTGCCCACAGATCCCCCCCATGGTTCGGATCAGGCCCAGCACTTACAGCAGGTGAGGAAGCTCCTCCCGCGGATCCCAAGGCTTCCACCCCGAATAAATTCGCTTCTTGCGTTAGAGCCCCCCTCTATAGTCCCCCCCCGCCCTGTTAAAAGTTTTGGCCCATCCCGGAGCCGAAGTGGTTAAGCGCAGCTGTCACTCAGCGCCCGGCGGGCTGCGCGCCCCTCCGCTCGGGGGCCTTTAATCCCCGCTCGCCGTGATAGATGGGCCGTTTACACGAGCGATTAGGAGCGGATGGAGCCCGCCATGGCCACAGCCGCGCGGGCGGGGGGGGGGGGGCGGCGGATCGGGAGAGCGCTCCGCCAGATGGTGACTTTTATGTCGGGACAATCCCCAGCGCGTCGCCTCATCTGCTTTTGCTGCGGGAGGGGAGCCTGAAAAATGGAAATTGGGAGGGTGGGGATGAAAATCATTAGGATCGGAACAGGGGAGGGGGCTGACTTTGGTGTGAAAGCACCGCAAGAGTAAGCGGGAGGACGGGGCATTGTCTCCCGGGCGGGGCGCTCCAGATTCCGGCCTCCGTCCATTCCGGAGTCGATCCCAAAGGAACTCGCCTTCCTTTCCCAACCGGCGAAACTCCCTTATGGTTCTGGACAATAGGGGCGGGAGGCGCCTATGGAAAGAGAGGACACCCCCCCCAATCTCTCACGCCAGGGGAGCCTCCCTCGCCGCCCCTCGCGGGTTCCTTCGATGCGGGTCTGCCTCACCGGCTCCGCTTTGCTCCGGGATTTCAGCGAAGCCGCGCGGGAGTCTGGCAAGCGCCGCCGGCCGGGCTTTCTCGCTTTCGTCCTTTCTTAATTGCTTTCCCTTTCCATAGTTCACCCCTCTCTCAAGACCTGCGCTAAGCGGCAGGAGTGAAAACGCGCCGGGCCTTCCCTCGCCTGCTCCTTCCTCCTGCCTTCCGAGAGTCCCCTGAGCGAGACCGGCGGCAGGTGGAAGGCGCATCTTTCCTGGGCGCCAAAGGCTCCGATCCCAAGACTTCTCCGAGCGGGTAGGTGACGGTCAAAATACCGGCAAAATGCATCTTCAGCCAGAAGCGCACTGGATGCAGAAGAACCAGCAAAGCCCCATCAAGCGGCTAACACAACGCGGAAGGCGAGGCGGCTCCTGGCGTAGAGATGCGCAGCATCAGTTCTGAAAGGCAAACGCTATTTTTATTTGCATCTGTTGCCGCAGAAGTAGCTTTCTGGAGATCCCGATGCGGAGCGAGGAGAGTGGAAGGCCGCTGACCCGAAACTGGGGAAGAGAGGCGCTCCATCTGGCGAGGAAGGGAGGTGCGAAAGTCCCGCGGGCGGCGGAGTTTTGACGCGGAGCCAGGAAGGAGGGAGCCCGCCGCCAGGGCTACAGATCCGCCGCGGCCTCAGGAGACCGCGCAGGAGCACCCCCGCTGCCTCCTGTTCTCTCTGAAGGTGGAGGGGGCAGGGAAAAGCAGGCGCACCCCAAAATCTAGTCCAAGGTAAAGCCACCCAAAGCGCAAAGTCTCCAAGTCGCCCTCGCTCCCGCTTCCCCTCGCCAGCCGTGCGCCACTTTACCGTTGCCGAAAAGACGTGCGGACGTTTGCAACGAAATGCGAGAGAGATAAAGGCGGCGTTCCCGGGCTGGCTGCTTGCTCAGGGCCTGCAGTCGCCGGCTCCCTCCCGCCCACCTCCCCGGCTGCAGTCGGACATGCCTGGCCATTCTGACCCTCTCGCCGTTTCCGCAGGGCGGCGAATGTCGGGGCGCAGCGGGGCCTTTCTCGTCTGGGCGCCGCGACCAAATCCATCCCCTCCTTCGGCGGTTTACGCGCAAGCTGATCTCCCGGATTCCACTCAGGGGTTCGCCTCTCTGCTTTAGCGCCTGTCTTAGTTTTCGTTTGTCTGTTTTTAACGCTGCTGATTTTAAAATGTTGGCGCCTGGAGCGTCTTGGTTGACAAGGCGGACTAAGAGAGTTTTTATCCGCGAGCGAAGCCAGAGGCCTGGAAGGGCTGCCTGGCTCACGTCGGATAAATCATTTCTCCGACGGCGCGCGTCTGTTTGCTGCAATGGGGCCTTGGAGGCTGGCGAGGGGCCCTTGCCCAGTGAGTCGAGGCCTGTTTGCCGGTGGCCCCGATCCCTTCTGTCCCTGGTTCCACAGAGCTCCTCTTAGCCGTCTTATCTCCCTCCCTAGCACTGACAATCCGTCCGTCGCCGCCTCCCAGTCCAGCGCCCGAACCTCCCTCGGCGCCTCTGCGGGAGGAGAGCTGTGGACGCGGGTGGCGCGCAGGATTTGACTCGGGACTCCTCAGGGACAGCCCAGGGGAGGCGCTCTGGGAAAGGCAGGCCCAGGAAAGATTTCTAAGCCACAGCGAAAGTCCAGCTCGCCCGGGGTTGCCTCTTTGATAGCCCTACAGCAAAGGAAACGGGTTTGTTTGTTTGTTTGTTTGTTTGTTTGTTTAAAATTATACTCTGCTTGATTATAAAAAGCCTCAAAATGGTTTATAAAAAGAACGAAATATAAAATTATCGATAAAAACAGTTATAAGCAACATTCGAAAAATTAAAACCACCCATAAACTAAAATCAGAAGAAAACAAACACCAACATTTTACCTGAGTAGGTTTGTCTAAGCAAGGATGCGTTTAGCAGGCGCAGAAAAGAGCGCAGGGAAGGAGCCCGCCTGCTGTCAATCGGCAGGGAGTTCCAGAGGACAGGCGCTGCCACACTAAGAGATCGACTTCTTACGAGTGAGGAACGGGCGTCGTCTGGCACCCGTCACAGGGCCAGATCCACAGTTCTCCCAGACTATTGTTGTTATTATTTTATTTATGTACTTACTACATTTATATACACCTCTAAATTCCAAGGAGCTCAAGGTGGTTCCATGGTTCTTTTCCTCACGACAACCCTGTGAGGGGGGTTAGGCGAAGCGATGGTGACTGACTCCAAAGTCTCTCTAGCCATTATGCCACACGGGCTCTCAGCTGTGGTCCAAATAGCTCAGTGTTGCCCACCTCCCTCTGTTTTCTCCTTACAACAACCCTGTGAGGGAGATTAGGCTAAGAAACAGTGACTGTCTCTTGGTCACCCAGAGCTTCGTGGCTGCTTTTGAGCTGCGATTCCTCCGGTCTTAGCCCAGCGCTCTGACCAGGAAGTCTCGCTGAGACAAAGGACCTCAGTCGACAGACAAGCCACTTTCCTCCAAAGCGTCCGCGCCTCCCTCCGGCTTCTGTCTCGCCGCTACAGCTGAGGCCACAACACAGCGGGGAGTCTTTAAGGCCCCACCCGATGCGTCTGAAGCACACAAAACCTCCGTTGCAGGGGGTTGGACTAGATGACCGTTTGGGACCCTTCCGACTCTACAATCCCGCGATTGCATGAAAGCCTGATGCCATAATGAAGACCCGTCCCCCCCCCCCATTTTTTTTTCTGCAGCAGACTAAGGCGGGGCGCAACCTCTGGAAGAAAGAGGCGTCTTCGCTGCCCTGGCTCAGCCTGTGAGGGAGCGTTATACAGGGACTCGGGGCGTGTTCGCAGGGACACTTCAACCTGCAAGTAGAGACAAATGCTCCTCCTGCCCTCCCTGGTTCCTCCCCGCTCCATGCCTCGTACAGACACTCCCCCCCCCCCCGCCGCCCTGCACACCGTCTCGCATAATGCCCTGTGACACGCACCAGGAAATTGCTGCAGAGGGGGATCCTTGCAGGCCCCCAGCTCATTCTCAGCAGGTCTTGCGTCTCTTCCCCCGCCCCGCTCTCCTTCAGCATCTTCCTCCTCCCCCCCCACGCCCCCACTCCCAGCTTATCTGGGGCGTTGACAGGGAAATTGAGTTAAGTGATGGAGAAGAATGTGCTCGTGGGGCGAGCAGCTCCATCCCAGGCCTTTAGATGCGTGTGTTTCTGCGCGTGCGTGCGCGTGTGCTAATCTCCGTTGTCAAGAGCGCGAGGACTAGCTGGGCTCCGCAGCTACTTAAGTGAACGGAGGAGCGCCTTGCGAAGACCAAGACGCCGAGGAGGGGCCCCTGGATCAGGACGTTTTTAAACGATGGCTCTTGATTTAATTGTATATAAGCGATATTATTTGTAGCCTTAGTTTTAGGCTAAGTGTGGATGCCACGTTGGAGCTGGAAGGCGGGCAAGGTGTAAACGGGAGCGGGTGGCGCTGGGCTTGCTGGTCAGAAGGTCAGCAGTTCTAATCCGCGCGAGGAGGTGAGCTCCCGTTGCTCCGTCCCAGCTTCTGCCAACCTAGCAGTTCGAAAGCACACTAGTGCAAGTAGATAAATAGGTACCACTGCAGCGGGAAGGTAAACGGCATTTCTGGGCAATTTGGTTACATCACGGTGTCCTGTTGCGCCAAAAGCGGTTTAGTCCTGCTGGCCACATGACCCGGAAAGCTGTCTGTGGACAAACGCCGGCTCCCTCGGCCTGAAAAGCGAGATGAAGGTCACACCCCACAGTTGCCTTGGACTGGACTTAACCATCCAGGGGTCCTTTACTTTTTTTACCTAAATGGTTAAACAAGCAAACTTGTGCGGGGGATTATGGTGGGGTGTGTGGAAGGGGATAGCCCGAGAAAGTGGTGGAAGGGGTGGGATTGGGGCCAGGAGCAGGAGAGGCTAGGTGCCTTCAAGCTGGGGTGGAGCTGGAGGGGCTTCATGAAGTTGGCCTAGAGGCCTCACCTTCTGTGGGGTGTGAAACACAGAGCAGTCAAATACAACATTCCTAGAGTGGACATAAAAAGGGGATGTCTGGACCAGCCAGTCAGAACTTCCGGTTTCCTCCTGGGCTGGGACAAACTTCCTCTACATGTGACCAGAGGTGGGTGTGACCTCACCTGTGCAGGTAACAAAATAGCACAGGGGAGGCAGCCATCTCTCTCTCTGACTCCATTCCTTGAAATAGCAACATCTCCTTAGCCTGAGATGCTCAGCCAAGAAAGGACAAAGAAACTACGGTATCTCCTTATGGGATAGATTCCACGTGTATATATTTTGTAACCTAAGTCTGCCTTCTGGGATCCTTCTGTGAACAGAATGTGAGTAAACTAATTTATATACTTTTATACAAGACTGTGTCATGTCTATTCTTTTTAAGTGGGAATAAAAGGGGAATTACCAGGAAACTTATTTTAGAGGCTTATGCAAGCCTGGCAAACACCTATCCACTGTGTAAGTTTAAAAGGGGAATGTTACTCTGCTAAGTTGTAGAACTTGTTAACACAAGTTGGGAAGGATATAATTAAACAATATATCCTCTCCTGCCTCCCTGAACATTCCCACACCTTCACCCCCTCCAGCAAAAGGGTCTCTGCCACCACCGTGACTCCACTGCCACAGGCCCACCCACGTCAGGGGCTCCCAGGAGGGCGAGAATGGTGCTAGCTGTTATTCGGCCTCGGTCCAGTATACCTGAAGGAGCGTCTCCACCCCCATCGTTCTGCCCAGAAGCTGAGGTCCAGCTCCGAGGGCCTTCTGGTGGTTCCCTCGCTGCAAGAAGCCAAGTTACAGGGAACCAGGCAGAGGGCCTTTTCGGTAGTGGCACCCGCCCTGTGGAACACCCTCCCACCAGATGTCAAAAAGATAAATACCTACCTGACATTTAGAAGACATCTGAAGGCAGCCCTGTTCAGGGAAGTTTTTAACATGTGACATTGTAATGTATTTTTAATCTTTGTTGGAAGCCTCCCAGAGTGGCTGGGGAAACCCAGACAGATGGGCGGGGTACAAATAAATTATGATGATGATGATGATGATGATGATAATTCCTGCATTGCATGGACGACCCTTTGGGTGCCTTCCAACTTTACAATTCTATGATGGCTCTTCACTGGAAAACTATCATCATTTGCAGGTGGTTTTCCATAGCATGATATGTGATCTTGGATGCATGCCTTGAGCATGTGCAGAGTGGTTTTGCCTCACCACTCAGGAGTGCCAGCCTCACACTCACCCAGCGTCTGGGATTTGGGGACAAGGATTCCAGGCCAAGAGCGTGTGGCCCCCTCTCCCTCTCAAGTGACTGCAAGCAGGGGCGGGGGGGGGGGCCTGGAAGCCATCCTAGCAAGTCTAAGGCAGCGGGCACTGGCCTGCAGATTCTCTGGCCACCAGGAGCCCTGGGCCTCAGGGGCAAGTGAGCCGAGGCTGGCAGAGGCAGGTGGGCCCTCACAGCTGCCCACGCCCCTCCTCCTGCTGTGATTGATGGGACAGATGCAAGCAACCCTGGGACTCCATCCAGCTGCTGTGAGCATGATGCTAGAACTCCTGTCTACCTCCCTCCCCCCCCCTTTGATTTGACAGCTATGAAAAGGGGCTCTAAAGCCCCAGCACATCTGGCTGGTGTGGCCCAGCCGCCTCCTGCGTGGTCTCCCAGGCACAGAGTCCTGGCACACCCAGAGCAGCCCGGTGGCCACCAACAGACATGTCTGGGCTTGTGCTGTGCCCCCATGTGCTCACATGCTCCTGCCAGCATCCCTTTGACCTTTTGGCATACATGATGTTGATGCCTTATGATCTCTCTTGGACTTGGCAATGGGAGCACTTGGCAGTGTGGCAGTGTGGCAGGAAAGGGGCAAGAGGATATGTGCCCACACTAATTCCTGGGTGATCCCCCAGACAAGGTTAAACACACATGGTGTGAAACACACATGTGTGTTTGTGTGTGTGTGTGTGTGAGAGAGAGAGAGAGAGACAGACAGACAGACAGACAGACAGACAGACAGGGATTGATTCAGATTGAATGGGAAGGTGACTGGTGTGCCTGAAAGATGTAAAAACGTTATCTGGGTCAGGAAGGAGCTTGTGTGAAGCCAAGCAGGAAGGAAGTTGCGATTTCATAGAATGGTAGAACTGTAGAGTCAGAAGGGACCCTGAAGGCCAACTCCTGCAATGGAGGAAACACAACAAACAAAACCCATTTTTTGGGGGGGGGGATTGCCCTGCAAAGCCAAAAAGCAAAAGGACTCCTCTCCAAGAATGCATGCAATGGGCTCATTTTAGATGGATTAGGCCCCCTTTCAACTTATCAGGGGTCCAGCCCAACAGGACAAATGTTAAGGATGGTAGGAGAGGATATATTGTTTTGATATTATCCTTCCTCACTAACTTAGAATCCTTTCATTAAGCAATCCAGTCTGGCTTGTTCCTGGTAAATTCCCCTTTATTCCACTCTTAAACTAATAATAACACAGCACAATCTTCTTTAAAAGTAAGAATAAAGTTTTACTCACATTCAGTTCACAGCAGGAATCTGAAGGCAGGCTTTATCTTGTGGTTACAGTGAAAAGAAGTCTGAGCTACATCTCAGACTTTCTGCTTGTGGGCTCCATCCTGTGTGAGGGTTGAGCCATGCGCTGGCTAAGAGCCAGGAAAGCAAGAGGCCAAGAGAGAGATGGTTGCATGGCCAGCCCTTTTACCTGGTCAGCTAGGGTCACGCCCATCTACCTGGTCACACACGGGGGTGGGGTGGGGGGTGGGGAGATCCAGAGCAGGTATGACAGGAAGTTCTCCCTGCCTGGAGCCACATTCCCCTCGGTGTCCATTCCAGGCAACAGGAAAAGGTTGTACTTGACTGTTCTACATTCCACAACAACCACCTGGAGGTGTAATTTGAGAGAGCTTCCGGGTCATGTGGCCAGCATGACTAAGCCGCTTCTGGCGAACCAGAGCAGCGCACGGAAACATCATTTACCTTCCCGCCGGAGCGGTACCTATCTATCTACTTGCACTTTGACGTGCTTTCGAACTGCTAGGTTGGCAGGAGCTGGGACCGAGAAACGGGAGCTCACCCTGTTGCGGGGATTTGAACCGCCGACCTTCTGATCGGCAAGTCCTAGGCTCTGTAGTGATAAATGAATGGGTACCACACAACCCTTCTGTCTCAGGGCACCACAATGTCCCAGCTAGTTACTGAAGGATGCTGAGGTTTGGCCGGGCCATAACCAGAAAATACTCAGTAATTTCCTATCCTATCAACAAATAAATAATAAAATCCCAATGTTGTGTGTCTGTGTGCTTGTGTTTGGCTGTGCATGTTAAAGACAGTTTGCCTTGGAGCACGCATGTTCATGTGAATTGCCATGTGTGTGTGTGTGTGTGTGAGAGAGAGAGAGAGAGAGAGAGAGAGCGCGATCCATTTCATTTCTTCCATTTTTCTCCTGCTCTGTCTTCCACCAGCTGGCTCCCAAAGAGATTTCCCATAATGAAATAATCAAATTCAAATACAACAAAAGCACATGGCTTGTGTGTCAGTGCAACACCCACGGGGCACGCAGTGTTGATTAGGTGGGTATACTCGCTTGCGCCTGGGCGGAGCTGTTCCCGTGACGCGCTGCTGATTGCCTCCTTGATGAGCGCGGAGGTGTTTTGCATTTATCTTTCTCTGTATCTTTATGGTGGTGGCCGGAGGACCCTGGTTTGACCCCTCTATTATATAGCTTATGAGATCAGTTTGGGGGGGAATGGGGAAGGGACCCCCCCCGCCTGAAGTAGCCCTGCAGAGTCACTGGCCAGGCAGAGGAGAGGACGATGCAGCTTGGACAGAGAAATTGTTGTTTAGTCCTTTAGTCCTGTCCGCCTCTTCGTGACCCCCTGGACCAGAGCACGCCAGGCCCTCCTGTCTTCCACTGCCTCCCGCAGTTTGGTCAAACTCATGCTGGTCTCTTCGAGAACACTGTCCCAACCATCTCGTCCTCTGCCGTCCCCTTCTCCTTGTGCCCTCCATCTTTCCCAGCATCGGGGTCTTTTCTATGACCTATGAGCTATATGACCTATAGCTATGAGCTATGCTCGTAGTTGAGAGTTTTGACCGAACGTGATCCACCTGGAGCAGGAACCGGCAAGCCACTCCAGTATCCCTGCCAAGAAAACTCCATGGACAAGGACAGAGAAATAGTCTTATGTGTTTTAAAGATAGTTCCTGGATTATGTCTGGGCCAGCCTTATATCTTACCACATGAATAAAAACCATTTAAAACAACAGTGAAGGATTAAAATACAGTACTTTCAAAGCTACTCATGTTTCTCATTTAAAACTGAGACCCAGCAATGGAGAATAACTCTGGCTGGGGAGGGCGGGGTATAAATAAAAAAATATTATTATTATTATTATTATTATTATTATTAAATGTCCAACCCGATTTAAATAATTCTTCTACCTCATCTTCTGAAGACCTTTTGGAATAAGACAGTTACACACACCAAGGCAGGATGGAACCCATCAGGGGACGAGGATGGAATTGGTTGCCAGCTGGTTCCCAGTTCCTCATTCTTAGGAAAGGTCCAAGCGGAACTCAACAAGAACAGCCAATAATCTTTATTTTATTTAGTAATTTATTAAATTTGTATTCCACCCTTCATTGGTAGATCTCAGGGCGGTTCACAACATAAAAATACAAAATAAGAACACAAAATATGTAGTAGAAAAAAGACCAAACACACACAGAGACTAACATCTTTGGCTGTGTCACATATTTCCATCACGGGAGGTGGGACTCTTGTCAAGGCCACACCAGCTTTCAAGATGCTCTAAGGAGGGGTGTTCTGAACATGAGTCTGTTGACAGGCTGGGCTCCACAGGGGGGGCTCGGTGACCTCCTGGCCCCTCAGCCACCTGCAGCAGAGGAGCAGGAGCCACCTCAGGAGCCAGCGAATCTAAGCTTCTCCACCTGTCCCCAGGCCCTCCTCAGGTCTGCTCCGTCTCCTCCTCCTGTCGAAAACCTCGGATTTCCATGTGCAAAACTGTCCCCTCCCGCTGCTTCCAGGACCGGGCAGCCTCCTGGGGGGGGCCAGGAGACGAAGCCTGCGAAGCACCCCAGTTTCTCTGAGGAGGAACGACTCAGCTAAGGGCAGCATCCCAGCCCTTTGGCAGAAATCTATTTCCGTTACTTCGGGGTCAGAGGAGCGGAAGAGGCTGGTATCTTCCCAGGACTTGCAGGTGTTTCTGCCCTTTAGATGGGGGCCCCGAGGTGTGTGTGGGGGGGTATAAACCAACTAACTAAAAATAAGTATGGATTGGGTCCACAGTCGGAGGCAGGACGTGCTTTTGAATGGCTGGGAAGCGCAGGCGAGGAGAGTTCGGCTGCTGCTGCACTCAGGCCCCGCTTTTGGGCCTCAGTCTGGCCACTGGGCGAGCAGAGAAGTGGGAGAGAATCCTAGAGTCGGAAGGGATCCCCAAGGGTCATCCAACCCCCAGCAATGCAGGAATCACAGCTAAGGCAGAGAAGGTCGGAGCTGGCCTTGCGCCTTGTTCTCCGCAGGTGCTCTCTGCAAGCATCGGATCCTGGGCTGCGGCTGAACCCAGCCTGAAGAAGCCCATCTCATTCTCCCTCCCCTGCCTCGCACCCGCAGCTGATTTGCCGACACGGACGTAGTGTCTGCTCACACGTGTGTGTTGACTCCTAGGCACCTCGCAGCCTTTGAGGCCTCATTTGGCTAGAAGTGGAGAGCGGTGGGGAGGAGCCACTCCAAGCCCCGTTTGCCCTTTCCCAGCGTGACCCTCCCAGCAGATGGTGCGGGAGGGGGCGTCCCGGAGCTCCCATTTGCTCCCCCGCCAGCGCGCAGCTCCGAGCACCCGGCGGGGCAGCCGTGCAGCTGCGGCGCATTTCCGCACAGGCCTCCTCCCTCGGTGCCAACGGCGCCCCCCCCCCCCGCTCATCTATTATTTAGCGGCTCCATTTCAATAATGCAGATCTGGCGGGTGTAATTCAATTATGTCCCTGAGCCGGGAGGGCTCGGGAGGGCCGCGCCTGTTTTCGGATGGAAATTGCTTCCAAATGAATTTCCCTTTAATAAGGGGAATGGCTGGGCGCAAAATTAAGCTGTCAATAAGACGGCGAGGGAACAGCAGGCTTCGGCAAAGACAGCCGCTTTCACGCCTTCCGAGGCTGCGGAGAGGCCAGCGGGGTCAGCGGAGACGAGCGGCGGCTTTGATCCCGGCTCCTCCGCAGCGCGGCGGGGAATTCCCACCGGCGGCTCTGGGACAGCCCAGCTCAGCCCCCCGCCTCCCCCTCCGCCGGGCCAGGAGCCGAAGGGGCTCTCCACTCTGCGCCAGCTAGATAGCATGGAATGCAGGAAGGATACTGAATCAGACCATCAGTCCATTTAGCCCCGTAATGTCTGCACTGACTGGCAGCAAAGCAGGCGACACTTGCCCGCCTCTCGTGGCCCAGAGCCTCCCGCAGCTCAGCCCTTGAGGTTAGGCTCAGGCGGATAGCATCTGTGCCCGGGGCGCAGCAGGCCCGGGACCGGCTTTTCCTCTCCCGGGCGCAGCGGCGATTCTGGGCTCCGGCTCTCACGCCAGCACAGCCCCTCCTAGCAGCGGAAGGCCCTTGACCCAGGCCCACCACTCGGGGGTTTGCATCAACTCGCTCCCACAGGAGGCAGTGAGGGCCAGCGCCGTGGATGGCTTTAAGAGAGGATTCTATAGATTCCTGGAGGTTGTCCACGGCCAGGAAAGCTGTGCGCTCTACCTTCACAGCTGGAGACAACGGTGCTTCTGAAAGCCTGTTGCTGGGAACCGCAGGAGCTGCGAGGGCTCTTGTGCGCAAATCCTGCGTGCTGGTTTTTCACAATGGGCATCTGGTTGGCCACTGTGAGAACAGGCCCCCTTTGGCCTGATCCAGCAGCTTCTTCCTTTGTTAATTGCCTTTGCTGTTCCAGACAGAGGCCCCACTTTGTTCTGCTGCCCGGGCGGTTAGATCTTGCGACCGCAGCGCAGCCATATCATCCCGCAGGCCGCTGACATCAAGCCGGGGAGGCCAGCTCACCTCTTTCTGCGGGGCGGGCTGGCTGCTTGCGGGGGCTCTGCGAATAGGGTACGAACTGGAGCAATGTACAGTGGTACCTCGGGTTAAATACTTAATTCGTTCCGGAGGTCCGTCCTTAACCTGAAACTGTTCTTAACCTGAAGCACCACTTTAGCTAATAGGGCCTCCCGCTGCTGCCACGCCGCAGGAGCACGATTTCTGTTCTCATCCTGAAGCCAAGTTCTTAACCTGAAGCACTATTTCTGGGTTAGCGGAGTCTGTAACCTGAAGCGTATGTAACCCGAGGTACCACTGTATTTTATTTCCTTCCCGCGCTCTTGCCCACGCCCTGCTTGGTGGAACTGGGGGGCGGAGTCTTGCCCCCACCCCGCGCCCGACAGCCGCACCCCAACCCCAAACCCCTTTGGCTTCTCGTCAGTTTTATTTGTGATGCGCAACTGAGTGTTTGACTCGCTTTTTATTCGCCCTTAATTTTGTTGAACGATGTTTGCACTTTTGTTGTTCTAATGCATTTTCTTTTTTGACAGT
Organism: Podarcis pityusensis; assembly: GCF_964106645.2. Taxonomy (NCBI): domain Eukaryota; kingdom Metazoa; phylum Chordata; class Lepidosauria; order Squamata; family Lacertidae; genus Podarcis; species Podarcis pityusensis. The sequence goes on from NC_138034.1 coordinate 77,858,461, forward strand.
TGGCTAGTCAATATCCTCCTCCTTTTGCAGAAGGGGAGCGAAGACATAAAGGGGTTCCCTGACACACCCCCCCGAAAAGGGACAAGGCAGGACCTGAATTCACTCGGCACGAGGAAGGGCTTGGAAGAGTCTAAGAAGCAGGCAGGCGGCCGACCCGAGGGGACTTTGCCTAAGAGGGTGGGTGGCAGTCACGATGTTTGTTGTCCTCGTTAAACTGGGGCGGGGTCTCTGGTGTAGGTCGGCTGCTTCCCCCCATCCCTTCCAGACCCAGTCGCGGCTTCTTGTTCTGCCCACGCTTGCCGCGCGCAAAGGTCCCCTGAGGAGCTCAGTGCTTATACAGCCAACGTCCAGGCGTCCTAAATTATTGTGAAAAGACAGGACCCGATCCACCGCGACTGCTGCTAGACAAGCCCCGTTGAAAGGAATGGGGTCGTGTACCAATAGGTCCCGCCCCCCAATTCCAGGGCTGCATCTTTCTGGATCGGTCGGTCCCCGGAGTGGATCCAAACCAGTGTGAGGGCAAGCGCTTCGAAGATTCAGTTTCTCCTTAGAGAAACCTTTTCCTTCCTCGAGAACCCAGAAGAGGTGAAGCCGGGTCAGTTCAGCCGTGGCAGACGCCTCGCCGGCCTTCGCGAGCAACGGTGGAGCCCGAGGGGTGATCCTGAGAGAAGCCAGGCCGCCCCTCATAAAAGTGGCTTATAAACTCAACACCTTGAACTGCGTCCAGGAACAGGCCGCCCAGCAAAAGCGGGGAGGGAAGTCCTTGGGTGCGGAGATGCTCCTGCTTCGAGGGCGGTAGCAGCGCGGGATTGCGCGCTCCCGGCTCGCAGGGAGATCCTCCGCCGCCTGGGTTTCAGGCTGCGCCGGGCGCGCATCTCTTGCCCACGGCGCCCGCTAGGAAACAAGCGCCCGGCCGCAGCCTTCAGACGGCGCGTCTATCTCCTGCGGATCTGCTGGTTGCAGTTGGCTCCTGTTTGCTTAATTGTTCGTGCCATTAATATGCCAACTTTTCCTCCAAGGAGCCTGAGGTGGCGCACACAGTTCTCCCCACCCTCAAGGAATTCCCACAACAGTCTTGCGAGGTAGGCTGAGAGGCAACGAAGGTCACCCGGGAAGCTCCATGGCCGAGTGGAGATTTGAACCCTGCTCTCTCTCAGGTCCGAGCCCGACTCTCAGACCACTAGGCCACACAGCTCCGGGTTTATCTGTATTGTTATGTACAGTATTCCCTTTAAGCGCCCTGCAAACCGGCGGCTTACAAACGGAATAAACCAACAACTGAAAAGCGAGTCTTGTCTGGAGGGAAATCGGGGCTCGCTCCCCTTGAAAACCGGTGCTTTGGCCCATGACCAGCTTCTTCGCCCAGCCTGCCCTGAAAGCCCAAGCAAAGCAGCCTGGGAGATCGTCAACCCGCGTGTCCGCGTCCGGCAGAAGAGCCACGCGCCTTCGCCGGACTCGGGGGCTATGAGAAAGCGACGGAAGGGGCTTCGCGGACCCTGAGCCCCGGTGGACAGGGGCAGTCTGTTAGATCTAAGGCCATCAGAAGAACTCTGACCTGAATCTTGCGCAGAAATAAATCTGTACTACAATAAATAAGTTTCTTAAAGCCTTGCTTGCATAACTTACCTTTAAATGTTACAAAAGATACGTTGGTTTCAGTCTTACAACCTTTCTCCCACTGGTCCCAAAGTGAGCCTTTAAACATCTTTTATTAAAAAGTAGCTTTCCAGCTAAAAATCAAAATATTGCTCCTCCCCCTCCCTGCTGCTGGCCAATACCCACAGACCGACGGCTACCTGCGATTCTTTGTGCGTCTGCAAGCGGCTTCATTTGCATATCTAAACACCGGGAAAGACGCTCCGGTTCCAGCTCCTCTCGCCGCTGCCTCGTGACTTAACTCGTGATCCACGCGTGAAACTCCGTCGCCAGGTGCCGCACCCTCGAGGGGGAAGCCAGCGGGCCGTGGGAAAATACTGGCTACACGCCGAAAACATTGTTTGTGGCAGCTCGAATACAACTACAAATAAAGCATTTTATGTAATAATTTAAACACAGCCTGCCTCCGAGCATTCGGCATCAAGCGCCTGCCCCCGCCTTCCTGCTCGCGTTAGCTGGGTAGCTTTGCCTGCCTTGCAGAGGGTTAGACTAGATGACCACGGAGGTCCCTTCCAACTCTATACTTCTAGGATTCTACGACGGCGCCGCCAGCCAGAGGTGACAAGCCTGGTCAACGCGGCTCCCTCGGCCTGAAGCCAGATGCGCGCCGCACCCCATTGTCGCCTTGGGCTGGACCGCACCGTCCAGGGCTCCTTGACCTCTCTCTGGGCTTCCCGAGACCGCGGGGCCTTCTGTCCTTCCCCTCCAGCCGTCCGTTTCCCCGGGGGCGCCGTCGCCTCGCTTGCGAGCCGGCAGGGAGCGGAAGCCTCCCGCCAGCCGCGCGCCTCCCCGCAAGGTGCGCTGCCTTTCCACGCGCGGAGAAACCGCTCGGCGGAGCGCGAGCGCAGCTGGGAGAGTCGCTGGACGGCGCGCAAGACCCGGCAGGGACGCCTCCCCTTCAATCTTTGCCCACCGGGATTGGCCCTCCGCGCTAACCCGATTGCTATAGATCGCCCGCGGAGGCGCAACTAACGCGATTAGCAATTAAGCGCCTGCTGGGGCGGTTGGCCGGATCGAGGGGGCCGCGGGCGGCGCCTTTCCAGCCGGAGGCGCTTCCCGGAGCCCCTCGGCTCACGGCCCCAGAGGAGAGGCCAGCAGCGGCTCCCGGGTCACTTAGGGCCAGAGCCGCAGGAGATGCGCTCTAGCTGGGCGCAATTCCGGCCGATGGGCCCAGCCCTGTCTCCCCCGCCGATTATTATGGGATGGGGCGCCCAGGGGAGCAGAGCGGAGAGTCGGCCAAGCTGGAGACAGGGCAGCCTCGCAGGCAGAGCCGGGCCGCAGCAGCGTTAAGGGGGGGCCGGACCAGGGTCGCCCTGCTGCGCTCCTAAGGCAGCCCCAGCCAGTCCGCCGAAGGATCTCGCGGGTGTGAAGCTCATTCGAGGCAGCCCAGTGACGCCTCCAGGCTGTCACTTGGTGTAGAGCAGAGGGGCAAGGGGGGGGGGTCGCCACTGCCTCCAAACTGGTGTGCCCCCCACAGGAGGACATTGACAGGCCGAGGTGAGGAAGAGGATGCTGGCCTGGGGAGCATAGCTGTCAACTTTTCCCTTTTCTTGTGAGGAATCCTATTCGGAATAAGGGAATTTCCCTTAAAAAAAAGGGAAACGTTGACAGCTATGCTAGGGGGGCACTTTGGGTCTGATCCATCAAGGGACCCTCCCAGCCTAGCTAGTGGAAGGAGGCTTGGGAAGGGGTCCTGCCGTGCAAGGCCACTTGTGAGTCTGTGGTGAAAGGGGCGGGGCTTGGCTGCCCCTCCCAGCTGACCACCTGCTGTGGAGTCCAGAGGCTGGAACGATCTTGGGCTCTGATTGGCTGGCTGGTCTCAAAATGGACCTTCTGCTCTGAGAGCCGTCCCCTCAGCTCCTGTAGGAAGAAGGATGCTTGCAACAGCCTGCAGGTTCGGGTCAAGGCCCCGCCTAGTCCAAATGTCTGCTCATTGTGGGAAACAATGCTAGACTGGTGACTGGGAGCAGCCGCCGAGACCACATAACACCGGTCTTGAAAGACCAACATTGGCTCCCAGTACGTTTCCAAGCACAATTCAAAGTGTTGGTGCTGACCTTGAAAGCCCTAAATGGCCTCGGTCCAGTATATCTGAAGGAGCATCTCCACCTCTATTGTTCAGCCTGGACACTGAGGCACCGAGGGCCTTCTGGCGGTTCCCTCACTGTGAGAAGCAAAGTTACAGGGAACCAGGCAGGGGGCCTTCTTGGTGGTGGCACCTGCCCTGTGGAACACCTTCCCATCAGATGTCAAAGAGATAAACAACAAAGAGATAAACAACTATCTGACATTTAGAAGACATCTTAAGGCAGCCCTGTTCAGGGAAGTTTTTAATGTGTGACATTTTAATGTATTTTTAATCTTTGTTGGAAGCCGCCCAGAGTGGCTGGGGAAACCCAGCCAGATGGGCAGGGTACAAATAATAAATTATTGTTATTATTATAATAAACAGGCAAGCAGGACCCAGCAGGAGAGTCCTCTCCCTGCCTGTGGCTTCCATTGCTGCCTTCAGGGGGGCCAACTTTAATAAAATATTGGGGGGGGAGGTAAGTCCCACCCTGCATGATCATCACATGATGTGGCACACACACAGAGCATTTGAATGGCAATGCCCCTCAACTTTGGGGCAGCCCCCATTTTATTGTGGGGGCCGAAGTCTCCTTGGCCCCTAGGAGTTGGCTCCTATGTGGACACAGAACCTAGTCATTGTGGCTGGGAGCCAGTAGCCTTCTCCTCCATGAATCTGTCCAATCCTCTTTTCATAGAATCATAGGGTCTGATGGCGGCTCTTGCAATAACTGGAAGGGGGGGGGGATAATAGAATCGTAGAATTGGAAGGGACCCTGAGTGTCATCTAGTTCAACCCCCTGCAATGCAGGAATCTCAGCTCAAGCATCCATGATAGATGGCCGTCTAGGTGGGTGGCCAGCACTGCCTCCTGTGGGAGAGGGTTCCATAGTCCACTTTCCTCCCATTCAGCCCAGAGCAGAGTCAGGCTAGTCATTTTCATCTCAGGATGATCTGCTGGAGTTTCTCAACATTTTGGAGGTCCCAAGTCGCAAGGTGGCTAGATTGGTCTCAACTAGAGCCAGGGCCTTTTCAGTACTGGCCCCGACTTGGTGGAATGCTCTGTCCCAAGAGACCAGGGCCCTGCGGGATTTGACATCTTTCTGCATGGCCTGCAAGACAGAGCTGTTCCACCTGTGGGAATGTTCAGGGCTGCAGGAGAGGATATATTGTGAGATTATATCCTTATCCAACTTGTGCTAACAAGTTCCCAAAATATCAGCAGAGTTAATAGACATTCCCCTTTTAAGTTCGCAATGGTAACGTGTGCACAGGTTCGCTAGAACCTCTATAATAATTACTCTGGTAATTTCCCCTTTGTTCCCTCTTAAAATACAAGACACAACACAGCCTTTTATAAAAGTATAAAAGAATTTACTCACGTTCTGTTCACAATAGGATCCCAGAAGGCAGACAGGCTTAATAAGGTAATATACATTTAGAATCTATCTTATAGGAAGATAGTCCCTTTTTTCTCTCTTGGCTGGGAGCCAAGAGGGCATCTTTAGCAGATGTTACTTCTTTGAAGATGAGAAGAGAGAGAGAGAGAGATGGCTGCCCTGCCCTGTGCTTTTATCATTACCTGCACAGGTGAGGCCACACCCACCCCTGGTCACATGCGGAGGAAGTCTGTCCCAGGAAGTTTACCTGCTGGCTGGACAGACATCCCTCCCCATGTTTCAACATGTACACTCTAGGAATATTGTAATTGACTGCTCTTGTATTTTACATCCCACACCACCAAGCCTTTGGCCAGGGCACAGTCTGACCCCTATGTTTCCCTCCCCTTATGGTTTTGATCTATGGGCTACTTTTAAAATGAGGCTGCATCTTAAATTGCATTTTAACCTGTATTTTAAATTGGGGGTTTCCCCTATTATGTTTTCACTGAAATTTTACTGGTGTTAGCCACCCTGAGCCCGGCTCTGGCCAGGGAGAGCGGCGTATAAATAAAATTTATTATTATTATTAAGATGGGAGGCCTGGACCACCTCTGCCCACTGGTAAGTTCAAGGTGCCTCTTTCCATGAGCCGACTCTGGGACCCGAATGGAAGTGGGAGCTTCCTGGAGCTGCTCCTGTTTCATGCCCCCCCCCCAGACAACAGGACTGACTCTGACCTTCATCCTTACCAAGACAGCCTGGAGACTTGTGGCAGCTTAGAGACCAGCAGATTTATTATGGCAGAAGCTCTTGTCAGCCAGAGGCCACTTTCCTGGTCCAGGAGAGCTATTGTTTGCGTAATAAATTCATCGGTCTTTAAGGGGCTGCGATGCAAAGGAGCCAAACAGCTGCTGCTGCTGCTCTTCCTCCCTGTCAAAAAGTGAAGGAACTGGCTGAGCTTCCCTGGAGCCAGGGGTCACCAGGACTTAGCCTGGAACACGGAGCGCAACTGTGAAGAAGGCACCTCTGAGCATATGCAGGTTCTTTCTGGGTCACAGGGCCCGGATTTCAGAGAGGCCCCAGCACACTCTGCTTTTTTATGATCCGAGGGGTGCTGAGCCCCATAAGGGCCGGGAGGAAGGCCTCTGGCTTCCATCCTGGGGCCCTAGCGCTGAGGAAGAGCCTTTGAATGAGAGCGGACCAGGAGGGAGGAGGAGAGATGGGCCCTTTTGGAGACCAAAAGGTGCCAGGCAGCCTGGCCGGCCCGCCCTCCCCCTCCCGCCCTTCCCTTTTGGCCTTTCCCAAGGTCAGGGGTCTCGTCCATCAGCAGGGGGGACATGTGGAGTGCAGGGGGCTGTTTGTCTGACCTTCCCCACCAGGTTGGGAGCAGCTTTGAAATGTGAAGCCTGCTCCACCCCCCCACTCCGTTTGGCCTCTTGGGCCATTTGGAGGTTGCGCAGGGGGGAGGCATTTGTTTGGGGCCAGGGTGACAACAAGACCCTCCCTCCTCCTGGACTGTCACCTGGGCTGAGCTTGGCTTGGGTGTCCCAGGGCTCTGCTGCCAGGCCCCCAAAGCCGACCAGTGCTGGGACCCTGGAGCAGCAGCAGCAGCAGCAGCCGCCTTGCCCCAGAGTTGCACTCACCTCGCTGGCTTCCTCGGGTAGGAAAGTGGGAACTGCAGGAGTAGGAAGAGGGTTGGGGCCCCTGGGGGAGGTTCCTGGGGTCGCTGTCTGCCAAGTGGGTGGGTCCAGGGTGGCCTGACTCTTGTGGTCCATTCCCTTGATGGCCAAAGCAACCAAGCAGCAAGGATGCCCCATCTGACCTGGGCAGTTGTGCTACGCTGCCAAGGCACCAGCGGGAGCCTCTCAGGCCACGGCACATCTTGGGATGGCGTTTCTGCAATAGAACTGAGGTCCCAGGTGAATCTTCTCTCTTGAGTACCTTCAGCCTGGGCCAGGGAATGTCCAAGTGCTGGGTCGTATATATATATATAGCGGTGACAGCGTGATGCCAGGTTAGATGCAGAAGTGATGCAGTCCCTGTGGGTTTTAATGGGTAGGAGAGGATATATTAATGGCAATTTATCCCTCCAGGCGCCCACGTCTTGGGGTTGAACAGAGCTTCAAAATCCCATCCTTCGCAGCAAAATCAAAAGCATAGGAATTAGGCTGTGAAACCTTGTTTTGAGCAAGTCCAGCTATGGAGTCAGCTGGCTCTCCCTTCTGAATAACGAATCAGGCAACAATCTGTAAGGTAAGTTTAAAAATATGGTCTACTTTATAATGATGCATTGGTTCACAGCAACAGCAGCAGCAAAAGCCATGCTTCAGGCATTTTCTAAAGCTGGAATAAGTGGTGACATGTCTGCATCCAATGCTGGTCAAAGGAAGAGAGAGACAGAGAAGCAGGAAATGCTAACCACATGCTCCTTCCTGTTCCGGAGAGGAAATGACATCACACAGAGCCCTCTCTACCAATTGTATTTCTATGGTCTCAGTATCCATAGCTCTGTGGACTTGGTCCCTTTTCATGCTAAATATGCATTTGTTAGGTTTGACTGTTAATCTCCCACCTTCCATGTCTGGGGGTAAGACGGCTGAAGAGAAAAGTGGATGCAGGTCTTCAAAAAGAGGCAAGAGGCGGAGAGGAGAAGCCGGTTGGGCAGAGGCCTCTGTGGGAACTTGATGTGGGTTGAAGCAGGAGTGGGGGTCCTGGGGTGGGGGCTGCACAGATGTTGCTGTACTACAGCTCCCATCATGCCAGGGATGCAACTCAGCTTGCAAAGTAAGCTGAGAGTAGTAGTAGAGAGGAGCCTCCGTCTTCCTAGACTGTCCTCCTTGTCCTCCCCTATTGACCATCCTGGGTGCTAGGCTGATTCTCTCTCAGGGATGCTGACCTCATTTCCTCCTCCTCTGGAGAGGGACATGCTTTGCCTCTCTTCTGCTGAGGCAATAAATGTCGCTTTCTTATTTTTCGGAAGTCGGTGTCTCTGTGTAATTCAATCCAGGCTGCTTGTCCCCACCGTTCCATTCCTCGTTTCTCCTAGACATCATCTCTTCAATTTTCTGGTTTATCTCCTCAATGTCATCACACTATACTTTCATCTCTGGTTCCTGGATTCCATTTATACATTTCTGTACCTTCTTTATTTCCTGGAAGGTCACCTCTACCCTAGCTTTCCTCCTCGATCCTCTACAGATCTCGTCTCTGATTTGTCTCCCGGAAGTCACCATACACTTCTCTCTCTCTGGTTATGATGTCACCTCCCGCCATTAAAAGCATCTTTCACCCCTAAAAAAAAAAGGAAAAAAAAAAAAAAAGGGTGCTTGTCCCAGAGGGATCCAGTCTTCTTGAAATATACTTGGAGTCGAGTGTGGATTTCATGCTCTTTATTCAGCTCATAGTGGTGAGGAGGAATGGAATTCCCCCAGGATGTCTGCTTTATATTCCTTATTTACACAATGGGCCCCACGTGATTGGCTAATTCAGGGATTCTCCTGTAGGCCAATCAGGTTGCGGATTCACTTCCACCTGGAGCTGGATTGGGTGGCTCCTGCAGACCAATCAGACTGCTGCATTCTGAATCCTATTGTTCTAGGACCAATCAGACTGCTGCCTTTTGGATCCTATTCAACTCAGTACATAACACTTCTGCTTCTGCTGGGCATATTAATGCTAAACACCAACAGGACCAATATTTAAAGCTAGAACCATCTGGAGGGCTACAGATGTTCCCTGCTATTTCCTGCTGTGGCGCTCCTCAGATGTGCTTGGCAGGCAAGCTGTGGTCCTGAGTTCCAGTTCAGAAGAGAGCTTAATAGTCCCCCCCCTTATTTCACTTAATTCAAAACAGGGGCTAGCCACCCTGGCTGCATTGGGGGCCGCTCATCGCTTCTGGAGGAGGCAGCACCTCACTCCAGGAGTGGCTCAGAGTCGGAAGGGGCTGAGAGAGATCACAAAAACTTAAGAAGGGCCTGCAGGATGAGTCCAGTGGCCCACCTAGCCCAGCCTCCTGTTCTCACAGTGGCCAGCCAGATGCCCGCAATGGGAAACCCACAAGCAGGACCCAAGCACAAAAGCAACACTCTCCCTTCCTGCGGTTTCAAGCAACAGGTGTTCAGAAGCATCACTGCCTTCAATTGTGGAGGCAGAAGCAAAGCTATTCTGGCTACTAGCCATCGATAGCCCTCTCCTCCTCGATGAATTTGTCTCATCCTTTTAAAGCCATCTGGATTGGTGGCAGTGCCAGATTTTCATGTAAGCTAAACAAGCTCTAGCTTAGGGCCCCACTCTCTTGGGGGCCCCCAAAAATTAAAGAAAAAGACACACCTGGGTGTACATTTCCAAAATGTAAGATAAAAAAACAACTAAAATAAAACCTACACACAACAACAGAGTTTTGTGTTGTGTAGGCTCCTATGATGTAAGTCATGGCCCCCGCCTACTAGCCTGCTCCCTCAAATATCCCTGGTTTGTTCATTTCTATATATAGGGTGCTGACATTCTGCATAAGGTCCATATAGTTAAAGCTCTGGTGTTCCCAGTAGTGATGTATGGAAGTGAGAGCTGGACCATCAAGAAGGCTGATCGCCGAAGAATGGATGCTTTTGAATTCTGGTGCTGGAGGAGACTCTTGAGAGTCCCATGGACTGCAAGAAGATCCAACCTCTCCATTCTGAAGGAAATCAGCCCTGAGTGCTCACTGGAAGGACAGATCCTGAAGCTGAGGCTCCAGGACTTTGGCCACCTCATGAGAAGAGAAGACTCCCTGGAAAAGACCTTGATGTTGGGAAAGATGGAGGGCACAAGGAGAAGGGGACGACGGAGGATGAGATGGTGGGACAGTGTTCTCGAAGAGACCAGCATGAGTTTGACCAAACTGCGGGAGGCAGTGGAAGACAGGAGGGCCTGGCGTGCTCTGGTCCAGGGGGTCACGAAGAGGCGGACATGACTAAATGACTAAACAACAACAACATTCTGCCTGGACTGGTTGCATGGTGACATGTGCAAATGGCTTGAGATACCTCTTAGGTCCATCAATGATCATATAGCATCTATTCAACAAAAAAAAAACCAGTGACAATTTGTTTTTGACAAAGGACAGCTGGACATAGAAAGGGTCCCGTTACCTTCAGGAGTTGAGGGCCACATCAGACCTAAATCTGGCTCTGGTTGATGGCCATCTGACGTCTGGGGGCTCTGAGGGTGGAGAGTGAGGGGCTGCTCTGAAAGCAAGAGTTGTGGGATGTGAAACACAAGAGCAGTCAAGTACAAGATTCCTAGAGTGAACATGTTTAGACATGGGGAGGGATGTTTGTCCAGCCAGCAGATAAACTTCCTGTTTCCCTCTGGGCTGGGACAGACTTTCTCTGCATGTGACTAGAGGTGGGTGTGGCCTCACCTGTGCAGGTAATGACAAAAGCAGGAGGCAGGGCAGCCATCTCTCTCTCTCTGTGACTACATGCATCGAAGAAGCAACATCTACTGAGCCAAAGATGCCCTCTTGGCTTCCAGCCAAGAGAGGACGAAGGGACTGTCTTCTTAAGAGATAAATTCCAAGTGTATGTTACTTCATTAAGCTAAGTCTGCCTTCTGGGATCTGATTGTGAACAGAATGTGAGTAAACTCTTTTTATACTTTTGTAGAAGACTGTGTCATCTCTTATATTTTATGAGGGAATAAGGGGAAATTACCAGAATAGTTATTATAGAGGCTTTAACGAGCCTGAGCAAACGCAGCCGTTGCAAATTGAAAATAAGGGGAATGTTACTCTGTTGAAATTGTGGAACTTAACACAAGTTGGATAAGGATATAATCAGACAATCTATCCTCTCCTGCATCCCTGAACATTCCCACAAGAGTGGTGTTTCCTCACCTGCAGGTCCACAGTGCCCATTTTGCCCATGGTCCAAGGCCCGCCTGGGAGATAGGTGTGTGCATGAGTGCCATGGTGCCCCTGGCCGCTGCAAGGTGCCGGCTTGGGCAGAGGGAGTGAGCCTCATCTCTCCCCCCCCCCACTTTTCTGCTGTCCCCTCTCACTACTCTCACCAACATGAGGCTTCAATTAAAGCTGCTGCTGCTCTTGCAGCAGGGAACTCCAGCTCACCCCCTCACTGGGGCAATGAAATGAGGAAATGGTTTGTCTGACTTGCTGACAGCCATGCGCCGGCACATGGAAGATGGATGACCCCAACGATTAAAGCTTTGCAGGCGGAGAGGGCTCACCTGGGGGGGGGGGAGGGGCGCTGGGGAGCAGGGTGCCAGGGAGGTCGGGGGCATCTCATCGCCCTGCGCCAAGGATGACAAATTGAGGGCAGGTTGGGGGGAGGCTGAATTAGTGGGCGGAGGTTGGAGTGCCACCAGGACCTTTTGCATCAGTGGGTCTAATGGTAGCTCTTGCAATAACTGCAAGGGGGGGGGGAATAATAGAATTGTAGAACTGGAGGGGATCTCAAGGGAATCACAACTGAAGCATCCATGACACAAGAACTGGGATTCTGAGGGGAGGGTGCTCAGTCCCCACAGCAAAGGGCCTTTTGCACCAGTCATTCAGGTAGCATTTTAGATGGTGGCATGGAGAGAGACATTGGGGGGTGAAAATTTGAGGTAGGGGCAAGGAAGAGGGCCTGTGCCTATCATTCGAGGGCCCCTATCTTCTCCTCAATCTCAATGATTGAAGCATTGCTTGTTCCATTGGTTTCCTCACTATGACTACCTTTAGCAAAATCAGACTAGAGTTCTTAAGTTTTAGGAAAATAAGGACCAAATTACGCATTACAGGCAAATAATAAAAATTATTTTTTTAAGAAATCATCATTGTTTATTTATATGCTGCCATTCCATAGTTACACCACGCTCCGTGCAGATTGCAATGTCAAAAGAAAGCAAAGAAGGAAAATAAAAGCAACTCAATTTTTGTTGTTCTTTAGTCGTTGAGTTGTGTCCGCCTCTTCGTGACCCCCTGGACCAGAGCATGCCAGGCACTCCTGTCTTCCACTGCCTCTCGCAGTTTGGTCAGACTCATGCTGGTAGCTTTGAGAACACTGTCCCACCATCTCGTCCTCTGTCATCCCCTTCTCCTTGTGCCCTCCATCTTTCCCAGCATCAGGGTCTTTCCCAGGGAGCATCTCAATTAGTACACAATAAAATTAAACAATTCCCAGGTGATTCATAATAAAGTTTATCAAGAAAGATACATAATACCAAAACCAGCAAAAATTATGCATCTCCAGAATTAAACGATAACTCCTCGACAACCCTGAGAGCCTCTTGGCAAGTCCTGCGGGACTCACAGCCAAGGTGGTCTCTGGTCCTTGGGAATCCCCTCAAACTCTACCATTCAAGGTTTCTAGGATTCTATGAAGTCATGACCACCGTCCTCTCCAGGTATTTGGGAAACTCTGAAGAGCTGCTTTCAAGGTCATGACTGATGCCAGAGGAACAGGAAGCCCCAGGGAGGAGGAGTCTTCAAGTGTCCTGTTCAAACAAGATGGTGATCGAGAGGGACAGGAAGCATGAAACGCTGGTGTTTCCTGTCCCTCTCCCTCTCCTGACCCACCTGAAGATGGCTGGCCCTTGGGAGGAACAGGAGTCGGGCTACCTGGATCCTGCAGGGCTGGCAAGCTCTCTAGTCCTGTTCTCCCTGAAATAAAAAAATTAAGATCTTATATATATAATAAGGAAGACAGGAGTGCCTGGCGTGCTCTGGTCCATGGGGTCACAAAGAGTCAGACACGACTAAACGACTAAACAGCAACATATATAATAGGAAATGTTCATAACTGCATATATAAACCACATGTCTGAAACCCCACAGAAAAACTCCTGAAACCATTTTGTCCCTCCCAAATTGACCTCAAATATTTCTCTGCAAGGTCGAAGGAAAATGGAAAAGCCTCCCCACTGTCTTTTCCTTCACAAATCCTGTCTTAAGGGCACATTTAAGATATGAATAGGGTGTGAACCTGTGACCTGGCTCAGGAACTAAGTAGTTATCATTACAAAAGACTGGCCAGGCTCCCCAGGTAATCCAATCAAGTGACCATTAACAGGTAACCTGCCAGACAGGAGATAAACAAAGCACTCAGTTTTCTGTTGTAGATTATCCTTTCTGTGATGTAGGTATGATGTATCTGGGGGTGGTCTTGGACTCCAGGGTAGGCAATTAAAAATGTCTATATAAGGGAGGGCACACCTTTGTTTTGGGTCCTCCTCCTTTCCTGCATGTGAGGGGAGCACCCTGTTGCAACAGATCAATAAAGATCAGGCTTACTAGCCGCTTTGCTTCTCAATATTCTCTGGTTGGCCTCTGTTCTTTTCTCCTACCAATAGGGAACCCACGTAAGGACTCTATACAGGCTCTTGTGTCCCCCATAAGGGAAAAAGGGCAGATTTTTGTTTATTACATCCCAGTCACTGATCCCTCCTGAACTGAGGGCCCAGAGCTGCTGTTCTTGGTGCTGGGGAATCAGCCCTATGTTGGCAAAGGGGTTTCCTCCTTCTGCATTCCTCTCTCCAGGGGCTTCTTGGACCCCACAGAACCATCGGCGTGGCTCTGGGCCTGGCTACACAGAGAGGGTGGGGGCTCCAGTTGTGTGTGCAAGCAGGTCGGGGGGGGGGGAGGGAGGCAGCCCGCTCCCTCCCAGCTTTTCCAGATCTGCTTGCAGGATGATCTCAAGGTGTTTCCTGCCTCTTGGTGGTTATTGATAGCCTTGGTCCATTGGGTCACCAGTGGGGTGGGGGGCATTCTGAAGATCAGGTGGGGGGAGGCCAAAGCCTGCAGACAGGGCCAGGGGAGGGGGCAACCCCAGACGGAGACAGAGCAGGCTTCTTACACCTTCCCTGCCTGGAGGTCCTCCATTCTCTTAGGACACCCCCTCAAGCCCCCACAATCTGTATTCCTCAAGGGAGTCTGGATGCTGCCCCCTCCCCACAGGAACCAGCAGGAATTCTCACAAGAAGGCATCAGTTATGCACAGTGGACGCTCAGGGTGCGAATGTGATCCGTGCACGTTTGCATCCCGCAGCATTCGCAACCTGCGTCTGCACGTCTGTGCACGTGTGGGTTGTGATTTGGCGCTTCTGCACATGCGTGACTGTTGAAACCCAGAAGTAACCCATTCCGGTACTTCCGGGTTTTGGCAGTCCGCAACCTGAAAAAATGCAGCCTGAAGCAGACGCAACCTGAGGTATGACTGTACGGAGCTTGGATCCTAGAACAATTTTGCATTACTTTCCATGGTAAAGCGCACCTTGGTTTTGGAGTGCTTTGGTTTTGGAACGGACTTGTGGAGCAGAGTACTAAATTTGAGAACCAAGGTATCACTGTATCCTGAAGACAGCGTAGTCTCTGCTAACCCTCATTCCAAGGAAACCAAAGTCTGGGCCAGGGTTGGGACCCTGGGCTCCTCTCCCTGCTTGGAGATTGGGGTGGCTCATCCCAAGACGGAACCCAACCTTCCCCAGGAAGAACGTCCCGAATGGGAGCACAGCTTGGAGCGAAATGCTGTGGGGTGCAGAAGGGAGCACAGTGGCGGGACAGGCATCTCTTGCAGGTGTCTGGTGGTCTCAGGAGAAGAAGGGCTCAGGGCTGAGTGAGCGGGGTTGAGTTTAACCCCTTGGCCTCCTGCCTTCTTGCGGCTCAGCACTCCATTCAGGCGCCCTCCTCCCTCCCTCCCTCCCTCCCACTCACGTTCCCACGCCTCAGAGCTCCTGCTAGGCCAGGCAAGAAATCGTTTCTCTCACTGCAAGTTTATTAACACTCTTCCCCTGGGGAAGCAGGGCTGGCAGGTCCCAGAAATGATTACAGTGGCTGGAGCTGACTGGGATGGGGGCAGAGAAGTCCAGTTGGAGCCCGGTGTGCCCTGGAACATAGGAACGTGGACAACTGCCCAACGCAGCGTCAGACCTGTGGGAATGTTGTGGATAGTAGGAGAGGATATATTGATGGAATATTATCCTTCCTCACTCACGCTAGTGAGCTGGTAGCAGAGCACGTCCCCTGTGTATCGCAGGAAGCTAGTTGAATCTCTTGAGTTAAGCAATCCAGTCTGGCTTCTCCAGATTGGATTGTTCCTGGTAAATTCCCCTTTATTCCCTCTTAAAACCAGCAAAGACACAACAGTCTTCTCTTAAAAGTAATGAGAAGTTTACTTACATTCAGTTCACAGTATGATCCTTAAGGGAGGCTTTAGCTTCTAGTTACAGAAGAGAGTGTGGGTTCATCCCATGTGGGAATGAGCCCATGTGCTGCTGGCTGAGAGCCCGCAGACAGCAAAAGCATCAAGAGGGAATAAAACCAGGAGTAAGCATGGATTGCTGGGACGCGGGTGGCGCTGTGGGTTAAACCACAGAGCCTAGGACTTGCCGATCAGAAGGTCGGCGGTTCGAATCCCCGCAATGGGGTGAGCTCCCGTTGCTCAGTCCCTGCTCCTGCCAACCTAGCAGTTCGAAAGCACATCAGAGTGCAAGGAGATAAATAGGTACCACTCCGGCGGGAAGGTAAACGGCGTTTCTGTGTGCTGCTCTGGTTTGCCAGAAGCAGCTTAGTCCTGCTGGCCACATGACCCGGAAGCTGTACGCCGGCTCCCTCAGCCAGTAAAGCGAGATGAGCGCCGCAACCCCAGAGTCGTCCGCGACTGGACCTAATGGTCAGGGGTCCCTTTACCTTTTTAAGCATGGAGCAATAGTACCAAATAGTATGGGAAACATCCTTACTAGAAAAATTAATCAATCAACTGAAACTGACATGGGGACAAATAGAAGACGACGACTTCACCCCGGTATGGCTCCCCTTTATCACATACACAGCCCAACAAGACAATGACAAAAACCCACCAACAGCATACAAATCAATATGGCTAACCTGATCCAAAACACCCACCCACTCACTCACACGTGAAAACAAAGACCACCACAGCCAACCACAAATGAACAACCACACCCTAGGCCAACCCCAACCTCTCTCACCACCAAAGGAACACAAGTGAACAGCAGAGAACCTGCACAAGCAACGTTGACACCAAACCCCACACATATATTAAGTAAAATAGAAACATCACCACCCGACCCCACCCCCACTCATCTTTCCCCCCCCTCCACTTCTTTCCCCCATCCTTCCTAATGTCTCAACAAATGAAACTGATTTGTAAAAAAAAAAAAAAAGTTACATGAGGGGGAATACGAGAGAGAGACATTGCACACACCTTTGTAAATAAAGAAAATCTTTAATGAAAATACATTTTTAAAAAAATGGAATAAAACAAAGAAGAAGGGAAGATGGCTGCGTGACCAGCCCTTTCATGGGGTCTGCCAGGGTCAGGCCCATCTACCTGGTTGTTATGTACTGAGTTGAATACGATCCAAAATGCAGCAGTCTGATTGGTCCTAGAACAATAGGATTCAGATTGCAGCAGTCTGATTGGTCCACAGGAGCCACCCAATCCAGCTCCAGGTGGAAGTGAATCCGCAACCTGATTGGCCTACAGGAGAATCCCGGAATTAGCCAATCACGTGGGGCCCATTGTGTTAAATAATGTATATAAAGCAGACATTCTGGGGGAACTTCCATTTCCTCCTCACCACTATGAGCTGAATAAAGAGCCTGAAATCCACTCTCGACTCTGAGTATATTTCACTGGTCCACGCAGGGGGAGGATGCTCCAGACCAGGTGTGACAGGAAGTCCTCCTGGCTGGAGCAACATCCCCCTGTGTGTCCACTCTGGGCAAACAGGAAGTGTTGTACTTGACTGCTACGGTGATGTCCCATCCTACAAGACCTTTGGTTCTTTTTGCTCTGTGCCATCGACACTGACTGCCAGCAACGGCACTCCAGGATTTCAGCCATGAAGGAGCCTCTCTGAGTCCTACCTGCAGATGCCAGCGAGGAATGAAGCACCTGCAGTGCTCTGCCACTGAGCAACGGCCCTTGCCGTCTGCAGAGAGTCCTGGGGGGGGGGCAGGACTGCTCTTCTCCAACCCAGATCCCTGGATTCTTTCCTGCAGGCAGCTGTGATCTACCCTGCTGTGCCATCTTCATAATTTAATTAACTAATTAAGAGGATTGATATACTGCTCAGTCATCAAGACCCCTGAGCAACCTATATTTTTTAAAAATCTGATTAATAGGTGTAGTAGTAAAACAGTGCCTCTGAGCATATGCAGAGTGTGTTTGCACCTGTTGCCTTCCTGCACACTGAGGCTGCCCTGGTGCGTCTTCCTGGAAATTCCCCGTGGCGCAGCTGATTTCTGCAGGCTCTGTTGCATGACCAGGAAGGTAAGGACACCATCATGTAAGACGACCCCTGGTGGATCAGGCCCACGGCCCATCTAGGCCAGCAACCTGTTCTCACCATGGCCAATCAGGTGCCCCAAAGGGAAACCAGCAAGCAGGATTTCAGCACCAAGGCAGCCCTCTGTCTCCCTGCCTGTGGATTCCAGCGACTGGTGTTCGGAAGCATGAATTTATCCATCCATGAATTTATCTCATCCTCTTTTAAATCACTTTTGTGTGACTCCGCTGCAAGAGGTGTCTGGAAGGCGGCAACACGAGGAAGGGCCTTTTCTGCGGTGGCTCCCTGCTGGTGAGATGCTTCCCCAGAGAGGCCCACCTGGTGCCTTCTCTACGTATTTTTCGCCACCAAGCAAAAACCTTGCTCTATAACCAGACCTTTGGCTGATTAACGTTCTATGTCCTTTCAAATGTATTTATGAGAGGTGTGGGTTACTGGCTTGTTTTTGCTTTTATTACGTATTTTGGGTTCTCGTTACATATTTTTATGATGTGAACTGCCCTGTGATCTTCAGATGAAGGGTGGTATTATAATAATAATAATAGTAATAATAATAATTTTAAAAGCCACCCAACTGGATGCCTGCACTGCCTCCTGTGTGAGTCATTGCCATAGTTTAGCAATGCACAAAGAGGAACTTTATTTTATTTGTCTCGAAGGTTCTCCCTCTGCCCAGGACCCTCTTCCTGTCTCTCCTCCTCCTCCTCCTCCTCCGCCTCGGCCTCTGCCTGCTGCTGGAGCTCATGAAATCTGCGCTCCGCGCGGCCTCATTTATCTCTGCCTCTTTTCCCAGGGGCAGGAGGAGTTAATAACAATAAAAGTGGCCCCCTCTCGCTGTCTGCAGATTTACTGTTATTTAATCATGACCTTTTGTGGGGAGCCAAGGCCGGAAGGCACATCGGGGGTTAAGCATCAGGCGCCAAAGGTCAACATCTCCTTTCATCCTTCAAGTCCCAGGCGGGCGAGGGGAGGGGAGCCGGAGGAGGGAAATAATCTGCGGTGAATCTATGCCCACTCCCAAGGGGGCAGACTCTGCCCAGGCAGAAAGTCCTTGGTGCAAGCTTTATTCTCACACTCAAACCCTCAACGTTGTCTAAGAATGTGGCAGCCAGCTGATTCAAAGGAAAGCTGGGTCCTTCTCCTCCAGAATCTGGTTCAGCTGCCTCTGGGCAGCCCACAAGCAGAGCACAAAAGCAACAAAAGGCATGGAATAAGAGAGTTGCAGAGTCGGAAGGGACCCGAGGGTCATCTAGTCCAACCCCCTGCAGCGCAGGAATAAGAACGAGAGGATTTTCTACAGAAACATCACTACTTCTGTTTGTGGAGGCAGAAAGCAGAGCCGTCCTGCCTGGCAGCCACCCAGGACGTTTCCAAGCACAATTCAAAGTGTTGGTGCTGACCTTGAATGCCCTAAACGGCCTCGGTCCAGTATACCCGAAGGAGCGTCTCCAGCCTCATCGTTCTGCCCGGACACCGGGGTCCAGCTCCGAGGGCCTTCTGGCGGTTCCCTCACTGCGAGAAGCCAAGTTACAGGGAACCAGGCAGAGGGCCTTTTTGGTAGTGGTGCCCGCCCAGTGGAACGCCCTCCCATCAGATGTCAAGGAAATAAACAACTACCTGACTTTTAGAAGACACCTGAAGACTTCCTGAAGGAAGTTTTTAATGTTTGATGTTTGATGTTTCATTCTGTTTTTAATCTGTTGGGAGCCGCCCAGAGTGGCTGGGGAAACCCAGCCAGATGGGCAGGATATTATTATTATTATTATTATTATTATTATCATCATCATCATCGCCGCCACCACCACCATTATTATTATTATTATTATTATTATATCCTTTCCTCTTGCATGAGTTTGTCTAATTCTCTTTTAAAGCCATTCAAGCTGGTGGCCATCTTGTGGGAGGGAGTTCCGTAGATTAACTACACCAAGAACCCCTTCCTTTCATGGAAACAGCCTCTGTTGCCTAATGCTTGACAAGCTGAGGAACGGATAGTGGGGAGGAGGGTGGAAATGCGGCCCCTTGGTTCTCCTGGACCTCTCCGTGGTCGTGGCATGGCCTGATTATCTGGACTGGACTGGAGAGGCTCTATCTGGAGGAGGAGGTTCTCATCCTGTGTCCTTTGGCCTTTGAAGTACCTCAAGCCTCCATCTTGCTGGGGGGGGGGGTGTTTTTAACACCCACATGAAAGGGTCCCGTTTGTGCTGAGCAGGTGATGCTCCTCTTAGTTCCATCTACTGACTAATCCCAGGGAGGGGGGAGAATCTCACAGGGGAGGTTGAGGCCAGTCCAGGATCCCTGCAGCCAAGGCATGCTGGGGAAGGAGCGCCCCCTACAGACCCCACAGGGAAGGGGGCCAGGCTTGAGTGTGTATTTTTACACACACACACACACACACACACACACACACACAGTTGTATTGTATTTCAGTGTCCTACAGCAACTTTAAAATGTTCAACATTGGAAACCATCCCCTGAAAAACCTTCAAATCCTGTAAGTTATAACCTGTTTATTATTGTATAATTAGATTATTGCTGATTTTATCTTTAAAGAGTTTTTTTTACTGATAATTTTATTGTTTTATTCTCTTTGCAAACTGCATTGATGTTTGTTTGTTTTCAATCAAGTGGTGTGTAATTTTTTGAATCAATTAATCAATTAATAATAAAATATTTATTTATAGCTTGACTTCCCCCCCCGTCAGGGACTCAATGTTCTTTATGAATCTTCTTCTTCTTCTTCTTCTTCTTCTTCTTCTTCTTCTTCTTCGGCAATCACTCGTAGCTGAGTAAGATTGTCTTCCATGAACACAGTCTTAACAGTGAGTCCGTAAGTGACTGTGGAGGCCAATTCTGGATCCACACGTCCTTCCTCAGTGGGGACATAAGTTTCTAGATGGGAGTTGATCACAGTGAGGGTTTGCCAATCTTGCCTTCCTCTTAGCACGTTTCTCCCTTTCGTCCTGAGTTTGAGTGTCTTCAAAGCTGATTACACCTTTGGTAAAGGCTGTTCTCCAACTGGAGCGCTCGCAGGCCAGTGTTTCCCAGTTGTCGGTGTTTATACTACATTTTCAAAGACTTGCCTTGAGAGAGTCTTTAAACCTCTTTTGTTGACCACCAGCATTACACTTTTCATTTTTAAGTTCGGAATAGAGTAGTTGCTTTGGAAGACGATCATCAGGCATCCGCACAACATGACCAGTCCAAGTTGATGTTGAAGAATCATTGCTCCGATATTGGTGATCTTTGCTTCTTCCAGTACACTGATACTAGTTCACCTGTCTTCCCAAGTGATGTGTAAGATTTTTCAGAGACACCGTTGATGGAATCTTTCAAGAAGTTGGAGATGGCGTTTGTAAGTGGTCCATGTTTCACAAGCAGACAGCAAGGTTGGTAGTACAATGGCTTTGTAAACAAGCATTTTGGTTTCCCTCGAATGTCCCAGTCCTCAAACACTCTGCACTTCAATCGGGAAAAAGCTGCACTGGCAGAGCTCAGGCGATGCTGGATTTCGGCACCAATGTTGGCCCTTGTGGAAAGATAACTGCCCAGGTAGGAGAAGTGATTAACATTTTCCAATGTTACACCACTGAGTTGGATTTGTGGCACTGCAGAGGGGTTGTTTGGTGCTTGTTTGTGAAGCACTTTGGTTTTTTGGATGTTGAGCAACAGGCCAAGCTTTTCGTAAGCTTCTGCAAAGATATTTAGGATGGTTTGGAGGTCATCCTCTGAGCGTGCGCACACTACGTTGTCATCAGCATACTGAAGCTCTATGATGGAAGGTACGGTAACCTTACTCTTTGCTTTCAGCCTGCTCAGATTGAAGAGCTTTCCATCTGTTTGATATATAATAGGAACAGCTAAAAACACCGGGGGTGGGGGTGGGGTGTCATTAAAAAATAATCAAACTTTTATAGAATTAAAACTACATCTAAATATAAAAGATTTGCTAAAAGCATACAGATAATTACAATAAATAATGCCAGCCCTTTAATTAAAAGCAGCCAGTTGGAATAAGGCCTGTTGGAATAAGAAGGTCTTCACCGGCTGGTGGAAGGACAGCCAGGAGGGAGCCGGTCTAATTTCTCTAGGGAGGGATTTCCAAAATTGTCTGGGGGGAGCCACCACTGAGAAGGCCCTCTCCTGCTTCCCCCACCAAGCGTGCCTGGGAGGGTGCCAGGACTGAGAAAAGCGCCTTCCCTGAAGATCTTAGAGCCTGGGCAGGTTCATATGAGCTTTCAGATAGCTTGAACCTCAGCTGTAATGTAAATACTGACCAAAAAAAATTACAAAAACATTGTAGAGAACAGAGCAGTCTCTCTGTGCTTACCATTTCCAAATGCTGCATCTTAATAGTGTCCCCAAAACTCACCAAAATCCCCCCTCCATTCAGCTCTGGAGACAAGAGTGACTGTGTCCCAGATCTCTTTTGCAGCGCCAAGTGCACAGCTGGTGCACAAGGAGCGCCTGTGGAACTCACTGTCACAGGAGGCAGCAACGGCCGCCAACTTGGCCAGCTTTAGAAGAAGACTGGAGAAATTCACGGAGGGAAATAGGCAGGGCTGGATTGAGGTTTGATGAGGCCCTCAGCTACTGGCCGCCAGTCAGGGTGGCTTTCCTCTACCAGCGACGCTTTTTCATGCCACAGTCCCTGCCCAGCACTCAGGGAAGAAGAGAATCCAGGGAAGGGACTGGGAGTGCCTGATGCAGCCGGCCTTCTCCTGGTGCTAAATCACAGAATTGCAGAATCGGACAGCTGCCAGGAAGAAATCCTCCTGCAGCTGCAGAGCTGAAGACCAGAAGCAGCTGCAAGTGGGAGCTCTCAGGTGCGGGCGCGCAGCTGCCCCGTGTGGGGAGAGGCGGAACTGCCGGATAGAGCATCTTTCCATAGAAGGCCGTTTCTGCTCCCTCTTGTGATGGCCAGAGGAGTCTCAGTCCGCACCGGATCCTCTGCCTCAGGCATCACCTGAACCAAGTCTGGGGCCTGATCCTGAAGAGTCCCAGTCTGCACAGGTTCCCCTGCAACAAACACCAGCTGGGCCGAGTCAGGGGCTCCAGATGCGGGGATGACCTCCTTGCCTCCTGCTGGGCCATCACTTACAGCTGCTCCACTGCCGGTTGGGTCAGGGGAGACTGAGGCAGCCTCTGGGTCTAGTAACCCACCGACGTCTCCTGAGCTGCAGAGACTGAGGTCTGAGAGAAGGAGAGACCTGAGTACTCGCAGGAGGATTGCTCACCTTCGGGCGAAACAGGGAGGTGAGTTGCTGGGAGATCAGGACCGGCCGTTATCCCCCGTCAGAGATAAAAGGCTGTCCAACCCTGCCCCAGGTTGCGGGAGCAACATTGCTGCTTGCTGGAACCTGCCTGTTACCCTGTGCCTGTCCTTGCCTGGTTTCCTGCCTTGGCTCTGTAGGACTGACTCCTCACGGAACTCTTGGATTCGGGACCAGACCTGCACCGCGCTACTCGGGTTACCCCCAGGCCCAGCACACCTCCCCAGGCTAGTCCCTCTTGGGCAGGGTGGGCTGCAAAGGCACTTCTTGCCTGAGCTTGGCTGGAGTGCTCCTGAGGGTGCTCTGGCCTTCCACCTGCTCCTGACCTCGCCCTTGGCTCTGACTAGTGGACGCGCACCACAATGCCGTCGGCTTCCTTGACTTGGCTCGCTCCTCGTTCCTTGGCTTTGGCCTCCTGGTTCCTGGCTCAGAGGCGACAAGGAATCTGAGCCTGAGGAGAGCCTGGCTGCTGGATCAGGCCCCAGGCCCATGCAGCCCACCATCCTGCCCCCCAAAGGACCAGCCAGATGCCTCCGGGGAGCCCACAAGCAGGACTGGAGAGGAACCGCATTCTCAACGCCTGCGATTCCCAATACCCGAAAAGAATGTCAGGAAAGCTCTGCTGAACTGGGGCAAAGGCCATATTAAAATGATCCTTAAAAGCCTTAAAAGGCCCCCTCTCACCTTCTCACCCCTTGCCTTTTCCTGTAAGACCTATTACAGTCGTTAAGAGTCGTCAGCAGGCTCATCCCAGCTATCTGCGTATCTCCCATTCCCACCACCCTTCTGAGTAATACCCCTCCCCACCTTCTCACTATATAGAAGGATCTGGCAACTTCTGTTTCAGTGTATCTGAAGAAGTGTGCTTGCACACGAAAGCTCATACCAAGAACTAACTTAGTTGGTCTTAAAGGTGCTACTGGAAGGATTTTTTTTTACCTTAAAAGGCAGTTAAAACAAGAAAAAACTTTTAAAATAATGAAAATTAACAGCAAAATTAACAGCTAGCAGAAGCACTGGGATTATTCCCCCATATGGGGTAGGTCCACATGTACATATTTGTAACTAAGTCTGCTTTCAGGGATCCAACTGTGGAATGATGTAAGTAAACTTTATTTTTATTGCTTATGGATAAGACTGTGGTGTCTTTATTCTTTTAAGAGGGATTCAAGGGAACTTACCAGGAATGTACAATTCAATCTGAGAAAGAATTGTACAATAGTGAGAGGCTCACACGAGCCTGCAACCAGCTGTCTGCTGTGTAAAGGGGAATGCACTCTGCTAGCAAGTAAAGGAACTTGCTAGCACAAGTTAGGAAGCACATTAATTAACAATATATCCTCTCCTGCCACCCTGAACATTCCCACACAGACTCCTTTGGAAGGCGGCAAACTCTCATTTGTTAGAGGTTTTAAATTAAGCAGCGTTTGGCGGGCCATCCTGTCAGGGATGCTTTAGCTGAGATTCCTGCATTGGACAAATTCCTGCGGTTCTTTGACTCTGAACCGAGGAGAGAAAGGGCATCTCTCCAGTTGGGCCAGGCTAGGCCACCCCTGGGCAGTGAGCCTGTGCATAGTTTTTGATGGGTGCTGCGTCTGCCCCCTCAGTGGCGACACCCCAACCTCTTCCTTCCCAACCTGGGAGGGGTGCTGCCGGCCTGTGTCGGCCATCCCGGTGGGCCCAGGGCTGGCTCGGCAGGCCTGCTTGCTCTGCCCCCGCTTCCACAAGGGTCTCCCCCTTCCCTCTCAGGAGGAGCCAGCCCCGCAGGGCCGGCGGGGAGCGCTGCCTTTCCAGAGGCGTCGCGTCTGGCGGGGAGCGGAGCCCCGAACGGAGCGTATTGATCCGGCTGTACGGCGGGTCAGCGATATCATTAACCCCAACAAGGCTGCTGGGCCGCGACACGCAGAGGTTAATTAAAAATAAAAGTTCAGCCAAATACACCGGCCCGTCGCCCACGCGGCTCGTGCATGGCAGGGACGCGGGTGGGTGCGGACGCTGCGATTCACACCAGCCAGCGATGCCCCAGGGCGGTGGATCGATCTCGTCTCCCTCCCCGCCATCTCGCTGCCTGGATGAGCTGCCAGAGAGAGATGAGCTGGTCCCAGTCCTGGCACTGGGAAAGTCTGGCTGATGGGAGACATGGCTGCAAGGAGAGGCTGCAGCCGGGCCTGCTCTGCCCCCCGCGCGGAGGGAAGGCGCTCTGCACATGGCCAGAGGGCGGCTCCCCAAACCTTTCTTCTTAGGCGCCCTGGGGTTGGGACTGTTTCCTCATGAGGAAGCCCAGCCTTTCATAGAAGCAGGGCGGGTGAGTCTCTGTGGTGCTTTGGCATGAACCAAATCTCTGCCCTTCCTCTTTCTTTATGGCAGGCAAAGTTGTACTTCCCCACAAGGGCCAGTGAGGCTTCTGGGCCGCAGGATGGGCGGGTGGGTGCTTTTGCTGGTGGCTTTTAATCGCAGAATTGTGGAGTTGGAAGGGACCCTGAGGGTCATCTAGTCCAGCCCCCTGTAAGGCAGGAAGATGCACCTGTTTCGACTCTGCAACCTTGGCATTCTCAGCCCCACGCTCTAAACATCTGAGCTATCCAGGAACTTCCTGTTGCCTCCTTGATTGGCTAATCCTGCACTTTTCTTGCTCTTTGTGTTGGATAAATGTACTTCAGCTGATATTTTCATATGTGTGCAGCTTTGAATGCTATTTATTTATTTAAGATAAATATCTATTTGGCCTTTTTGTTTCATAGAACCGTAGAGCTGAGGTAGCTTCAGTTATTTACCTATAAGACCCCCCCACCCACCCACAGATACAGGTAATCCCACCACCCACTTTGGAAACCCCTCAACTAGCGTAGCCAGGGGGGCAGCTGCCCTCCCAAATCAATATAAATACATCACTAAGGTTCTTCCCTCCCCAACCAAAGGCGTGCCCCCCCTAATAAAATCCCTTGCTATGCCCATGGTCCAGCTGTTTCCTTCCATGTCCCCCAGTTTGATTCTCTGAACACCTGAAGGGTCCAGGGCTGAGTCTGAGCTATGGGGCTGTGGGGGTGTCCAGGGGGGAGCTCATATGGCTGCAGGCCTTCCCAGCCCCTGTGGCACCTCCCTGCAGTAGTCAGGTAGTGATGGAAAAGAAGGGAACTTGGGAGTGGGCGTGGGGCTCTGTACCTCATTGCCAGCCCCCACCTCAACTCCTGTCCAGTCAAAATTATTTCCTCCCTCTCCCGGGAGATGTCCCTGCGTGCCCCTCCCCCTGTCGCTGATTGACAGGAGTGCTGTGAATTATTCATTGTGACGATATGAGTCTCTTTCCAAGGCATCCCAGGCAATTAGCTCCCAGACTGGGAAGGAGCCTCTGCAATAAAGGGGGGAATTGATTTAAGGGGTGCCTGAGGAATTGACTTGGTGGGGAAGCAGAGCTAGGGATGGGGCCTCCCCAGGTCGGGCTGCTCCTGCGCCGGGGGGCCAGACAGGAGGCTTCCTAGCCCAGGCCACTGGCACCCTCCATCCAGCATGCCAACAATGCCAGCCCCCTAGAGAACTGTGCAGAAATGCCTCTGCCCAGGGCCGCCTTACCCATAGGCGCTAGGGGTGCGAGGCACCTAGGTGCCAGCCTCTCAGGGGCGCCAGGCCAAGAGTCCGGGGCCCGAGAGTTGAGTCCGGGGAAGAGCCCGTCTGTTGGTGGGAGTCCACGATGGGCTCTTCTGCTGTGGGCGGCTCTGCGCTGCGAGTTCGGGGGCAACCAAGCCAGTGAGATGCTGAGGCGTCTGGCCAACTCTGCCCACCTGCGTGGCTGGGACTGGGCAACCGGCGGATCTTTGCACCCCAGTGCCGCATATGCTTAAGCCAGCCCTGCCCACTGGGATGGGGGCAAAGTGGGGCTGTTGACCATTCACAGGCTATGAGGAAGCCCCTAAATGGTGGCATGTCAACTGGCAGGGACAGAACCCCCTGACCCCCATTGCAGGAGAAGCCCTTTCCTTTACTTCCTTGGTTTCCGGAAGACCTTTTGGCAAACCATGAAACGGTTTCCTGCTCCCCCCCAGGGAAGAAGGGGCGAGCGAAGATCTACAGCAGGGAATAAAGATCGACCCTGGGATCTTCTGCCCCTGTGATCCCTGCTCTGCTTCCACAGTTGGAAGCAGCAATGCTTCTGAATGCCAGTGGCAGGAAGTCACAAGAGGGGAGAGTTGCTCTTGTGTTCAAATCCTGCTTTTGGGTTTCCCATGGGGGCATCTGGTTGTCTACTGTGAGAACAGAATACTGGACTAGATGAGCCATTGGGAAGATACAGCGCCACCAATCTGACTCAATGGTGTAAAGTTGGAAAATGTCAATGACTTCTCCTACCTGGGCTGTTATCTTTCCACAAGGGCCGACATTGATGCCAAAATCCAGCATCGGCTGAGCTCTGTGAGTGCTGCTTTCTCCAGAATGAAGTGCAGAGTGTTTGAGGACTGGGACATTGGCAGGGAAACCAAAATGCTTGTTTACAAAGTTATTGTACTACCATGCCTACTGTATGCTTGTGAAACGTGGACCACTTATAAATGCCATCTCCATCTCCTCAAAAGATTCCATCAACGGTGTTTCCGAAAAAAATTATACATCACCTGGGAAGACAGGCGATCTAATAGCAGTGTACTGGAAGAAGCAAAGATCAGTGTTGAAGCAATGATTCTTCAACATCAACTTTGTTGGATTGGTCATGTTGTTGGGATGCCTGATGATCGTCTTCCAAAGCAACTCCTCTATTACAAACTTAAAAACGGAAAGTGTAATGCTGGTGGTCAACAAAAGAGGTTCAAAGACTCTCTCAAGGCACATCTGAAAAAATGTAGTATAAACACCGACAACTGGGAAACACTGGCCTGTGAGTGCTCCAATTGGAGAACAGCCTTGACCAAAGGTGTCATGGGCTTTGAAGACACTGTAACTCAGGTCGAAGGGGAGAAACATGTTAAGAGGAAGGCACGCTTGGCAAAGCCTCACCATGATCTACTCCCATCCAGAAACCTCTGTCCCCACTGTGGAAGGACGTGTGGATCCAGAATTGGCCTCCACAGTCACTTATGGACTCACTGTTAAGACCGTGCTCATGGAAAACCATCTTACTCAGCTACGAGGGATGGCCAGAGAAGAAGACAGCCAGCTCTTCTCACATTCTTATGTCCATCCTACACCAGGGCCCAAAATGTTGATTCCACCAGTACCAGGAAAGGGGTGCAGTATCTGAGTCCCAGGTGGAATGGGGGGTGCAGGAGGGCTGCACCGAGTCCTAGCAGATGGCCCTCTTTGCCTCAGTCGCCCCACTCCCTCCCCATAAGTGGGAGAGGAGCCAGCAAGGATGCAGACAGACTTTCCCTGCCAAGAATAGCTCCAACGACGGAAGACGGGGCTTCTTCCTTTGCCAGATCTCTGCTTCCTTCTCCGCCTCTGGCCCAGCCAGGCCCAGACGAGTTGGCCAGGGAACTGCTGAGTTAGCCTCTTGCCTCCAGCCGGAATCGCAGCCCAGCCCCTGGGAGGAAGCGGCCGGCTGGAGCCTCTGTCCTCCTCTGCCTTCCTCCTCCTCCTCCTCCTCCTGGGCTGGCAAGTCGCTGCCATGTGCAAAAGTGGCAACTTGTGTCAAAAGGCAGCTGTGGTTTGGCCCAAGCAGCGGTTTGGCCACATGCACCCATGCAGACGGTATTGTGGGTCTCTGAACTTCAAAGTACAGAGATAAGAGCGTAAGAAGGGGCTGCTGGGTCAGGCCAAAGGGGCCCAGTCTAGCCCAGCATCCTGTTCTCACAGGGGCCAAGCAGATGCTCCTTCTGGGAAACCTGGAACCAGGAGTCAAGCACAGCCACAACCATAATATGTTGTTGTTATTATTATTATTTATACCCCGCCCATCTGGCTGGGTTTCCCCAGCCACTCTGGGAGGCTCCCCACAGAATATCAAAAGCACGATAAAACATCAAACATTAAAAACTTGCCTAAACAGGGCTGCCTTCTAAAAGCCGGATAGTTGTTTATTTCCTTGACATCTGATGGCATTCCACAGGGTGGGCACCACCACCGAGAAGGCCCTCTGCCTGGTTCCCTGTAACTTGGCTTCTTGCATCATGGGAACTGCCAGAAGGCCCTCGGCGCTGGACCTCAGCGTCCGGGCAGAACGATGGGGGTGGAGACGCTCCTTCAGGTCTACTGGGCCGAGGCCATTTGGGGCTTTCAAGGTCATCACCAACACTTTGAATTTTGCTCGGAAATGTAAAATGTAAAGGGTAAAGGGACCCCTGACCATTAGATCCAGTCGTGGCCGACTCTGGGGTTGCGGCGCTCATCTCGTTTTATTGGCCGAGGGAGCCGGCGTACAGCTTCCAGATCATGTGGCCAGCATGACTAAGCCGCTTCTGGCGAACCAGAGCAGCGCACAGAAACGCTGTTTACCTTTCCGCCGGAGTGGTACCTATTTATCTACTTGCACTTTGACGTGCCGACATTCTGATCGGCAAGCCCTGGGCTCTGTGGTTTAACCCACAGCGCCACCTGCAATGTAGGTCTTTCAGGACTGGTGTTACGTGGTCACAGGGATTCAGAAGCACCGCTGCCTCTGACTGTGGAGGCAGAACCTTCTCCTCGCCATGAATGTAATTTAACCCTTTTTTAAAGCCATCCAAGTCAGTGGCCATCACTGCTTCCTGCATAAATGAGTCCCATAGATTAACTCTGCATTACATGAAGGGCTTTCTTTCCTGTTGTTACATGCGCTGGTGGGAATGGGGTGGCGAGTCCTGGCAACTGAATTCTCTGCCCTCTTATCTATTGTTCTTCCTTACCTTTCTCTTGGTCCAGATTGTGAGAAAGACCTTGGACCACTGCTCAACTCGAGAGGGGAGTTCTGAGCTCTTTCCCTTTCTCTTAACCCTCCAACCAGCCACACCAACTGAGAGCCCGAAAATAAGATGGAGAGGACCGGCTTAAAAACCCACCTCTCTGCAAACAGGTATCCTATTGAAAGCAAGGGGTTGGAGTTCTTTTTCGTACTACTAGCTAGTTGCCCCAATTAGGAGCCTGAAAATAAGACGGAGAGGACTGGCTTAAAAACCCACCTCTCTGCAAACGGGTGTCCTATTGAAAGCAAGGGGCTGGAGGGACTGTCTTGCTACCCTATCCAGGGGTCGCCTGAGCTGGCACTGCACTGCGCGGGCGTTCAGTAGGGTCCCTTTCTTGAGGTTGCAACGATAGGTAGGAGGTTGCCAGGAGGGATAGCCTAGCAGGAGCTAGGGGGACACGGCAGAGTGGAAAGGAAGCACCCACGGAATACAGAATAGGGAAGGGCGAGTGCCGAAGGTCTGGGGAGGAAGCCAGATAGCTCATGACTGGGGCCAACCCTGTGAAAGGTCAGTCCATGGAAAAGGCGCCAGACGAGGGGTTGGGACTTGTGGATAGTTTTCAGGATCCTTGTAATTTGCTTTTCCTCCAAGTTTTCATTATCCTAGGCAGCTGCCGAAAGTGGGCCATAAAAAGCAAGGTGTTCTGAATCTTCCCCTGCTCACCTTCCTTGGACGCCCAGGAGTTCTGGTGCGAGTGTGACATTGGATGCCTGGTGTGAGGCATCATCTGCCCCCCTCCCTGTAACCAGCACCCCCCCCCCGTCACCTCGTGCTGTGTCTTCTCTCTCTGCGATAGAGCCCACGTTGCTCTGGGCTGTGGATGCTGAAGCCCAGGCAGGATGCGTCCCGTTCCCCCACCCCGCCAGCCCTGCCCTATTCCCAGGTCCTTGGGCAGGGGCTGCCCCCCCTCCAGGCCATCTCAGGCCTTCTCTGCAGTCTGGACATGAAGGAACAATGGGCAGGGGCCGAGGGGGTGGTGCTGTGCCAACATTCGTGACTGGCGGCATCCTGGAAGCGGGCAGGAAGCCCAGCACTTGGCGCTTCCCGTCCTCGCAGTGCCTGGCTCCCCTGAGAGGGCTGGGAAAGTGGGGAGCGCCGCGGAATGATTCACGGACGGAGCCCCCCCCTCACTGGAAATGGAGAGCCAGCGGCTTGAAGCTGACACAGCCCTCAAGCAGGACCTCTGCCCTAAGACAAGGCTGGCCGCAGTTACTCCATCTTAAAGAAGCAGCATTCTGCACATGCTCAGGAACAGCCGGACTTATTTTGCCAGGTGTCCAGGACGGAGGTCACAGGTGCCTGGGCCAAGTCAGGCGGCATTAAGAACATCAGTGCCGCTGGATCAGGCCAATGGCCCTTCCAGGCCAGCATCCTGTTCCCATGAGGTCATCCGGATGCCCCGATGGGAAGAAGCCCACAAGCAGGATTCGCACACAGGTGCAACATTTCCCCGCCAGCAACTGATATTCAGAAGCAGCCTCTGGCGGTGGAGGGAGGACAGAGCCGTCCTGGCTGGGGGCCTCTGATAGCCCTCTCCTCCTCCTCCCTGAACTTGCCAAACCCTCTTTTCAAGCAATCTAGCTTGGTGGCCATCGCTGCCTCCAGTGGGAGGGAGTTCCGCAGTTTAACTCTGCGCTGTGTAGAGGCGGCCTTTCTGTGTTGCACCGACAGGTAAGGAATCCTGAGCCTTAAGGCCCAGCCTGGCTAGCCCAGTGTGGATGCTGGACACCCCCCCCCCGGCTCACAGAGGCCCCTTAGACTTGGCTCCCTCTCCCTGCGCAGCCAGCCATGCCTGGGCCGGGACCGAGTCAGGCAAGTTGACAGGCTCCCCTCCCCTGGGCGCGTGTGTGTGTCTGTGTGAGCGGATCTGGCTGTGCAGTCGTTGAATGCCAATCGGGCACCAGCGGTTGCAAAATTGCCTTTGGATTTTTCTCATTAGCTTCGTCTCCCGTGAGCTCGTTATGCGGGAGCCTCTCTTCTGCCTGCGCTGACAGCTCATTCCCGCTCTGACAGCCATATGGCAGGAGCAGCGCTCTGGGGGGGGAGGGGGGAGCGGTGCAAGGAGGGGGGGGCACAATTGGCGTCAAAGCAGGAAGTGCAGCAAAAGTGCCCTGGAGCACCTGCAGAGAGCCTTTTCCGCCTCACCTGGGAGGAGCCAGCTGAGTCCAGCCAGCGGCATACAAATCTCCAGGGCACCCAGCCAAGGCAGCAGCTGCCCCAAGGCAGGGGACAGAAATCTCTCCCCCCCCCGGAGAAAAAGCCAGCAAGAGATGGTACCTTGCATCTCAAACACCTGGGAAGCAAACCTGGAAGTAAGTCTTCCGGTTTGCGAACTTTTTTTCGGAAGCCGAACATGCTCCGTTTTGAGTGTTACGCTTCCAATTTGAGGGACACACTTCCATTTTGAGCAGGGGTCAGCAACCTTTTTCAGCAGGGGGCCGGTCCACCATCCCATAGACCATGTGGGGAGCCGGATTATATTTTGAAAAAAAGAAAAAAAAAATGAACGAATTCCTATGCCCCACAAATAACTCAGAGATGCATTTTAAATAAAAGCACACATTCTACTCATGTAAAAACACCAGGCAGGCCCCACAAATAACCCAGAGATGTGTTTTTAAATAAAAGGACACATTCTACTCATGTAAAAACACGCTGATTCCTGGCCTGTCCACGGGCCGAATTTAGAAGGCGATTGGGCCGCATCTGGCCCACGGGCCTTAGGTTGCCTACCCCTGATTTTGAGTGTTGCACTGAGGTCTGTCTGTTTTTGCTATTTTGTGTTCGTTTTTGCGGCTCTTTTTTTGTTTTTGTGACTGTGTCACAGTTCAGCTGCTGATTGATTGTGGGACCGCAGTGCATTGTTGATTGCTTTCATTTTTTGGATCAACGATCTCGTTAAATAGTCAAATTCATGTTAAATTGCTGCTTTAGGGGTTATTTTTAAAAGTCTGGAACGGATTAATCTGTTTTGCATTACTTTCTATGGGAAAGCGCACCTTGGTTTTGGAACGCTTTGGTTTTGGAACGGATTTCCGGAACGGATTAAGTTTGAGAACCAAGGTACCACTGTACTTGGAGCCTGTCCTTCACACAAGCTGGGAGTCAAGGACCCTCTGATGCCCTGAGAGATGCCTGGGGGCTGGAGGGCCTGTCCTGGCTGCCCCTCCTTGCTGAACCTTTGCCTTCCGGAGGCGAACCCTCCTCAGTCCCCTTGGTTGGGACAGAGGAAGCTGCCTCCGGCCAGGCCTGAACTAGCGGACCCTTGGGAAACTCTGCAATTCTGTTATCCTAGGCTGGCCCCCTTGCGCATCTAGTCTGGGACAGCTCCAGGCGGCTGCGGCTGGGGAAGGGGCCTCGGGGCTTATGCGTGCAGAGCCTCTGGTGCTCTGGCCCTTGCACACTCCCAGCCTTCTTGTGGCAG
This sequence comes from Podarcis pityusensis, assembly GCF_964106645.2. Classification (NCBI taxonomy): domain Eukaryota; kingdom Metazoa; phylum Chordata; class Lepidosauria; order Squamata; family Lacertidae; genus Podarcis; species Podarcis pityusensis. The sequence continues at coordinate 77,891,423 of NC_138034.1, forward strand.
TGAGTTCCAGAGTCCCAGCCTCCCACTGAGCCGAGTCTTGTCTAGGTGGCGCTCGGAGGCAGCCTGGTGATCCGGGAAGAAGCAGCAGGTCTGGTGGGTGGTTAGAGGGGAGGCTGCGCACCAGACACTGACTGTGCGTGTGTTGCAGACAGTCCAGGGGCCTCTTCCTCACGGCCAGCCCAACCCACTTTGCTGCAACTCAGGAACTTGAGCTCCCCCCTCCCCCCCATTAACTGCTTGCAGGGGAGGGGGAGGGGGGCTCAGGTTTCCCCCTCCCTGCAGTTTGGAGCCTGCGGCCATTAGCAGTGCCCAGAGCATGACCAGGGAGGGGGTGATATCAAAGCACTTCCACGCTCTCTTGTCTCCCCCACCATCCCTCCCTCCATTAGTCATGTTCCATAAAAGCTGCTTTCTCCTGGAGAGTAAAAGGTCTCAGGGAAGAATTCTCAACCGTGCTGGGAATGAAAAGCGGGGGCACTCCTGGGCACGTGCAGAGTGCATTTCCCTCACACAGCAATAAAAGCAATGGCAACAAAGGGTGTGTGTGTCAAAATTCAACATGGGCTTGGAGGGTCCCTCCGACCACCTTAAAGAACCTGGATGAATTCTCATGGGAAGCTGCTTCTTGCTTCCTTAATGTCAGCCGGGCAACCCTTTCCCCTACTCCTAAGAAAGGCCAAGTTGGCAGCTGAGATGACAGATCTGGTTTCTGGACTCTTGGAGGGGCTGTGGGAAGAGGACCTCTTCCCCACCTCCAACCCTCCCCTTCTTGGCTCTCCACCTCATCAAGGAAATGGGCGCAGCAAAAGCAAAAGTTTGGAACTCGCTGCCACCAAGTTGGACGGCTTCAAGAGAGAACTGGACAAATTCATGGAGGAGACTCATAAGTTTCTAGCCAGGACGGCTCTGCTCTGCCGCCAGAGTCAGAGGCAGCAGGAAACCTGTTGCTGGAAACCCCAGGAGGAGACTGCTGGCTGCTTGTTCTTGGCATCTGGCCTAGATGGACCATGGACCTGATCCAGCCGCCAGGCCCTTCTGCTGTTCTTCGTTTCTCCACTCGGATGTGGAGCACCCCAATAGTTGGTGTAAACAATGGAGGGGGGCGGCGAAGAGAAACTCTGGAAGCCACTCAAGGGCTGACAAAACCCCCCAGGCCTGTCTCAAAGGCTTAACATCTGGAGAATTTTTCTTTTTTGGAGCGGATGTTTCGCAATGTCTGTAAAATGGGCACAATGAGGCAGCAGTAGCCTCCCCTTTCAAGGACCCTGCTGCCTTTGCAAGTTCTCTCAGCGCCAGCTCATTTTGAGTCGTGGGGATTAGCAAGGGGCAGCTGAGCCCATCCTTGCAAGTACTTAGCGCTGGCCCTCGGTCCTGCAGCCTGATGGTTTTGATCCCTGACCCTCCGACCTGCGTTTCACCAGGTACTTAGCAAGGCCCGGGTCTTCCAAACAGGGGTAGGGGGCGGCGTGACCCCGGCCCATCTCCCTGATGCTGCCAGCGCTGCTGCCGCACGGTGAGAAATCACCAACAGCTGGTCTTGGTGGGAAGGGCCAGCCCAGGGTAACCGGATCTCCCCTCTCCCTCCCCGGCTGGGGCGTTTGGGGCGGGGGCTCAGGGTCAGCAGCAGCAGCCCTCGCTCAGGGGTTAAGCGCAGGGCAAGAGGAGGGTTAACTACCAGCCAGTGCCCTGTAAATCATTTCACTTGAGGAGGAAACAGCCAGACAAAGCCAAGGCGAGGAGAGACCCAGGAGGCGAAGGTGGCAAAGGCAGAACTCCAGAAGGGGCAGGTTTAGCCTGGAGAAGACGAACTCTACAGCTCTAGGTGGGCCTGGGGGGGGCGGAGAAGTGGACCTGCCCCCCAAACGCAGGAGAGCAAGCTGGTGGCATGGAGCTGGAGGAAAACCAAGGGACTTTCAGAAAGTGGAAGGAGGGGCAAACTCGAACATAAGACCTCCTTCATTGTTGTCTTCTCCGTGACCTGCTGCCAGGCGGTGCCCTGCTTCTCCTAGCATCCCCTGCGGACGCCAGAATGGATCAGGCCCACAGCACAAGCCAAGCCTTACTTGGGAGACGCCACCCCTGTGCGTTTGGTTTGCAAAGGGGAGCCCAGAACCAGAGGACAGCTGTTCGGACTCCTCTCTCAATATGCTGCTAAGGGTTTATTCAGTTAAACCTGCTAAGCTGTCAAAAAGGGAGAGAGGCGCCAAAGGGTTTCGCAAAGTCAAGGCCGGATCCAGAGGCCATTCGGCACTTTCGGGTGACAGCAGAGAAGGGGCACGCAAAATCTGCAGGTGACAGAAAGCGGGCATGGGCTGCAAAACATTTTGCTGGGCTGGGCAGACAGCTGCAGAATGGAGTTTGGCAAGGACCAACGCCAGGTGGGACCCGCGGGAGAATGGAAAACCTCGTGATGGTGTTGGGAAGGAAGATATTTATGGGTACGCAATAAATTGGCCATGGGGATACCTCCGCAGGCGCTCTGGGGTTTCAGAAAGGAGAGTTGCTTGTCTCAGCACAGGGAAAGGCATCGAGTGTGGGCCGTGTGGCGCTGTGGGCAACCTGAGCTGGGCCGACACTAAATCAGCAAAGAAGGTGGCAGGCTGAAAAAGCCCCGGAGATGGAAACAAGAAATTCCGACGAAAGAAGAATGGCAGACGAAATTAATGGACTCTGCAGAATTGGACAAAATGACAGGAAGGATTCGAAACCTGCGGGACCAGAGATTCACAGAAGATTGGAAGAAGTATATAGATTATTTGAAGAGCATCTGTAATCAACAAATTACGCTAGTAGGACAACAAGAAGTTTTGTAAGGAGAAATATACGAAGTGTTACAAAGCAGGAAAAGATAGAGATATTGGTTATGAGTTTGAAATGTAATAGGGAAAATAAGAAATGCATACTAAGAGACTAGATTGGAAAATTTTCAGACAGGATTGATGGAAGTCCAAAAAATTGAATAAGATGTAAAAGTATGTTTAATTACTGTTGAAAATGATATGTTAAAAAACTAACAAAATTTTATATATATATGAAAAAGCCCTGGAGAACAGCAGGAAGGGCCCCCAGGAAACATGTGGGGCAGAAAAAGGCAGCAGCCACTGAAGCCAAAAGGGGTCTCATCTGCCGAGACTCCAGTGCCACAGAATCACAGGACTGCAGAGTGGGAAGGGACCCCATGGTCATCTAGTCCAACCCCCAGAATTGCAGGAATCACAACAAAAGGATCCCGGTGAGCCAGTGGAGAAGGCATGGGAAGTGGAAATGGGGAGGGGGCTGCAAGCTGGCCGGGCTTGGCTCCGTGGGATGGAGGCCTCCTGAATAAAGGAACTGGCCATCTGAAGCAGTTGGCCTACGGAACTCCCTCCCACAGGAGGCAGGGATGGCTTTAGAAGAAGATGAAACACCTTTATGTGGGACAGGGCTGTCCAAAGCTTCTGGGCACGATGGCTCTGCCTGGTCTCCACATCTGGAGGCAGCGATGCTTCTGAACAGCAGGTGCCAGAAACCACCGGAGGGGAGAGGGACCAGGTCTGATATGCTGTCCCAAGAGCCGGATGGAGCTTAGATCCCAAAGGCTCCCAAATTCAAGGCTGGAGGAGAAGAACCACCACGTCCGGCAGGAATCCTGCCCCCCCCCCAGGACTGTGCAATCCCTGAGAAGGGAGGTGGAGCCCCCTGAGAGGGTGGGCTCTGCCACTGTCCATTCAAGGCCCCCCTGGACCACAGAGATGGCCAAGACAGGAGCTGAAGGCTGGAGCCTGAACCCCGGAGACCTCGCTCCTCCGCCTCAAATCTTTCTCTTCCCACCCTAACTGGAAAACGACTCCCGCCAGGGGAAGGGCAGCGTGGCAGAGCGGTTCGTGTTGGGCTAGGACCCAGAAGGGACCCGGGTTCAAATCCTCCCTTGGCCACGAAGCTCACTGGCTGTGCCTTCGGGGGCCAGTCCCTGCTGCCTTGGCCCGGCCCCCCTCGCAGAACGGCTGTGGGGATTAAAAGGGGAGAGCCCTGGGAGGGAAGGCTGGGATATAAACGTAATGAGTAAATGAAGGGGGAAAGGCTTACTCCAGAGGAAGACATCTCCAAAAATGCTGCAGGGCCAAGAGGAATTGGCGATGGAGTCGGCAAGGAGGGAGGGGATGGAGCCCCCCCACTTTGAGGGCCGGCTCCAGCTGTGGGCATGAGGCCAGAGCTCAGGGGCACCTGTTACGTTTCCAGGAATCAAAGTGGGCAGGTGGGGGGGGGCTGGTTCACAGCCCAGGCTGCATGTGGACAAACGGCCCCCTCCCCAGAAATCCCAAGGACTCCAGGCAGGGATCTTGCTACACGCCCTCCCCCCTCCTGTTTTCTGACAGCTGCCCAGATGGCCACCCCCATTGGCCGCAACAGCAGCTCCTAATTGGCTGCGAGCCAGGGGGGTGCCCGTCTCCCCCCCCCCAAGCAATCAGGAGCTCATGACTGCATTATCGCCCATTATCTCTGGTGGAGGGAGAAGGGGGGGGGCTGGAATGAGGATCATTATTTGCTCATCACTCCTCATTGGAATTCTGACACCCAAAATGGGGGGGCGGAGAGAGGGGGGGTGACGGAGATTAATCTCCCCAGCCAGCGCAGCAACTGCCGCTTGGTAAACGCGCCTGAGCCGGCGGCGCATTAAATCACTGCACAGGAATGGGGAGGGGGGGTGGGCTGGGCTCCCTCCTCCCTCCCTGCAGGGATTCCAACCTCAAGCCCCCCCCCAAAGGCTGAAAACGGGAGCGTCACTGCCACCCGCTGGCCGATCTGAGAACTGCCACTTCTCTGAGTGGCGCTAGGAGACCCCCCCTTCCTGCCCAATTCCCACTGTTTGGGGGGGGGGCAGATGAGGACAACATGAGAATATTATTTCCTGCTCTCCTAGGAAAACACTGCTCAGCTCTGGCAGCAGGGACCAACGGGGCGTGCGGTTTTTCAGCGCTTTTATTCCAAAAAATAGACTCGTATTGAAGAGAAGGCAGGGCTTAAGTTAAAGGGCGGGAGGGAGGGCAGGCGGGGGGGTGGGGGGGCGGGGCTGGGGCTGCAGCCCGTCCCACGGCCCCCCTACCTCCTCTTCTCCTTCACGCTGTAGTTGAGCAGCAGAGGCGCCGGCTGCAAAGGGAAGAGAGGGGAGGAGGGTGAGTGTCTCTGATTTTCCCGGGAGAGGGGGGTCACCCCCCACAACCCACCCCCCACGTACCTTGCCAAACCAGCGAGAAAGCCAGAGCTGCTTGAGGGTCATGTGGTCGGGGAGCACCTCGTTGTTGAAGAGGATCTGCACCTGGAGGGGGCGGAGTCCCGTCAGCACCTGCCGGGTGGGACCCCCAGCTGCCTCCCCACACCTGGCGGGGGCCTCACCTTCCCGTTTCCTTGCAGGGAGACCACCTGCCCACCCACCCTCCCACCCACCCCGGGGCTGCCAACCTTTTTCGCATTTCAGATTTTGAGAGGGGGCAGTCACAAAACAGCTGCCATGGGGGGGTTGCAGAGATCAGGCAATGCTCATTTTAGAATCTTGGGGTTCCAGAGCTGAAAGGGACCCAAAGGGTCATCCATCCCAAGCCCCAGCCATGTATCCCCCCCCCCCCGGCTGCTGCTTCCTAACAGCCACAGGGAGCAATTCCTCCGTGTTCGGGGAGGGGAGTGCAAGGGGGTCACACCCCACATCTCACATAAATCACTTAGGGGGTTCCTGAGCCTTTAGCCCAATAACTGTCTTCCAAGGAAGACGAGATGTTCACCGTTTTTTGGTGGTCCTGTAGAAAAGTAAAAGACTTCTGGGAAATGATATATAATGTATTGAAAAAGAGGTTTAAGATACCTTCCCCCCCCCAAAAAAACCAGAGGCCTTTTTCACTTGGATTAACAGGGGAGGGAAGACCTAGGGACCTAAAAAGCTTATTTCTGCATGTGACAACAGCCGCAAGGATGTTGCTGGCCCAGAATTGGAAACAGGAGAAGAGATCAACAAAAGAAGAATGGAAAATTAAGAGGAGGGACTATGCTGAAATGGCAAAGATGAAAGCGAAGATCAGAGATCAGGTTGAGAAAAAGTTGGAGTAGGAATGGAAGGGATTTATAGATTATTTAAAAGACCGCTGTAAATATATTAAAACATTAGCGGGCTTGATGTAACATTTATGTAAGCAAATAATTGGAAATTAAGATCAACAAGAGGGAAAAACAAAGAATTTGGAGAAAAAATGAGGTGCAATAAATTTTGTAATCCAGGGGAGGGGTGGAAGGAAGTTATATTGTTCATTGTTTTTTGTGATTGATTGGAAAAACATTGAATTTATGAATTATTGTGATTATAAAATTTGAAAATAAAATATTTTTTTTAAAAAAGAGAGTGGTTGGCCGTTTTTTTGGGGGGGGGGTGAAGCTCAGCGTTGGAGCCCCTGCCCAGGATCAGCAAGAAAGGTCTTTGCAGCCCGCAGAAGTCAGACCGGCAACCCCTCCCCAACCCTTACTCACGTGTTGTAGCGCCAGCTCTAATCGGCAGCACAGAACCCGGCGGAGGTGGCGGATCTGGGCCCGTACCGAGCAGCGAACGTATTTGTGCTGGGGGAGGGAAGGAAAATTGAAATGGGGGTGAAGGGAGAGGCAGCCCCCTCCCCTCCATCCCGGGGGTGTTTTCTCTCACACAAATCCCCCCCCCCCCAGGTCTCCATCTCAAGGAACGGCAGAGACGGTGCCAAGAGAAGGGAGGGCATGTGCGAGCGCCCGGGTGGGGAGCCCCCCCCCACGCTCTGGCCATCAGCTGCCAGCCTCTCACTGCAGGATCATGGGGAGGGGGGCGTGCTGAGGGCAGGGCCGTCTTTACCAAGGGGCACAAGGGGTGTGGTGCACCTGGGCCTCAAATTCTGGGGGGAGCCAAATGTATTGGGGGGAGGGAAATGTATACCAGACCCTCTCAATTGGTGGCAGTGAAAAGCAATGGAGCAAAAGTCCCCCCCCCCCCCCGGTCAAATATTCCCAACAAGTCAGGAAATAAAAGCGGTCATTTCTGCTGCGCCGTTGTTACAGGTGAGCGATTTTCCTCCCCCAAAAAAGGTCAACAACTTTGAGTTCGCCCCCCCAAAAAAATCTGGGGGTGGCTAAACTAAATTTGGGGGTGCCGGGCGGATCTTTGCACCCCAGCGGTGCATATGCCAAAGACGGCGCTGGCCGAGGGGGAGATGGGAGAGTCCGAGTGGGCCTGGGGGGCCGGAGGTCCGAGGGGCCTCTGATGTTGTAGTCTATGCTGTTTTTAAGTCGCATTTTAATCAATGTTTTATATTTGCTGTTAGCCGCCCTGAGCCCGGTTTTTAAACCAGGAAGGGTGGGGTATAAATAAAAAAATTTATTATTATTATTATTATTATTATTATTATCCTCCTCCCACCTGGCCAGGTCTCCAGGCCCCCTTGTGCCGCAGCAAGAGCCCCCCCCCCATCCCGGCCTCCTCACCTGCAGGATGTACTTGTTCTTCTCTTTCCCAGAACTGCAGAAAGAAAGAAAGAAAGAAAGAAAGAAAGAAAGAAAGAAAGAAAGGGAATGAGAGCCACGCCAGCAAGCCATCTCCATGCTCTCTGCCCCACCAGGGGATATGCAAAGGGGGCGACCCACAAGACCCCTTCCTCCTCCCCACGGGAAGTGGGGAAGAGAGAGGAAACCATGCTGAGGGCAGGAGCTGCCGCCCTCCTTTCCTGACAAACCCCTGTGTTGCAAAAGAGAACGTCCACCATGTTTAGGCAACACGATGACCCTATACCTACGTAATAGATAATCTTTATAGAATTCTTTCTAACAATAACAAGTTCAAAATGAAATCTTAAGACTCAAAGCCTCTGAAAATCTTTAAATGAAGCGAGGTACCAAACTTTGTATGATGAAAGATAAGCTGTGAAGCTTTGTGTATTCCGCAAATATAATGTCCAACATTGAACAGAGATTCCGGATATTGACTGCTGTTTCGTAGATCTTTGTCAGCGTGGTGGGAGAATATAGAATTGTTTCAGGTAAGAATGCAATCACTGTAATGATGTCGTCACATGAGCACTGCTCCACAGCAATTGATATTTTCATTCACATAGATTCATTCGAAGTAAGATGGGTTTATGAAACAAATTCTATATTCTTTCAGAGACTTTGAGTCTAAGATTTCATTTTGAACTTGTTATTGTTTGAAAGAATTCTACAAAGATTGTCTATTACGCAGGTATATGGTCATCGTGTTGCCCAACCATTCTTGATGCCCTCCTTTCCTGGGCGCCCCCCCCCCCCAGCTGGAGAAGAGCCCCTGCCATTTCCCAAGGGGCCCGGCTCTTGCTCTGCGCCCCCCCCCCCCAGAAAGGCCGGTGGCTCCTTGCCTTGGTTGTGGTGGAAGCACCAAAGCGCCCCCTAGTGCTATGCTGGGGCACCACAGCCTGTCCTGGAGGAGGGAGAGGGAAGAGCCCCCCCCCCACTGGCAGGCTAGTTGTGGGGCACTGGGGGCTCACCTCTAGAGGGGCACAAGAAGCCAGGAGCTGGGAAGACCCACCGCCCATCTCTTGCAACCCCACCCAGTGGGAAAACGCACCCCCCAGCAGCAAAGAGAGCCTTGAGCTGAAGACCAGGCAGGGCTGGGGGGCACATGCCCACTCGGCCGGGAGGCTCACTGGACGGCTGCCCTTCAAAGGATGCCAACAGGCAGGTGGTAAACTCCCTCTTGCAGCCCAGAGCCCACCCCCCCAGCCACGGAGGGGCCTGTGGAGTCGGCAACTCTGGGTAACTGAAGCAAGCGAGTCAAGCCACGCGCTACAGGGAAGGCAAACTTTCACTGCCCCCCCCCATCCCGCTGCCTCAAGTTTCCCTGGGACCCTGCAGGCCAGTCCAGTGCTATGTCCAGGGCCGGATTGAGGTTGGATGAGGCCCTCAGCTCCTCAAGTTAACGGGGCCCTTTCTATGCCCAGCTGTCCTTTGTCCAATAACAAATTGTCACAGTTTTTTGTGTTGAATACTGTATTTTTCGCTCCATAAGGCGCACCTGACCATAAGACGCACCTAGTTTTTAGAGGGGGAACGCAAGAAAAAAATTTTTTTTTTTAAAGGGAGCGCTGGGCAGAGCCTGTCTGCATCCCGGCCTCTGCTCAGCGCTGCCTTTCACGAGCCGCGCGGAGCGTGTGTGCGGCGCTTGGGGGCTTTCCCCGCCTGCCTCCCGCCTGCATTCGCTCCATAAGACGCACACACATTTCCCCTTACTTTTTAGGAGGGGAAAAAGTGTGTCTTATGGAGCGAAAAATACGGTAGATGCTATATGGTCATTGATGGACCTAAGAGGTATCCCAAGCCATTTGCACATTACAAAATATGTATTTTATCCAATTGTTATATTAACAGTGAAATACAATTCAGAAGTATATTAATAGTGAAATAATTATTAAGCTCTAACTTAAAAAGATTTTTTATATTTTAGGGAGCAGGCTAGCAGGTGGGGCCCATGACTTACATCTTAGGAGCCTACGCAACACAAAACACTGTTGCTGTGTGTAGGTTTTATTTGCTTTTTATCTTATATTTTGGAAATGTACGTTCAGTGTTTTTTTTTCCTTTAAATTTTTTGGGGGCCCCAAAAAGAGAGTAGGGCCCTAAGCTACGGCTTGTTTAGCTTATACGTAAATCCGGCACTGGCTCTGTCCCTGAGACCACCTCCTGCCGCTGCCCCACAGACACTGCCTGGAGGTGCAAAGGCACAGTTCTGGGCCCCCCAGCAGCTGCACCACTGGAGACAGGGCTGGGCGAGGACTGGAACCTGCCCCAGGTCTGCCTGCGAGAGCCCCCCTCCTTTGAGAGCACTCCTCCCGGCCTCCCCCCCCCCCGTCGCCTCACCTCTGTTTCTCCAGGCACAGCAAGACGTGCTCATCGAAGCGGTAGTAATGGGCCCGCGAGTGGTCAAAGGTGGTGTAGGGCAGGCCCACGCGGTCAGAGGCCGAGTCTGGGGGGGGGGAGGAAGCAGTCAGGACCCTTGCGCCCCCTCCCTTTCCGCAAAGGAGGCCTGGCAACCCACCCCTCCTCTTCCTCCTCCTCCTCCTCCTGCCCCCCCCCAATTCAGGCTCCTTTGCTCCGTTCCCTGCTGGTGCAGGACCGGGGGGGGGGGGGAGGTCAAAAGGAAAGCGCCCCCACCTTCGTTGCTGGGTTGGCTGACGCGCTCCAGGCCGCGGGATTGGTAGAACTCACGGATCCTCTTCTCCTCACCTGGGGGGGGGGAGAGGGGGGCAGAAGAGAGCCGGCCGTCGCTGGAGTCAGGGGGCAAATCTTGGCCAGCTTGCACTGACCCTCCAAAAGGGGGGAGAAGGATGGGGGGGGCTTGTCTCTTTCCTATGCTCAGGTAGAGGCCCCTCCCAGGGTGGAGCCCCCCTGCAAGTGGAGGCTTGTGGCCCTCCCAGCGTGGCCCCCCAGGGGCACCAGGGGCAGCAGGCAATGTCCCTCTTCGCCTCAGAGGCTGCTGCCCTGACGCCTGCCCTGGGGGGGGGGGGCCCAGAGGAGGCAGGAGGGCCCCCCCCGCTCCCTCCCCGCACTTACTCTCCTGCAGTCCCGGCACCAGCTTGTAGACGATGTCCTGCATGACGCGGTCCAGCTTGAGGTTGAGCAGGGGCTGCGTCTCGTGGATCTTGGTGCTGCACATGGGACAGTACTTGCTGGTCTGCAGGTACTTCACAATGCAGCTCTTGCAGACTGGGAGAGAGGGAGGGGGGGCGCCATGAGCCTCGGTCCAGCATATCTGAAGGAGCGTTTCCACCCCCATCGTTCAGCCCAGACACTGAGGTCTAGTGCCGAGGGCCTTCTGGTGGTTCCCTCGCTGCAAGAAGCCAAGTTACAGGGAACCCAGCGAAATAAGAACATTATTCAGGGCCTTCCTGGTGGTGGCGCCCTCCCTGTGGAACGCCCTCCCACCAGATGTCAAAGAGAACAACAACTACCAGGCTTTTAGAAGACATCTGAAGGCAGCCCTCTTTAGGGAAGCTTTTAATGTTTAACAGACCACTGTATTTTAATACTTTGTTGGAAGCCGCCCAGAGTGGCTGGGGAAGCCCAGCCAGATGGGCAGGGTATAAATAATAAATTATTATTATTATTATTATTATTAGGGGGTCCCACCGGGGCAACGCTCCAAAAGGCGGCCTGCCCATACTCCGCACAGAGCCCCTTTCCCTCTCGACCACAGGAATGACCAGGAGAGGAAACCCCATTGATCTTTCAGCTTCAGAGGTTCCCAAACCTTTCCGGCCCCCCCCGAGCTGGGTGATCTTGCACCCCTGGCAGAACTGTCCAGATTACGCCCCCCCTCAAGCCACGGACAAATGAGCTCTTCTTTCCATCTCTCCTCCACCCCCCCCTTCCAGCCATTCAATTCACCCTCTATTTAAAACCATTTCTAATGAGGCAATAATCAATATTTATATTTGCGGACATACTTTTAGCCAATTTTGCACCCCCGCCCATCAGATGCGGCCCTGGCAGGGGCCCACCTCACCACTCCCAAGCTATGGCCCTGCCCCCCCCTTGGTTCCACAGGCTCATCCCCAATGCCCCCTACCCTATGAAAAGTGTCTTTCAAAACAGCAGTTTGCAAAACCCACCAAACAAGATAATACAGTAAAACCCAAAAGAGTTACAATTAGTTGAACGTTTCTTCAAAATCCAGCTGAAGCTATTTAGATTAATTCAATGAAACTGATGAATGTGTGGACCAGTGATACCAGTCTGACAGTTATTTAAACCCCCAGCATCCCCCCCCCCCGGTTGCCTCCTCGTCTCTTAGCACCCCCCCAGCACCCAAGGGCGCTACCACCTACTTTGGGAACCACTGGTCTCGCCCTCAGATGGCTGTTAACCAGAAGGTTGGGGGTCTGAGCCCCCACAGGGATGGCGCTTGGGCCAGACGACCCTCGGCGTCCCTTCTGCTCTGGAAGGGAATCCCCCCCTTCCTGCTTGTGCATGTCAGACACGCCCCCCCCCATCTCTGCTTTCCAGCGTTTCCCTCCAGGCAAGGAGGGGGAGCACCCTTTTCGAGGAGGAGTTTGGGGTGGGGCGATTTTAACTTCAGAGCAACAACCTCCACCTGCACTGCCTCCCCCCCCCCCATTGCTCTGGCCCCCCTACTGCTGGCATGTGGCCCCTGGCAGATTTCCTCCCAAGGGAAGGTGGCCCTCATCGGCAAAAGGCTGCTCCTTCTGGTCTGCCCCGCGGAGGACCTTAAGGTCCACAAATGACAAAAAGCCGCAAGGTGGTTAGATTGGTCTCAACTAGGGCCAGGGCCTTTTCAGTACTGGCCCCGACTTGGTGGAACTCTCTGCCACAAGAGATCAGGGCCCTGCGGGATTAGACATCTTTCCGCAGGGCCTGCAAGACAGAGCTGCTCCGCCTGGCCTTAGGTCTGGATTCAAGTCTGACCCTTATATTTCCCTCCCCTTATGGTCTTGATCTATCGGCTACATTTGAGGCTCCATTTTAACCTGTATTTTAAATTGGGTTTCCCCCCTTCCCCCCATTATGTTTTTACTGCGATTTTATTGGTGTTAGCCGCCCTGAGCCTGGCTCTGCCTGGGGTGGGCAGGGTATAAATAAAATTTATTATTATTTATTACTAACACACCTCTCTTTGGTCAGGAACATGCCTCTCCCCCCGGTCCCCCCTCCCCGCTTTCCCTGGTGCTACTCACAGGTGTGCAGGCATTCGGTGATGGTCGTGGCATCGATGAAGTATCCGGCGCAAAGGAAGCAGACAATGTGCTCGTTCAGCTCCTTCATCTTCACCCTCACCTCCTCCTAGGGAGGAGTTAGACCATAGTTAGACCATGGGTAGGCAAACTAAGGCCCGGGGGCCGGATCCAGCCCAATCTCCTTCTCAATCCGGCCTGATGATGGTGTGTTTTTACATGAGCAGAACGTGTCCTTTTATTTAAAATGCATCTCTGGGTTATTTGTGGGGCATAGGAATTAATTCATTTTTTCCCTTCAAAATATAGTCCGGCCCCCCACAAGGTCTGAGGGACAGTGGACCGGCCCCCTGCTGAAAAAGGTTGCTGACCCCTGGATTAGACAGATGGGGGGGGGGAGCTCCTCAGCTCCTCCCTCCCAGCCGGCCAAGAGAGCTGCTCCTCTACCATCTCTCTCTCCATAGAATTTTAGTTTGAGAAGGGACCCCCAGAGTCATCTAGTCCAGCCCCCTCCATTGCCAGCCCAATGCCCACTGCTCAAAGCCTTAGCCCCCCGTTTGAAAGACGGGTCCCAGGGGGCCCCCACCAGCCTGCTGGAGGGACAGCTTGACCCACCCTCTTATCCCTGTGCCCAAGTCCAGAGCTAAAAGGCCCGAGTTCAAAACCCGCCTCTGCCATGGCCTCTTTCTCTAGTCTTGGTCAAATTTCCCTCTCTCCTTTAGACCCCCCTCCCCCGCCACAGAACAAGCCTCCCCAAATGAAGACGGGCTCCGTGAACATCCCTTTGCCCCTGCGGATCGTGTCCCGCCTCAAGTCCTCAGCCTTGCTTTTCCGCATCTCCTCTGAATATTGGGTTGACTTGATGCCGTTCCCAGAATGTCTGTTCTTGTGCCCTTATGCCCATTTAAACCGTCCCCACATCAGGCAGGGTGTCCTCATCTCCCAGGGAGACCCAAAGGGGTAGGATCCGAGTACCAGAGCAGCCCTCTCCCCTCAAAGCTGGTGGCCATGACTGCCTCTTGTGGCAGTGAGTTCCACCGTTTAACTATGCGCTGTGGAAAGACGGACTTTCTTCCTCTGACCTACGAGAGAGGGAGGGATGCCAAAGTCTGGACCTGCCTGGTGACAGGTGAGCAGTTTGCCTGCCTTTGCCATGAGAGGCTTCTAGCGCCCAGTTCTCCCTCCAGTGGGCGCCTGGCTCAACAAACTCCAACTCCCATCATTCCTGGCCACTGGCTGGGCTTGCTTGAAGTTGTAGTTCTGCAACACCTGGAGGCCAAAGATTCCTCCCAGCCGGCTCTGAAATCAAGAGCTGCCCTTTGGCCAGGAAATGGCCTGAGGTGAGTCTCAGTTTGCCTGCCTGAGAAATGGGGCCAGCGACAACTTGCTCTTCTCAGGACAAAGTCTTGCGGCACCTGAAAGACCAGCACGTTTTGTCCATAAATGTCACTTGGTCCGGCAGCCCCTGAAGATGCCAGGGCAGTGCAATGGTTAAGCGTTGGACTGGGAATTGGGAGACGCGGGTTCGAGTCCCCCCTCACCCAAGAAACTCACAGGGTCGTTGTGGTAAAATGGAGGAGGGGAGAACCAAGAGCTCCTTGTGGGGAAGGTGGCATTTACAAACAGGAAACAAAATGAAATATCTGTAGGAAGCGAATCTGTCTGTGGCTGATCTGCCACAAGACTCTTTTTACAGCATCCAACCCATAATGCCACACTTTGAGGTGGCCAGGAAGGTGGCATGGGTGCTAATGGGGTTAAGGCAGGGCCAGATTTAGATTTTATGAGGCCCTCAGCTCCTGAAGATAATGGGGCCCTTTCTATGTCCAGCTGTCCTTTGTCAGCAACAAATTGTCGCTGTTTTTTGTGTTGAATAGATGCTATATGGTCATTTATGGACCTCAAGCCATTTGCACAGCATCTTAAAAAGCAGAGACATCACCTTGCCAACAAAGGTCCGTATAGTTCAAGCTCTGGTTTTCCCAGTAGTGAGGTATGGAAGTGAGAGCTAGACCGTAAAGAAGGCTGATCGCCAAAGAATGGATGCTTTTGAATTCTGGTGCTGGAGGAGACTCTTGAGAGTCTCATGGACTGCAAGAAGATCAAACCTCTCCATTCTGAAGGAAATCAGCCCTGAGTGCTCACTGGAAGGACAGATCCTGAAGCTGAGGCTCCAAGACTTTGGCCACCTCATGAGAAGAGAAGACTCCCTGGAAAAGACCCTGATGCTGGGAAAGATGGAGGGCACAAGGAGAAGGGGACGACGGAGGGTGAGATGGTGGGACAGTGTTCTCGAAGCGACCAGCATGAGTTTGACCAAACTGCAGGAGGCAGTGGAAGACAGGAGGGCCTGGCGTGCTCTGGTCCAGGGGGTCACAAAGAGGCGGACACCACAAAACGACTAAACAACAACAAAACCATACAACCAGTCCATGCCAAATGTCAGTGCCCTATATATAGAAAGGAACAAACCAGTGATATTTTAGGGAGCAAACTAGTAGGTGGGGCCCAGGACTTACATCACAGGAGCCTACACAACACAAAACACTCTTGCTGTAGGTAGGTTGTATTTCATTTATTTTGTATCTTATATTTTGGAAATGGACATCCAGGTTTTCCCCCATTAATTTTTTGGGGGCCACAAGAGAGTGGGCCCCCAAGCTAGAGCTTGTTGAGCTTGTACGTAAATGCGGCACTGGGTGAAGGCAGCGTCCTCAGAAACGCAGGCCCCCCCCCCCCGCATGGTGGTGGCAGGTGGCACCCGAGAGAAGGAAGGGGCCCGCGCAGCAGGGGGCTGGACTAGATGTCCCTCGGGGTTCCCTCCTAACTCTCCCATGCTGGGATCCTATGACCCCCCACAGGAGTGCGGCTCCTGCGCCTTTAACAGGGAAGGGACCCCACGGGGTCATCCAGCCCAACCCCAGAACTCCAGTCGGCGCCCTCGACCAATCAGGGGGTCAGAAGCCGAGGGGACTCTCCTTAGCTCCGCCCCTGAGCGCGAGGGCGGGGCCACGCCTTTCCCCGCCCCTCTGCGCACGCTGCCGCGGCTCCCCTGCTGCGCATGCGCCCCGGCCCCCGGCGCCCCCGCCTGGCCCCCGCTTCCCCGTCCCGGTCCCGCGGGGGCCTCACCTCGTTGCGGAGCGGGTCCATCTTGTAGACGGCCTGGAGCTGGTTGCGGAGCCGCATCGCGATGGCCATCGGGCCCCCCGGAGGAGGAGACGCCATCTTGGAGCCGCCTCGCCCACTTCCGGGTTGGCCGGGGGCGGGGCCTGTCGCCGCGGGGAGCGCGCGGGGCACGCCGGGAGTTGTAGTTGGCGCCCGGGCGAAAGCGAGGGAGGAAGGAGGGGCGACTCTCGCTCCGCCCCCGTTAACCCCTCCTGCGCCGGGCGAGGTTCCCGCTCTGGCCACCAGGGGGAGCAGCCAGGCTCGACGGGGCGGGCGCCGGAGGATCCCCGTCGGATGCGCCCGAAGGAGACGCGGATCTCCGGCCAGGGAAGCCCGCCAGCCAGGCGCGCCCAGCCCGGAGGAGAGCCCCGAAGGGCCGCCCCCTCGAAGAAGGCCCGAGCTTGTTCCGCGCTGCTCCAGGGGCGAGGCCCGGAAGGAAGGATCCCGACGAGAAGAAATTATGCTCCGTCAAAATAAATTAAAAAATTCTCCAGTAGCACCTTAAAGGGTAAAGGGTTGAGATGGAATTTCCTTTCTTCTCATTTGAATCTATTGATTTGGATCCTGCTGAACTTAGTTAGTTAGTCAGTTAAAAAGGTAAAGGGACCCCTGACCATTAGGTCCAGTCGTGGCCGACTCTGAGTTTGCGGCGCTCATCTCGCTTTACTGGCCGAGGGAGCCAGCGTACAGCTTCCGGGTCATGTGGCCAGCAGGACTAAGCCGCTTCTGGCGAACCAGAGCAGCACACGGAAACGCCGTTTACCTTCCCGCTGGAGTGGTACCTATTTATCTACTTGGACTTTGACGTGCTTTTGAACTGCTAGGCTGGCAGGAGGTGGGACTGAGCAATGGGAGCTCACCCCGTTGCGGGGATTCGAACCGCCAACCTTCTGATCGGCAAGTCCTAGGCTCAGTGGTTTAACCCACAGTGCCACCCGCATCCCTTAGTAGCACCTTAGAGACCAACTAAGTTTGTTCTGGGTATAAGTGAAGAAGTGTGCATGCACACGAAAGCTTATGAGATTAAGAGTAGTAGTAGTAGTAATAATAATAATAATAATAATAATAATATATTATTTATACCCCACCCACCTGGCTGGGTTTCCCCAGCCACTCTGGGCGGCTCCCAACCGAATATTAAACACAATACAGCATTAATCTTTAAAAACTTCCCTAAACAGGGCTGCCTTCAGATGCCTTTTAAAAGTCAGATACTGTAGTTCCTTATTGCCTTGACATCTGGTGGGAGGGTGTTCCACAGGGCAGGCGCCACCACCAAGAAGGCCCTCTGCCTGGTTCCCTGTAACCTCACTTCTCACAATGAGGGAACCACCAGAAGGCCCTCAGAGCTGGACCCCAGTGTCCGGGCAGAACGATGGGGGTGAAGACGCTCCTTCAGGTATACTGGACTGAGGCCATTTAGGGCTTTCACGGTCAGCACCAACACTTTGAATTGTGCTCGGAAACGTACTGGGAGCCAATGTAGGTCTTTCAAGACCGGTGTTGTGTGGTCTCTGCGGCCGCTCCCAGTCACCAGTCTAGCTGCTGCATTCTGGATTAATTGCAGTTTCCGGGTCACTTTCAAAGGTAGCCCCACGAAGAGCGCTTTGCAGTAGTCCAAGTGGGAGATAAGCAGAGCATGCACCACTCTGTAGGTGGGCATGGAGGGCCTCATCCTGCGTACCAGATGGAGCTGGTAGACAGCTGCCCTGCACACAGAATTGACCTGTGCCTCCATGGACAGCTGTGAGTCCAAAATGACTCCCAGGCTGCGCACCTGGTCCTTCAGGGGCACAGTTACCCCATTCAGGACCAGGGAGTCCTCCACACCAGCCTGTCCCCTGTAGAGTCTCGTGCTCGACCATCTGAGCTATCCTGAAGAGGCAGATTGGCACTGAGTGGTGGCCGCCCTCACAAGGGAAGCCGAGGCCTTGTCCGGCACGTGGTGCCACTGGGAATTGAGGACCGCCTGCCTAGTCACCACCCTGGCATCTGCCAAGCCCTGGCTGCTCCTTGGCACCCTATTGCAGAAGCCATCTCTCTCTCAGGCCTGGCAGCCTCTGCCCTCCTCCTCCTCGCTGGGGGCTCCCCAGGCGGCACTTGAGACCCGGATTGCAGCGCTTAGCCAGCCCCCCACTAAGGAGCCCCCCCCCCCGCGCCAGCCAGGCAGCGCTCCTGCTTTGCATTAGTCGGCCCTGATCAAATCAGCCCCATTAGCCTGGCTCCAGGCAGCGGAGCTGGCAGTGCCACGGGGTGTGGGGAGGGGGTCTGTCTCATCTCCTCCTGGCCCACTCCTGGCCCAACTCAGCCCTGGGGGAGGGGGCTGCTCCTCTCCCTCCCCACCTCCACTCTCCCCCCCCCCAATTTTTATTCATTTTATAACACAACTAAAAAACGCAAACAGAAAAGACAAACAATACAAACAGATTCTTGTCTTATCCTTATTTTCCTAAACATTGTTAAGCGGGCTTCCCCAAGTCCCACTTATCTGATTTTCATTTTACTTCATCTTTAGCAGTTTACATATATCATAATTTCTAACCACCTTTTTTTTTTTTAATCACACTTAAAATAACTTCACATTTTATCTCTTACAAATAATACTATTTTAAAATACCCTATCTTCTAATTCTAACCCTACAGCCTATATCCACTTCCAAAGCTATTCTAAGATTTAAATATTAACATATTTTTTTCAAATATTCCTTAAACTTCTTCCAGTCTTCTTCCACGTCTCTTCTCTCTGTTCTCAGAGTCTCCCAGTCAGTTTGGCAAGCTCCATATAGTCCATCATCTTCATCTGCCATTCTTTGATAGTTGGTAAATCTTGTTTCAACCAATTCTTTGCTAACAATATTCACGGAGCTGTTGTGGCATACAGAAAAAAAGTAACATCCTTTTTGGGGATTTCACTCCCCACTATACCAAGTAAAAGGGCTTCTGGTTTTTTAATAAATGTGTTTTTAAGCACTTTTTTCTCCCCAACTCCGCTTTGGGGAGGAGAGCAACAACACCAGACCCAACCGGAGTCTCTCTGCCCGCCTCTCCCCCAACCCAGGGCTTCCTCTTGCCAGCCTCCAGTGCCCTCCAAGGCAACACTTGGGGGCACCTTCCTCTTCAGCCTCCATGCCGATGTGAAGATGGAGCTGCTGGAGATCACCGAGGAAATCTTCTTAATTTAATTAACCATCTTTTTAGGCTGCCTTTCTGGGCAAATGCCAACCCATGCGCATTTATTTCATGGATGAAATAAATGCGCATCCAAAGTGCCATAAAACAAAAGACAAAACAGCCCCAAATTTAAAAAGGGCCAAACAATTGAGTAAAAAGTTGTATCTATCTTTAAAAAATACCAAAGTGGTTTGCAGTAATATCTCTATATAAAAAAAAAACCACATACTAATTTAAAATCAGAGAAGATCAGCTATTGTGGAACGATGTTTTCTTAATTGTCTCTACAATCCTGGCAGCGTAGAAAAGATTTCAGAAGGTGCTTCAAGGTTGAGACAGAAGGCTGGATCTCCTCTGGCAGAGTTTTCCACAGTAACAGGGCTCAGGACGACCCAAAATGCTCTATTTCATGTTGAAATGAAATGAAATTTATTACGGTCCCAGACCAGCTTCACATACTGTACCAAGCGAACATAAAGCACAATAGAATTAAGTTTGAATTAACAATCGAATGTAACAATAAACAATACGAATACGACAGCCATTAGAAATGTGGTTCAGGTCTTGGTCTCTAAAATATGATCTAGAGTTTGCATCTGAGGCCTTAGTCTTTATAATAGCACAGCTTGTTCCCTGAGTTTTATGGCAGCTGCACAAAATTTGGCCACTCTTAGCGTGATCTCTGGATCCTTCTCCTCCCTCAGGGATTTTTGATGTCAAATGAGCCTCACCCTGCACACGACCCACAGGCCTGGAGGGCCAGCTGGGAAAGAGACCGTCTTCAGGGCCTTCAGGAAAGGCTGCCGTGCAGAGAGTTGGCATAGGTCCAGTAGCAGGGAGTTCCATAGCCCCAGGGGCCACCACAGAAGAGGACCTCTCTCTCATGGCCACCCACCTGACCAGCCCAGCAGAGGGTCGCACCAGCAGAGCCTCTGAAGCAGATAGCCCAGTGTGGGCCGCCCAGTAAATAGCTCGGAAGCAAATTGCTTAGGGCTGTAACAGTCAGTGCTTGGAACCGGGCCTAGAAACAGACTCGTAACTCGTGCAGCTGCTTTTCTCTAGGACAATAAAAATATATATTTGAATATATTGTGCAATTATTTTCCAGTTCCTGATTGCCTGACATGGCTTGGTTTGAAAGAGTTGGGCATTGAAGAACTCCGACTGAGATCATCTTGTATTTATTGTGGGTTTAGAGAAGCCCTACCAGACATGGGGGGGGGGTATTGTTTTAAGTATTTATTTGTGCTTTTATTCTGTATTTTTACCTTGTGAACCGCCCTGAGATTTTCGGATGAAGGGCAATGTCTAAATTTAATAAATAAATAGTAATAATAATAATTTATATGAAAATAAAGCAGAGGTTTGGTATTGGGGGGAGAGAGAGAAAATGTCCCTCAGCCCAGCAAATGGCTCCTTGAACTGGTTTGGGCAGACTGTGAGTGTCCTTTTAAAGGTGTTGGGGGTGTGTGTGTGGATGGGTTTGTTTTGTTCTTGCCCTTGTTTTTCTTATGTATCTTGTGTTCTTATTTTGCATTTTTATACTGTGAACCAACCTGAGATCTTCAGGTGAAGGGTCGTCTTCTTCTTCGATCCCTCGTATCCGAGTCAGATTGTCTTCCATAAACACGGTTTTAACAATGAGTCCGTAAGTGACTGTGGAGGTCAATTCTGGATCCACATGTCCTTCCGCAGTGGGGACACTGGTTTCCAGGTGGGAGTTGATCACAGTGAAGGTTTGCCTTCCTCTTAGCACATTTCTACCTTGCGTTCTGAGTTCAAGTGTCTTCAAAGCCCACGACACCTTTGGTAAAGGCTGTTCTCCAACTGGAGCGCTCGCAGGCCAGTGTTTCCCAGTTGTCGGTGTTAGAATCATAGAATCATAGAATCATAGAGTTGGAAGAGACCACAAGGGCCATCAAGTCCAACCCCCTGCCAAGCAGGAAACACCATCAGAGCACTCCTGACATATGGTTCTCAAGCCTCTGCTTAAAGACCTCCAAAGAAGGAGACTCCACCACACTCCTTGGCAGCAAATTCCACTGTCAGGAAGTTCTTCCTAATGTTTAGGTGGAATCTTCTTTCTTGTAGTTTGGATCCATTGCTCCGTGTCCTACATGGAGCTGTTTATACTACATTTTTAAAGATTTGCCTTGAGACAGTCTTTGAACCTCTTTTGTTGACCACCAACGTTACACTTTCCATTTTTAAGTTTGGAATGGAGTAGCTGCTTTGGAAGGCGATCATCAGGCATCTGCACCCATGACCAGTCCAGCGAAGTTGATGTTGAAGAACCATTGCTTCAAGACTGGTGATCTTTGCTTCTTCCAGTACACTGATACTAGTTCGCCTGTCTTCCCAAGTGATGTGTAAGATTTTTTGGAGACACTGTTGATGGCATCTTTCAGGGAGTTGGAAATAGCGTTTGTAAGTGGTCCATGTTTCCGGGTTTTGTACTAACAAACAAACAAACTAACTAACTAACTGGGATGCGGGTGGCGCTGTAGGTTAAACCACAGAGCCTAGGACTTGCCGATCAGAAGGTCAGCGGTTCGTATCCCCGCAACGGGGTGAGCTCCCGTTGCTCAGTCCCACCTCCTGCCAGCCTAGCAGTTCGAAAGCACGTCAAAGTCCAAGTAGATAAATAGGTACCACTGCGGTGGGAAGGTAAACGGCGTTTCCGTGCGCTGCTCTGGTTCGCCAGAAGCGGCTTAGTCATGCTGGCCACATGACCCAAAAGCTGTACGCCGGCTCCCTCGGCCAGTAAAGCGAGATGAGCGCCGCAAACTCAGAGTCGGCCACGACTGGACCTAATGGTCAGGGGTCCCTTTACCTTTTTAACTAACTAACTAAGTTCAGCAGGATCCAAATCAATAGATTCAAATGAGAAGAAAGGAAATTCCATCTCAACATGTGTTCAGCAGCAGAATGGACTCCTTCAAAAGGTGGTGGACTCTCCTTCACTGGAGGCCCTCTGTCATGGAGCTTCAGCTTCGATTCCTGCATTGCAGAGGGTTGGATTGGATGATCCTTGGTAGCCCCTTCCAACCCAACAATTCTATGATTCTTCACGCACATTCCCAGCCTCTACCATGGGCTGAAAGTGTTGGGGGCTCCCCTAGAGCTTCTCCCCCCACATGCAGCCTCTCCTGCCTCCTGCTGACATGCCCCCCCCCCCGGCTGGGCCTGACACCCGCCTGCCTGACAGGTAATAATGCTGCGGCCCCCAGTGGCCCCTTTAAGAAGCCCATCCCAGTGATGGCCTGTCAGTCTCCTGTCTGTGGCTGCCCCCCAAGAAACTCATTAAACAGCTGCAGATGGAAGAAGCCCAGCCCAGAAGAGGCCAGAGGGGCTTCGGGGGGGGGGGGAGCTTGGCTTGGGCTCACTCAGCTGGCTGAGCCCAGCGCCCGGCTTCAGCACCGGGCAGGAAAGAGCAAAACCCAACGGCCAGGAAATATCTACATGGAGCTGTGGAAAGTGGGAGGTCAGCAAGGCAGGATTTTCACTTTGGAAGCAGCTGGTGATCAAACTGGAAGGGAAGAAACCACTTTGAGGAGGTTTTCTTAAAAAATAATAATAAAAAATGTGTATAAATTTTAAGAAATAAATAAAGAATATGAGAATGGAGGTGGTTAGACATCTGGTTACTTTGCATGCCTCCTCCCCTTGCTACCTCAGCAAATACCCAGCCTTTCATCACCATCATCATCCTCATTTATTATTTCTATCCTGCCCCATCTGGCTGGGTTTCCCCAGCCACTCTGGGCGGCTCTCAACAGAACGTTAAAAACACGATAAAAGGTCAAACATTAAAAACTTCCCTAAACAGGGCTGCCTTCTGATGTCTTCTAAAAGTCAGATAGTTGTTTATTTCCTTGACATCTAATGGGAGGGCGTTCCACAGGGCAGGCGCCACCACCGAGAAGGCCCTCTTCCCTCTTCATAGCTTGATAACTTTGGGGAGGAGGCTACTTTGTGACACCCCCCCCCCCAGATATGCCCTCCCGGTGTGTTTTAAGGGAGGCACTTGAAATGGTCAGTCGTTTCCATTCCCTGAGGACTGGCATTAGAATTCCTCAATGCAGATTTCATTCGCTGCCTCCGCTGAGGAAGGCTCAGGACCTAGTGGTTGGGCACTTTGCATGTGGAAAGTTCCAGCATCAGTCCCTGGTGGCATCTCCATTTTCTCATCATCATCATCATTTTATCTGTATGCCACCTTTCCATAGTTGAAACCATGCTCGAGGCGGCTTACAACATAACAAGGTTTATACAATTACAAACAAAAGTCATAAACATTAAATAAAACACTCCAAAAAGTTCACAGCCAAGTGGAAACAATTTTCACATAAATCATAAAATTTTAAAGGGAACTTCAGGCATGGGGCGGGGGGGGGGGGGCTTGGGGAAAAGTCAGAAGGGCACTGCCAGCCAAATATTACATGGGCCCACGGTCTGACTTGGTCCAAGGTTCCTTCCTTCCTTCCTTCCTTCCTTCCTTCCTTCCTTCCTTCCTTCCTTCCTTCCTTCCTGCTTCAGGCCACGCACAGCCCTCTTTCAGAAGCCCCCATCATCTGGGGAGGGGAGAACTAGGCCTTCCTTCCTGATGCAGAGCCTTCCCCATAAGGACCCCCCCCCATGCCTGCAATGAGGCATCCAAGCATCCCTCATACAACCAGGGGAGTGACCTGGGCAGGGAGGGGGTCTCCTCTGGAGCCAGTGTGGAGTGCAAGGCACCAAACTGGCATGAGGTGGCGCTGCATCGCTACACGTAGCCGGGCTGGAGGGGCTGCAGGGCTGCCTGTTCCTTCTTCCTGCAGCCCCTGGTTCTCCCAGGCCCTCCTTCTGATGTCTCGGTCGCTGCACCTTCAAAGGGAAGCTGGACTAAGAAGCTGCCGGCCTGGAATTCATAACAGCAACAACCGGGGTGCCAACTTGAATAAAATAGGGGGGCAGGTAAGCCCCACCCTGCATAACTGATCACATGATGCAACACACATACACCATTTGAATGACAATGCTCTTTAATTTGGGGAAAGGCTGGTCCCCTCAAATATTTTATTGGGGCTTGCCAATCAGAAGGTCAGCGGTTCGAATCCCCGCGACGGGGTGAGCTCCCATTGCTCAGTCCCTGCTCCTGCCAACCTAGCAGTTCAAAAGCATGTCAAAGTGCAAGTAGATAAATAGGTACCACTCTGGCGGGAAGGTAAACGGCATTTCCATGTGCTGTTCTGGTTCGCCAGAAGCGGCTTAGTCCTGCTGGCCACATGACCCGGAAGCTGTCTGCAGACAAACACCGGCTCCCTCGGCCTATAGAGCGAGATGAGCGCGCAACCTCAGAGTTGTCCATGATTGGACCTAATGGTCAGGGGTCCCTTTACCCTTTACTGGTTTCTGGTGGGACCCAGTGTTGCGCCTGGCTTGCGGTTGTGCCCAGGCTTATACTCCAAAGCTGGAAGGGCCTTACCCTGGCTTGTGCCACCTAGAGGAGTATAAAAATGTAAGAGAAATACAGTGGTACCTCTGGTTACAAACTTAATTCGTTCCGGAGGTCCGTTCTTAACCTGAAACTATTCTTAACCTGAGGTACCACTTTAAGCTAATGGGGCCTCCCACTGCCACCGCTATGCAATTTCTGTTCTCATCCTGAAGCAAAGTTCTTAACCCGAGGTATTACTTCTGGGTTAGCAGAGTCTGTAACCCGGGGTCAGCAAACGTTTTCAGCAGGGGGCCGGTCCACCGGCCCTCAGACCTTGTGGGGGACCAGACTATATTTTGAAAAAATAAATAAATGAATGAATTCCTATGCCCCACAAATAACCCAGAGGTGCATTTTAAATAAAAGGACGCATTCTACGCCTGTAAAAGCACGCTGATTCCCGGACCATCCGTGGGCCAGATTTAGAAGGCAATTGGGCCGGATTCGGCCCCCGGCCCTTAGTTTGCCTACCCATGCTGTAACTCCAGGTATTTGCAACCCGAGGTACCACTGTATTTAGGGATTCTTATGACAGGGGAGCAGAATCACCTGCATGCCAGCTGGGCATGGACATGGCCCCCACTGAGTCCTGGACCCTGGCACCCTGCTGGAGCTGGCAAGGGAGCCGCCTTCTGCCTCGTCCGCCAGCCAACAGGCACGGTCCTCCCTTGGCAGAAGGCTCTGGGCTGGCCAACTGTAGTTGCCACAAGTGGAGATCCTGGATTCCTGGCTCAGGGCTGAGGTCAATGTGCGGGCAGCTCATCCATCAGGGAGGGGACTGAAGCCCCCCCCCCCGCACAGAGATAGATGGGCTTCGCCTTCCCTAGAGGCTAGGAAGGCACACAGCTGGCTGGAAGTCCAGGTTGGAGTGGAGTTGGGGCTACACGGTGGATCGAACCCTCCTCTCGTGCAAGGAAAGGAGACCAGTTTAGAGAGGGAGGCAGAAGGCGGCTGAAGATATGGACTTTCCTCTCAAGAAGTGGGCCCAATAAGTGAGTGGCAGACTCAGCTTCCTTGAGGGAGGGAACTGGCTGCCCTCTTAAATCTGAAGAAGGTCCCACATGAAGCCGCTGCCTGCGCTGTGACTGGCCCACCCATCAGGCAAGATGGGGAATCTGCCTTGGGTGGCAAGATCCCCAGGGCCAGCAGATCTTGCCTCCCCCATGCCACCTCTACAGCAGCCTTGTTCCTGGCGTGGATCTTCACTCGCCCCTTCTTCCCTGGCAGGGTGTGTGTGTGCCATTCTGCGTTCACCTCAGGTGCCCAAATGCACTGGGCCAGCCCTGCCTGCTGCGATGCAGGGGGCTGGACTAGATGACCCCTGGGATCCCCTCCAGCAATTGTTCTCTAGCTCCGAAGGCATTTGGCCTTCATTTTGTGGGCCCACGCGCCTCCCCCCCTTCCCTCCTCCTTGCAGACAGAGCGTCATTTTGCCCGGCACCAGCTTGTGCTCATAAAGGCCTGGTAGCCTCGGGGTAGTCAAGCTGCCCAGCAGCCGCTCTCGTCATCTGGAGGTGGAGGCTGGACTTGGAAAGCCTTTTCCCTTTTCTGCTGAAGCTCCGAGCTCCCCCATCGCCGCCCCCATCGCCAGCCAGCCCTGGCAGATGGCGTGTGCCCCCTCCCCACTGCAAACTGGGATCCACCAGTGGCTGCAATGTGGTTTGTGCCTCAGAAGCTCCTGCTCAGTGGTTGGATTTTAGTGGTTTTGCAACAGAACAGAACAGAAGAGCCCACCGTCATATTTTGCAAAGATTTCAAACCCTTTACGCCTTTTGATGTGAGGGGGCTGTTGACGGTCATTCGAGTCTAGAGCAGAATAAGGCCCCCTGGCCCTGTCCTGATTTGTGTCTTAAGAGTTAAGAAGGATGCCAAGTGGTGGGTTTATGAAATACATACACACATAAACACACATGTATGTTTAAGTTCCAATTTCTGCATTGCCTCTGTTTGATCCCTCATACCATGGGGTTCCTTATTCTTCTTTTCCTTCTTAGGTAAAGGTAAAGCGACCCCTGACCACTGGGTCCAGTCGCAGATGACTCTGGGGTTGCGGCGCTCATCTCTCTTTACTGGCCGAGGGAGCCGACATACAACTTCTGAGTCATGTGGCCAGCAGGACTAAGCTGCTACTGGCGAACAGAGCAGTGCACAGAAACGCTGTTTACCTTCCCACTGGAGCGCTACTTGCACTTTGAGGTGCTTTCGAACTTCTAGGTTGGTAGGAGCAGGGACCGAGCAATGGGAGCTCACCCCGTCAGTCGTGGGGATTCAAACCACTGACCTTCAACAAGCCCTAATCTCTGTGGTTTAACCCACAGCGCCACCCGCGTCCCTTCTTAGTTGGTTTATATAATGTTATTTATTTCATAAAATGTATATACTTCTTGATTGTAGAACACCTCAAGGCAGTTTACAAAATATGCATGAGGGTGTTAAAAGAAATACAAATTGATTGATTGACTGAGCAAGCCTCTGGGTCATACTAACCTGCAAACAGAATCATTTGAAGAGTGGAGGCAAATTCTTGCTCCCTTGCTAGTCAGTCAGGCTCCTTATTCATGCCCCCTCTAGATAGTCCACTTACCTGCAACAGAATGTCACAATTGCCCTCCCTCCCTCCTCGCAGAGCTCTTTGTTTTGGACCCGGAAGGTGGCTATTTCTGCTGGAGTGCCCCTTCCAGTGCCTCAGGAACAGCATTTGGGGCACAGCAAGACGCACCCCTAAAGTGTCACTACCCAAGTGTCCTTCCCCCTAGCACGCTGCTCCTCTGGCTCCCCAGATTGCTGCCACGGACCAATATCATTGCTTGCCATTAAGTGAACCTGCTCTCAGTTCAAAGGTGCTGAACTGTTTCTGCTTCTGCATCTTCCTTCCAGTTCCTTTGACGCTTTCGGTCTCCTGGTCCTTACAGCCAGGTAATACCTCACCCATGTCTTTATCACCTGCAAAGTCGGGCCCTGTCAGGTGTGCTTGATCTGCTGCTGTTTGATCCCTTCCAGATGATCAGGAATTGGTTCAGGCTGAAGAACGACCTCAGGAACCAGGGAAGAAGAAGAAGAAGAAGAAGAAGAAGAAGAAGAAGAAGAAGAAGAAGAAGAAGAAGAAGAAGAAGAAGAAGAAGAAAGGAGTCATGCCCCATAGTAGACAGCAATCATTAACCAAAAACAAACATCAGCAGCTGGAAATTCATTGACTGGAAATGGCAGCGTAAAAAAGAGATGGAATTTTCAGCTGGTAGCAAAGTGGCTCAGAGATGCTGCCGAGTGAGGCAGCTGCAAGAAAGGCAAGCCCGATCTGTGGAGGTAGCATGAGATGGGCCACATCCGGGAGGGATAAGGAGGTACCAATGTGTGGGAATGTTGAGGATAGTAGGAGAGGATATATTGATTAAATATTATCCTTCCTCACTCACGCTAGTGAGTTTGTAGCAGAGGACATTCCCTTGTACACAGTGGCGTAGCGTGGGGGGTGCCAGGGGGGCCGGCCGCACCGGGCGCAACATCTGGGGGGGCGTGCTCGCTGCCTCCGGAGTCGCCGAAGAGCCTCGGGCGCAGGCTGTAGCAGAGCCCCATGTCTCGTGGAACCGACGAGCTGTGCGCGCGCCCGGGCTGAAGGCGTCCGGCAGGCAGCGGCTCTCAGCCCCGCGCGTCAGGGCCGCGGAGGACGTGCCAGGCAGCCCCTCCTCACAGCCCCGCCTCCGCTGCTGCTTTCTGCAGCTGCTGGGCCATGTTGCATTCTCTGCCCCCCTCCTCCTCCGGGCAAGTGGCGTGGTTTGGGCGGCAGCGCCAGCAGCAACTCGACTCAGATCGGCAGGTTAGGGGTTGGGGGGGGCGCAAATTACTTGCCTTGCCCCGGGTTAGGGGGCGCAAATTACTTGCCTTGCCCCGGGTGCTGACAACTCACGCTACGCCGCTGCTTGTACATAGCAGAAAGCTGGTTGATGGATTCCTTAGAACCATTTGAGTTAAACAATCCAGTCTGCCTTGTCCAGATTGGATTGTTCCTGGTAAATCCCCTTTAAAGGTAAGAGAACCCCTGACAGTTAAGTCAGTCGCAGACAACTCTGGGGTTGTGGCGTTCATCTCGCTTTACAGGCCGAGGGAGCCGGCCTTTGTCCACAGTTTTCCCGGGTCATGTGACCAGCATGACTAAGCCACTTCTGGCGCAATGGAACACCAAAACCAGAGCAGCGCATGGAAACGCTGTTTACCTTCCCGCCAGAGCGGTACCTATTTATCTACTTGCACTTTGACATGCTTTCGAACTGCTAGGTTGGCAGGAGCAGGGACCAAGCAACGGGAACTCACCCCGTCACAGGGATTTGAACCACCGACCTTCTGATCAGCAAGCCCAAGAGGCTCAGTGGTTTAGACCACAGCGCCACTTTAGTTCCCTCTTAAAAACAATAATGACACAACAGCCTTTTAAAAGTAATGATAAGGTTTACTTGCATTCAGTTCACAGTATGAAGGCAGGCTTTAGCTTGTAGTTACAGTTACAGAGAAAAGTGTGCATTCATCCTCTGTGAGGGATGAGTCCATGTGCTTCTGGCTGAGAGCCAGCACACAGCAAAAGGCATCAAGAATAAGGCGAAAAAGGGAAAAATGGAAAATGGCTGCGTGATCAGTCCTTTTATAGGGTCTTCCAGGGTCACACTCATCTACCTGGTCACACGCAGGGGGAGGAGGCTTCAGACCAGGTGTGCCAGGAAATCCTCCTGGCTGGAGCAACACCCCCCTGCATTTCCACTCTGGGCAAACAGGAAGTGTTGCACTTGACTGCTTACGTGATGTTAGATCCCACATAATGTCGCTGTGCAAGCACGGGCCAGCTCTTGTTATGTGCAAACACAAATCTGGATTCTGTCTGTGGAGAAAGGGCAGATGCTAGGAAGGGCAGCAAGCGTGGGTGGAGCCAGGATTTTTGTTGGGGGGCGCAGAACCTCAGTTAAGTATTTTTCTTGATTTACCTGATTCAGCTGCCCTCCTGCCCTGCCCCCTTGGCTGCGCCCATGGCAGCAAGGACCAATGGTGGGGAAATAAGACCATGGGGCAGCAGTGGTGCCTCTCTTAGTATTTCATGCCTCCGATCCTACAGATGAGATTGTTGTAAATCACATGCCTGTCTGAGAAGAGAGTGAGAAACGGAAGACAGTCTTATTTCTTCTGCTGTAATGTAGCGTACCAGAGGATGCTCAGAGTTTCGGGGGCTTGCAGGCACCCCCAGGGCATTTTCCCAACAGCCTCACCTTAAGCCGAGGACAGTGGAGATGGAGAAGGAGGGTCTTCTCATGGGGGGACAGGGAGGTGGAATGGATCAGGGGGTGCGAGTGTGTATGTAACTGGGGTAAGGTTGTGCATGAGGCATAGAATCATAGAATTTAAAGTTGGAAGGGACCCTGAGTCCACAGAGCTGTATTGGTGATAGGTAGAGACTTAGACCATAGAAAATGTAATTGGTAGACAGGGCTCTGTGTGATGTCATTTCCTCAAAGAGCTTCTAGTACTTCCTGTTCCCCCCACTCTCTCTTCCTGTGACCAGCCATGCTGGCAGACTTGTCCCTGCTTGCTCCAGCTCAGCCTGCAAAGGTTTTACTGCTGCTATTGCTGTGAACCATGCATGATTATAAAGTAAGTAAATCATGTTTTAAAGTTACTTAGTACGTTGTTGTCTGATTCTTTAAGTAGGGCAAGAAAGAAAGAGCCAGGCGACTTCATAGCTGGACTTGCTTAAAACAAGGTTTTGCAGCCTGATTCCTCTGCTTTTAATTTTGCTGCCAAGGATGGGATTTTGAAATTCTGTTCAGTGCACACAAGTGGGTGCCTGGAGGGGTAAATTGCAGTTAATATACCCTTTCCTACCCATTCAAATCCATGCCACATTGAGGTTGTGCAGGTTTCCCAAAAGAGTCATCTGTTTGACTAGGGGAGAGGTGCTGGCCTAGATGGGCCTGATCCAGCAACTGCAGTAGTACTCAGTTGCTTTGAGTATTACTGTGCTCAAAGGTGGGTGGGGATGCTGATGGTGCCCCCCCCCAATATGCTTCGAGAAGAGGTAGACTCCACCGTGGGAGAAGGGCCGGGGCAGGAGAGTGCTAGAGTCCTGTCTAGTCAAGTTGTGTGGGATCAATTCCAATCTGTTACTCCCGAGGATGTGGACAGGCTGCTTGGACGAGTGAAACCAACCACTTGTCTCCTGGATCCTTGCCCATCCTGGCTTATAAAAGCTAGCCGGGAAGGACTGGGCGATGGGCTTCGTGGGGTGGTGAATGCTTCCCTCCATGAGGGAGCCTTCCCAGACCCGCTGAAAGAGGCGGTTATTAAACCGCTTCTTAAAAAACCATCTTTAGATGTGGCCACGATAGCCAGCTATTGCCCAGTCTCAAATCTTCCATTCTTGGGCAAGGTGATTGAGCGAGTGGTTGCTGAAAAACTCCAGGCACGCCTGGAAGAAGCGAACCATTTGGATCCCTTCCAGTCGGGATTCAGGCCTCATCATGGGACTGAAACTGCCTTGGTCGCACTGGTTGATGATCTCCAGCGGGCTAGGGACAAAGGGGAGAGCTGTTTCCTAGTTCTGCTGGATCTCTCAGCGGCGTTTGATACCATGGACCATAACATCCTTCTGGACCGTCTAGAGGGGCTGGGAGCTGGGGGCACTGTCATACAGTGGTTCCGCTCCTTCCTCCTGGGCCGTGTTCAGAAAGTGGGGGGGGGATGAGTGTTCAGACCCCTGGGCTCTCACTTGTGGGGTGCCTCAGGGTTCTGTCCTCTCCCCCATGCTTTTCAACATCTACATGAAGCCGCTGGGAGAGATTATCAGGGGATTTGGGTTGGGTGTTCATCAGTATGCGGATGATACCCAGCTCTACCTCTCTTTCAAATCAGAACCAGTGAAGGCAGTGAAGGTCCTGTGTGAGTGCCTGGAGGCGGTTGGAGGTTGGATGGCGGCTAACAGATTGAGGTTGAATCCTGACAAGACAGAAGTACTGTTTTTGGGGGACAGGAGACGGGCAGGTGTGGAGGATTCCCTGGTCCTGAATGGGGTAACTGTGCCCCTGAAGGACCAGGTGCGCAGCCTGGGAGTCATTTTGGACTCACAGCTGTCCATGGAGGCACAGGTCAAATCTGTGTGCAGGGCAGCTGTTTACCAGCTCCATCTGGTACGCAGGCTGAGACCCTCCCTGCCCACAGACTGTCTTGCCAGAGTGGTGCATGCTCTGGTTATCTCCCGCTTGGATTACTGCAATGCGCTCTACGTGGGGCTACCTTTGAAGGTGACCCGGAAACTACAACTAATCCAGAACGCGGCAGCTAGACTGGTGACTGGGAGCGGCCGCAGAGACCACATAACACCGGTCTTGAAAGACCTACATTGGCTCCCAGTACGTTTCCGAGCACAATTCAAAGTGTTGGTGCTGACCTTTAAAGCCCTAAACTGCCTTGGTCCAGTATATCTGAAGGAACGTCTCCACCCCCATCATTCTGCCCGGACACTGAGGTCCAGCTCCGAGGGCCTTCTGGTGGTTCCCTCACTGCGAGAAGCCAAGTTACAGGGAACCAGGCAGAGGGCCTTTTCGGTAGTGGTGCCCGCCCTGTGGAACACCCTCCCGCCAGACGTCAAAGAGAAGAAGAACCACCAGACTTGACATCTGAAGGCAGCCCTGTTTAGGGAAGCTTTTAATGTTTGATGTATTATAGTATTTTAATATTCTTTTGGAAGCCACCCAGAGTGGCTGGGGAGGCCCAGCCAGATGGGCGGGGTATAAATAATAAATTATTATTATTATTATTATTATTATTATTATTAGGCAGCCTTCATCTTTCAGCCTCCCTGCCCCTCCGGGGCGAATGTTTCAGTGGGTCAGCCGGGGGCTTTTGCTTCTGCCCCCTCCCCGCTGCTGCCGCCTCGAGGGAGGTTATCTCCCTGGGAAGGCCAGCTGCTCTGCTAAAGTCCAACCCAGCCATGTCCCAGTAGAGAGCGAATCCTGCTGCCCCCTTCCTTGCCAGGCCAGCTGCCCCCTTTGCCCTGCCTTCCTAGACGAAGTCCCCCCCCCCTTTTTTTCTCTCCCCTCCCAACCAGGCCTCCTTAATTTGCTCAAGAGGGCACCGGTGTCGGCGGAAGGCAGGCAGCTGCGTGGCATCGAGGGGGCGGCCGGGAGATGAATGGGGCAGGCAGGGAGGGCGGGTGGTGGCCTCCGTGGGTCCCCGGGAGCTGCTCTTCAGCTTCCTGTGCTGGGGAGGAGGCAGGACAGGGCCTCCGGTTGCCGCCTGGAGGGGGGGGGGGGGTCCGAGGAGCTCTTCATGCGGTTACGACGTGTCTGATTGAGGCAGGAGGCGCCAGCCGCTCCCCCGGGAGCGCAAGGACCCGGCGCACGGCCGGCCTAATGCAATCTGCGGCCGCCGCAATCCAATTAGCCCAGAATTAACCCAGCCGAGAGATGAGGGGGCGGCTGTTCCGCGCTTGCCCTGCGGGAGCCGAGGAAGTGGGTGGGTGGGTGGGGGGCGAGGAGATGGCCAGGCAGGCCGCGGCGCGCTCGGGGTGCGGCTCGTTGGCAGGGCTGCCAGCAGCTGCCGCAGGTGGGCGCCCCCTCGCCCAGAGACGGGGGGGGGGGAGCGGGCGGCACCAGGTCCCCTCCCAGCCTCTTCAGCCATACCTGAAACGGACAAGCGGCAGCAGGGGACGGGTTCCCCGTGGCCGCGTGGCAAGCCCGCGCCTCAGTTTCCCAAATGTGAAATAAGGGGATGGGGCGCTGCCCCTCGGGGTCCTTCGAAGGACACGCGCCTGTAGAATGCAGTCGGAAGAAGCGCCTTTCAGGCTGAAGTTGCCTTGAGGGTGTGGGTCCGAATGGATGGCCTCCAGGACCCCCCTGCTAGAATCAGATTCGAGCTACGGCCGCCTGGGGCCTTGCGTTCACATGTCACCTTAGTCCCTTTGGGTAGCCTCCCATTTTCAGGTCGCTTTGACTGGACGCCCTGCCAGAAGAAGAGGGACCCGAAAGTGGGGAGGTTTTTCTTGGCCCCAATAAAGAGAGAAGCCCCCATGTGGTGCAATGGTTAGAGCGCAGGGCTGCTGAGCCCTCGCTTAGCCACGAAGCTTCGAGGCCAGTCACCACCTCTCAGCCTAACCTACCTCGCAGGGTTGTCGTGCGGATTAAATGCGGGGTGGGGGGACCCATGCGCACCCGCTTGATATCCTTGGAGGAAAAGGTGGTTTATAAATGTAATAAGTATTCGTTGGCATCAGTCAAATTATTACAGTGGTACCTCGGGTTGCATACGCTTCAGGTTACATACGCTTCAGGTTAGAGACTCCGCTAACCCAGAAATAGTACCTCGGGTTAAGAACTTTGCTTCAGGATGAGAACAGAATTTGCGTGGCAGTGGCGGCAGCAGGAGGCCCCATTAGCTAAAGTGGTGCTTCAGGTTAAGAACAGTTTCAGGTTAAGTACGGACCTCCGGAACGAATTAAGTACTTAACCCGAGGCACCACTGTATTTGTATGCCGCTCTTCATCCGAAGATCACAGGGACGGTTTACAATATAAAAATACATCTCCTAAAACCACACACAATAATCCCCCTAACTAAATGAAGGCTTTGGCTTTGGCGGTTTTCCTAAAGTGCTGCGGCGGCAACCTGCGGCTGAGGACTAGCCTTGACTCGCTGCCTCTACTTTCGCGGCCCGGTGCTTCTCTCCGGTGCTCGCCCGCACAAGACGCGCAACACACACCGAACACAAACGTTCCCTTCTGGCCTTCGTGAGAACGTGCGAGGGATTCTCTCTGGTCTGGCTCAGGCGGGCAAACCTGATCAGCGGCGGAGCGAGGAGAACAGGCTGGGGCGAAGGGGGCGCGGGTGCAAGTCTCACACTCGGCAGGAGTGGCGAAAGTGCCACGGAGAGAGAAGGTCGCGGCAGCCGGGACAGGTTCCTCCTTCGCCAATGCACCTACTACAGGCCATTTCTGCAGCCAAGGCCTTCCTCGCTACGCACCCATCCAGAGCTAGGCTAGATGGGTGCCTTCTGTTGGTTTTTGGTACTAAAATGCTCAGCAGAAGTTGAACTTCATACCCTGTTGGAGGTGCGCCCTTGACCCTTGATATAATACTCGGGGACTGTGAGTTTAAGAAAACTAAGGAAGCCACGTGACGACGCCTCCAACAAAACGCCTGATTGACAGGCGGCGTCCCTCGTCCTATCGAGCTGGCGGGGGGGGGCTTCAGCCCTCGGGTCTTCGCAGGAGACGCTCACAAAGACTTGTCTCCGAAGGGGAGGGGCATCATCCTCTTGTGTTCATTTACATGCCTTTTTTCAAAGGGGCTAGTGACAGAATAAAATCTAAAAACAAGATAATGCACGAACAGTTACCGAGCAGAACACTTTTTTTAAAAAGTCGCCCTAATACCAACAGGGCAAACAAACTGATCGTGTTGATATATCACTGCCTGACAATAAATTACAAGCACCAGAAACAATACCCCCCCCCCGGAGTGTTGGGGGGCAAGGCAGGTGGAAAAGCGGATGACCTTTGATAGTTCCAGCAGACTCTCCCTTTCGGAAGGAGGAATGAGAGCAGCAACCCTAAGAGGCATCAGTCCATTGCAGGCGGTTGGACTAGATGACCTTGGGGTCAAGAAGGACTGTCCAGGAAACCTGGAGGCCTCTCTCTCCTCTCCTTCCCACGCAGAAACAGCCTCCTTCAGTGCAATCTGACTTGCACCGCCACACTTCCGACGGCCCCCCGTCAGCCCGAGTGACCACTGTCCTCCCCTTTTACACTGGAGGAGAAGTGGGGAGGCGGAGACGACAGGTCGTCGAGGTCTTGGCCGAGTACAGGTGCCCTAAACTAGTAAATTGACGCGCAATCGGGGCCAGTGGCGTTTGGCAGCCAGAGGAGCCTCGGAGACGTTTGGGAAAGCGCCGTCATCTTTGCAAAGCCGCTGTTTTCCTGACGCGAGACCGCTGACTCAAACGCTTTAAGAAGTTCTGAAAACAGGAATATCAGAATTCTGAACCTGCAGCCCCGGAATCCCCCTGAGGAAGGAAGGAAGGAAGGAAGGAAGGCCACTGCTAAGCGCCAGGGGACACGGCCGGGTCCTTGGAGAGCCTGGAGAGACCTGCTTGGGGAGCCGCGGACCTCGCTGGACACCCGGCGGGAGAAACTACGCACCAGACGCGACGCCTAAACGCAGAAAAACCCCAGAAATGCATCCAGCCTAGTCCGCTGGAGAGGAAACAGGGACGTCATCCTTCGCTGTTTGATGTTTATGGTCAGGATTTTGCAAGGGGGCAAGTGCAATCTAAAGAAAGAGTTTCCATTTTGCAGGGAATAGTAAGTGGAACTGAATTAGCTCGCACGCAATAGGGTCCCCCTCCAGCTTCCTCTGAGCTTCCAACCGAATAAAGCTCGTTCCCACGAATTCGGGAGACTAAACACGTGTCCGAACGTTTAATGACGTGTGCCTTTCGGAATCGGGCCTCTTCCCAAAGGTCCCAGCGTGGGGCACTTTGCTGGTGGGAGGGCGGGCAGAGGGGCACAACCCCCCAGGCAGAAGAGGGCGGATATGAAATAGAACATTTGTATAATCGATGCTCCGAAAAAAACTCTGGGTCCTTCCAGCGTTATTGCCTCCCTGTTTTTCTCATTAAACCGATTCATGAGCGAGATGAATATATTACAATTGTTGTTGTTGTTTAGTCGTTTAGTCGTGTCCGCCTCTTCGTGACCCCCTGGACCAGAGCCCGCCAGGCCCTCCTGTCTTCCACTGCCTCCCGCAGCTTGATCAGACTCATGTTTGTCGCTTCGAGAACACTGTCCAACCATCTCTGTCGTCCCCTTCTCCTTGTGCCCTCAATCTTTCCCAACATCAGGGTCTTTTCCAGGGAGTCTTCTCTTCTCATGAGGTGGCCAAAGTCTTGGAGCCTCAGCTTCACGATCTGTCCTTCCAATGAGCACTCAGGGCTAATTTCCTTAAGAATGGATGCGTTTGATCTTCTTGCAGTCCATGGGACTCTCAAGAGTTTCCTCCAGCACCATAATTCAAAAGCATCAATTCTTCGGAGATCAGCCTTCTTTATGGTCCAGCTCTCACTTCCATACATCACTACTGGGAACACCATGGCTTTCACTATACGGACCTTTGTTGGCAAGGTGATGTCTCTGCTTTTTAAGATGCTGTCTAGGTTTGCCATCGCCTTTCTCCCAAGAAGCAGGCGTCTTTTAATTTCGTGGCTGCTGTCACCATCTGCAGTGATCATGGAGCCCAAGAAGGTAAAATCTCTCACTGCCTCCATTTCTTCCCCTTCTATTTGCCAGGAGGTGATGGGTCCAGTGGCCATGATCTTCGTTTTTTTGATGTTGAGCTTCAGACCACATTTTGCGCTCTCCTCTTTCACCCTCATTAAAAGGTTCTTTAATTCCTCCTCACTTTCCGCCATCAAGGTTGTGTCATCTGCATATCTGAGGTTGTTGATATTTCTTCCGGCAATCTTAATTCCAGCTTCGGATTCATCCAGCCCAGCCTTTTGCATGATGAATTCTGCATATAAGTTAAATAAGCAGGGAGACAATATACAGCCTTGTCGTACTCCTTTCCCAATTTTGAACCAATCAGTTGTTCCATATCCAGTTCTAACTGTAGCTTCTTGTCCCACAAAGAGATTTCTCAGGAGACAGATGAGGTGATCAGGCACTCCCATTTCTTTAAGAACTTGCCATAATTTGCTGTGGTCGACACAGTCAAAGGCTTTTGCATAGTCAATGAAGCAGAAGTAGATGTCTTTCTGGAACTCTCTAGCTTTCTCCATAATCCAGCACATGTTTGCAATTTGGTCTCTGGTTCCTCTGCCCCTTCGAAATCCAGCTTGCACTTCTGGGAGTTCTCGGTCCACATACTGCTTGAGCCTTCCTTGTAGAATTTTAAGCATAACCTTGCTAGCGTGTGAAATGAGTGCAATTGTGCGGTAGTTGGAGCATTCTTTGGCACTGTCCTTCTTTGGGATTGGGATGTAGACTGATCTTCTCCAATCCTCTGACCACTGCTGAGTTTTCCAAACTTGCTGGCATATTGAGTGTAGCACCTTAACAGCATCATCGTTTAAAATTTTAAATAGTTCAGCTGGAATACCATCACTTCCACTGGCCTTGTTATTAGCAGTGCTTTCTAAGGCCCATTTGACTTCACTCTCCAGGATGTCTGGCTCAAGGTCAGCAACCACACTACCTGGGGTGTACGAGACATCCGTATCTTTCTGGTAGAATTCCTCTGTGTATTCTTGCCACCTCTTCAATTATATTACAATTATAATCGACTAAAAGCTGCCGGATCAAACAGGGCCGGGCGGGAGATTTTTTAAATGCTGTATACATTTAAATAAAAGCGACCATTCGCCCCGCTTAAAGGGAGGAACTATTTCTCAGCAAGACATCAAGAAAACAGTTGGCTCCTTGTTTCAGAATGAAATGTGGCTTTTATTTATATTCTATATTTTATTATACATATATTATATAGGTATATTATACATATACATTTATTATATGTGATCTTTGAATAAAGGGCAGTATAGAATTATTTTTATTTATTTATTTATTTATTTATTTATTTCAGGTGTGTGCAAGGTTGATCTAAGATTAATCGATATATTACCAAAATCAATGCACTGTACTATAGAATGTGAGCCTTAGTTTGGCTTCATCCCTGAAGATAGTTCATTTCCTGGAGCTGCAGAGTTGCAAGGGACCCAGAGGGCTCCTTATTTGTTGTGTTTTTGGATACTTGCTTTGGGGTAGTGAAAACAAACACACAAACCTATTCAACATAATAAAAAATGCTTTTGTCAGGTGGGGTGGGAGGACAAATAATAACTAGAAACTTGTTTCTAGAAAATAAGAGCTGAATCTTGTAGGATACTGTATCGTAACAGGTGGAGATCTCTGATCTGATTTTTGCGCAGAAATAAAAATTATTCAACTTTAGAAATAAGTTTTCAAACGTTTAGTTGCAGAAGTCAGATTCAAATGTGACAAAATAACAAGATACATTCTTTTCAGTTAAAAAACTTTCCTGCACTGGTCGCACGGTGAGCCTTTAAACTTATTTTACTAAAAAATTAGCTTTCCAGCTAAAAATCAAAATACCTTCCTCCTCCTGCGTGCATCCGGCCAACACCCAAAGACTAACGGCTACGTGCAACTCTGCGTGTCTGTGCGTGATGCAAGCACTTTTATTTTGCATGTATAAACACCACCAACAAACACCCTCCGGTTTCAGCGCCTCTCACCGCTGCCTTGGGATTTAACTCGTGATCCAAGCACAAAACTCGGTCACGAGGTAGCCTATCACACCTTAGTGGGAACGTCCAGCCCTATGGAAAAATACCGGCTACATGCCTAAAGCACTTGAATGCCATGCAACTAAAATACAGCATTTTATGTAACACTAAACATAATTTCAGCAGATCTCGCCGCCCCGAGGGTTCTCCATCCGAGACACAGACCTTTCACATTTCGGTCAGGCCGCGTCAGCCGCCGCTCGCTGCCGGGTCTGATCCTGCGCGGAGGCGCTGCCTTTAGACGCGCTGCCTCGAAGAATGCCAAAGTCCCGCCTGGGTTGGTGGCCCTTGGCGACTCGCCCTTTCCCGTCCCTTCCTCGCCGCTTTCGTGCCGCGCTCCCGGCTTGTGGAAGCAGAGGGGACGCCGCGCAGCGCCTCCCGGCCCCTTTGCGCAAGAGGAGGCCGCGCAAACGTGGCTTGGCTTACGAATATACGCGCAAGCGGAGCCTCAGCGGGAAGAAGGAGACGCCTAAAAACAGACAGAAGCGACGCCCCTGTCCAGGCTGCGCGCTCGCGCCCAGGTTTCAGGTAAGGCCGGCCGAGCTCGTTCCGAAAACTGGAGCCGCCATTGAGAAAACCGGGAGCGCGTTTCGTCAAAGCGGGCAAGGCAGCTCCGGCTGCACAGGAAACGGCCTGCGAGCGAGAATTTGGAAACATTTTTAAAGTTTTATTTTATTTGTTTTAAGGATCTTGACAGACTTGACAGCCCTCCCAAAAATCCTTGCCATTCGCCGTAATCTCTTGTTGTGTCTTTCAAGTTTCGGATGTGACATTGTATGCCAAAACTTTTTATTCAAATGGATAAAAGTTGTGATCAGTCCTACTGTGGAAACAGAGGGTGGCTCTTCAGAAAGGCTTTCGGGAGGGGCTGACGTGGATCTGCTCCTCCACTGGCAGCAACCTCCTCCTCAAGCTGTAGGGTGGTGTTTTTATTGATGCTGCTAGAATTTGTAGATTATGTCATACTCTTTGGAAATATTGCCTTACAGAATTTTAGAATGCCATAAGGGCTGTGTGTTAATAAATGATGTAATCAAACCGTCAGTCACATGTCAGCCGTCAAATGCTATCTTCCAGTATCGACTGTCATGATCCATTACTGATGTCTGGTACCATTTTTAAAAAATCAACGGCCTCTGAGAACTGGCTTATGGAACTGGACAGTCAGGTAGGAGCAGCAGCTCTGGAACCAGGTCAAAATGCGCCCACAAGGCACAGCCTATTGCTGTATCAGAAAAAATTAACAAGATTACTAATACAAATGATGTAGATGATTTTGTTGAAATATGGTGTCCTTTTATAAAATATTTCACTGATAACCATGAAGAATGGCAACCACCAAAATAACTTACAGTACTGGACTTTGGCAAACTAAAATAGACTGATCTGTCCTGGAGGTCGAAGTAAGTTGGGATTTTGTTTCTGCATGTTTTAAATTTTTCATAATTATTGTTATGTATTAGAAATCAATAAAACTATATATATGAAATGGATCCAGATCCCAAAGTATATGGAAATGCACAGAGCCAAGGAGTGAAGTGTTTGCAACACCAAACACATTGCAAAGCAGCCCCATGCTCAATGGTGATGTCATCTCCCAGGGTGCCATTTGCCAGCCCTCTGCCTGCCAAATACAGCCAGCTGTTATCAGGGAGAAACCCACCAGACAAGCTCCTCAGAGGAGAGGAGGCAGGTGATGCCCAACTGCATGGCGAAGGGTTAAACTGCCACTTTTATTCTGAAAAATCCCAAGGTCCCTTTGTTATCCCCAACCCAAAACATCACAGGACAGTGGGCAAGCCAGTGAATCTTTCTATCAGACAAACCAGTCATTAGGCAGAGACCTGTTGGGGTGGAAGGAGAAACTTGACCCCAGGCAGCCAAGGACATGGTCTTTGTGGTGGCTTAGAAGTGGGGAGGGAGCAGGCACAGTCATTATTCCTGGAATGAAAATAATCTCTCTCTCTCTGTATGTCTCCATTGGAGCTCCTGGTCTGGCTGTGTGTATAAGAGAGGGAGAAGCTGGCTTGATATAAAACCAATAATTATGTCTGCATTTGTTTTGTTTCTAAATATTTTCTGTAATTTTTCACTTTCAAATACGCAAAAAGCTACTGGGTTGTTGTGTTTATTTTTATTAGGTATTTTGTGGTTTTACATCTTGATTTTATTCTGTGAACCACTCTGAGACCCCCGGATATAGGGTGGTATATAGATTCAATAAACAACAACATCAAAGGTCAAACAAGAAAGGAAAAGAAACAAAATGAATGAGAGGAGAGGAGGGAGCAGCAGTTTTCCAAAAACGGAATTACAGTTCCACACAATTGCACTTCATAAGGATATCTTTCCAAAGGAATCTATGAGATCCCAAGGGGACCTGCTAATCACGTCTCTCTACGTTAATGTGTTCAATAAATGGATATCAAACTTTAGAAAATATGTCCTTAATTTTTGGATGCTGTCGGGTTTGGGTATCTTTGGTTAACTTTTCCATTAGAGCAATGATTTTATTTTATTTTTTAAATCATTTTTGTTGTTTGGAGCTGTGCTCAAAAAGCAGCTCACACCCGAGGGGTTCCGAACATGAAACAAATGCAGCCCTTGGTATAATAGCCAGAGGCCTCCACTGCACTAATTGTTTGCCATGTGTCTGTCAGTCGAGATCTGAAGCATCTGCGATGCTCACTGAAGCTGCATTGTCTGCCCTGAAGACATCTGGAACAGGGGACGGAGTCGAGTTTCCACTGTTCAGACAGATGTGCCTGTCTAAACAGGGAGCAGCCTCCCCATCCCATTTTGCTCAAAGCAGCAAAAATGTACTCTGGAGTTGAGAAATTTCATGGGCTGGTGGCTGCCTGTGGCACCCAGCTCTTTTGGTGGGGTTCCCATGGCAGCTCTGCCCTCCTCCTGCCTGCAAGGCTGCCCAGTGTCTCTAGGTCACCAGCATGTCCAGGCAGACAGCCTTCCCCCCAAAATTCTTGATGCACCCGCTGAGGAAAGAACAGCCCATCTCCCAGCTTTTCCACCTGGAGGCAGGTGGCACAGAAATGGTCTCCACAACTCTTTCCTTGGGGAAACACACCTTAAAGGAACAACCCATTGGCACTTTGGGGAGAGGCACAAAAGCATCTGCCTTCTGCCAGACAGGCCAGAAATTGCTCCAAGGTGCTGCATTTATTTGCTTAAAATCTTATGCTCTGCCTTAAAAACAAAAAATCAAAGTGGCTTACACAACAATAACACATAGATACAACCAGTGCTTTTTTCTGGGGGGACGCAGGGGTGCGCATACCCCTAAACGTTTTGTGAATCTAAGTTTCGCCTCATTGAGGGGCAGTATTTCAATATGTGTAGGAAAATGAGAGTACCCCCTAAACATTTGTTTTTTATAGAAAAAAAAGCACTGAATACAACAAAACCAACTCCATGGAAGGCATTAAAATACTATAATAACTTAAAAACATGCAACTCTTAATGCCACCCACCCCCAAAATCCAAGGTAAAGGTACATAGAAAGGAAAACAATATTATCACATTTACAAAAAAGAGATAACTTTCTCAACTTGAAGACCTTCTGAGATAATAGGTTTTGACCATTTATTTATTAGCCAGGAGGACGTCACACTGGACAGGGGCTCCCAGCTCTGTTCCAGCATCTTCCTACAATAACACGAGGCTTTTCTTTCTATTTAGAATCATAGAACTGTAGAGTTGGAAGGGAAGCTAAGGATCATTTAGTCTAATCCCCTGCAATGCAGAAATCAAAGCTAAATATTCCATGACAGATGGCTGCCCGATCTCTGCTTAAAAACCTCCACTGAGGAGGAGTCTGCCACCTTCTGAGAGTTCCACTGTTGAATGGCTCCTAACTCCCAAAAGTTCTTCCTAAGGTTTAATGTGAGGAAGCTGCTCTGCAAAGTAGCCCGTTGCCCCCAAGGAGGTCCTAGCCTTCAGATTGTCCATCTAGCATCTGGCCACTGCCTGGTCCTGCATCTTGATGACCTTTGGGGGTCCCTTCCAACTCTACAGATCTATTATTCATTCATCAGGTGAGGACAGAGCTGGTGAACCAACTGAAACTGGAAAAGAGACAGGACTGCCTGGTCAAGGATTGCCCTCAAACTACTGACCTGATCTTTTTTGGGGGGAGGGGAGTTGGGAGGGCAACGCCTTCCATGACAGCTTGAACATTTAACCCCAAGTCAGGCAGTTCATCTAGCAACAGGATTTCCACCTTGTCAGGGTTAAGTTTCAGCTTGTTTTGTCCAAACAAATCGCAGCTCAAGCTTCTCACTGATTCACCAGGATTGATCGGAAATGTGGAGCTGAGTAACATCTGCTTCTGCAGCCCAATCCATCCAGAAGTTTCATGTGGATGAAACAGGGGGTGTGTGGCGTTTAGACTTCATAGGTTTCTCAGCATGGTGCTGATGACAGGCCTTCAATTGAAGCAGCAGCAGTAGTAGGTATTTTAAAAAATTGTATACCACCCTTCATCTGTAGATCTCAGGGCAGTTCACTCCAGTCCTACTGAGTACTGTTTTTGGGTACAGGAGGCGGGCAGGTGTGGGGGACTCCCTGGTCCTGAATGGGGTCACTGTGCCCCTGAAGGACCAGGTGCGCAGCCTGGGAGTCATTTTGGAATCAGCTGTCCATGGAGGTGCAGGTCCATTCTGTGTCCAGGGCAGC
The DNA here is from genome assembly GCF_964106645.2 of Podarcis pityusensis. Lineage (NCBI taxonomy): Eukaryota > Metazoa > Chordata > Lepidosauria > Squamata > Lacertidae > Podarcis > Podarcis pityusensis. Next base: position 77,934,959 of record NC_138034.1, read on the forward strand.
TGTCTGCCAGCTCCATCTGGTACACAGGATGAGACCCTACCTGCCCACGGACTGTCTGGCCAGAGTGGTGCATGTTCTGGTTATCTCCTGCTGGGACTACTGCAATGCACTCTACATGGGGCTACCTTTGAAGGTGACCCGGAAACTACAACTAATCCAGAATGCGGCAGCTAGACTGGTGACTAGGAGTGGCCGCTGAGACCACATAACACCAGTCTTGAAAGACCTACATTGGCTCCCACTATGAGCACAATTCATAGTCTTGGTGCTGACCTTTAAAGCCCTAAACAGCCTTGGTCCAGTATACCTGAAGGAGTGTCTCCACCCCCATCGTTCTGCCCGGACACTGAGGTCCAGCTCCGAGGGCCTTCTGGTGGTTCCCTCACTGCGAGAAGCAAAGTTACAGGGAACCAAGCAGAGGGCCTTCTCAGTGGTCGCACCCGCCCTGTGGAACACCCTCCCAGCAGATGTCAAAGAAATGAAGAACTACCTGACTTTTAGAAGACATCTGAAGGCAGCCCTGTTTAGGGAAGTTTTTTAAGTTTGATGTTTTATCTTGGTTTTACTATTCTGTTGGGAGCCGCCCAGAGTGGCTGGGAAAATCCAACCAGATGGTGGGGTATAAATGATAAGTTATTATTATTATAGCTTTGCTTAATGGGCATCTGGCTGGCACTGTGAGGCTGGACCAGGCAGTCCTTGGCCTGATCCAGCAGGGTCTCCTCATGTCCTTGAGGCTGGGCTTCCTTAGAGCTGGAGAGGAGGACATTTGCCCAGCCTCTAGCGCTGGGCTTTGCACATGGACTGCGCTTCCAGGCCAGGCCCCAAGGAGGCAGGGAAGGAGGGCAGGACCCACAGAGCGAGACGGGGAGAAGCCAGGCATCCCTTGGCAGTGCGGTGCATCTTTGGAGCAGCACCTCCAACACAAGCACCTTCTCCAGGGCCTGGGATGGAGCCAAGGCTGCCTACCCCCTAGGCCTCCCATTCCCGCCCCCTCATCCATCTCCCTGGGAGCCAGTGTGCATTCCGCCCTTTGGGCTCTTCCAGGCAGACACCACTCATTGTGTCAACTTGCCAAGGAAGGGAAGACGCCTCCTCCTCCTCCTCCTCCTCCTCCTCCTCCCTTCAACCCCCCCCCCCAGCCCTGGACCCAGAGGAGGCACCGAGGGGGCTGCGTGGGGGGCTAGCTGACTGTGCCCTTCCTCCCATAAGAGGGCCATGGCCGGGGCTCTCCTGGGCTCTAAGGGGGTTTAGTTTTGTGCCCCTGCCTCCACCAGAGTGGTTTCAAACGCCTCCATATTGATTCACATATTTGCTTAATAATTTTATATCCTACTTGTCAAAACCAGGAATGGGGCTGGCAGTCCTCCAAAATCCCAAGACCCCACCACAGCCTCAAACTAAGGCCAGGACAATGACCATTGACACAGGCACCAGACGTACACAACAACAAAGAGGCTCAGAAAGGCAGTCTATAATATTGTAGCAATAATACCATGAATCGTACTGTTTCCTCTGGCTATGCAATATAGGAAACTGTAGAAACTTCAGATAATCGCCAAAATTCAATGGCTTAACCCATTTCCTTGGTTCCAAGGCTAATGACTCCTCTGGAAGAGGGGAATCCACAATCCCCTAAGCATAAGCTCACATACTCCTTCTCCCTTCACAAGGTGTGAACTTAGCCACACAATAGAAGGCAGGAGGCCATCAAGGGCAGCCCATATTCCAGGCAGAAACCCATCGGGATGGTGGATTGAATCCTGATACTTTCGAAGAAGAAGCGAAAGCCTTGGAGCTAGGGGGATGTGTAAATACTCTTATTGTTCTTTGGGGAAGAGGGTGTCGGGAACTGGGGCTATTGACGGGGTGGGTGATGGGCTCATGTTTCTACATGCCAAACACCTCCACTTTGTGACATATTTGTGATGTATCGATGATGCTGTTGAAAAATGTATTATGGGAAATGGGGAGAGGCCTTAAAAGTTCACGCAACCCCATGCTCGGGGTTCCTACTCTTCGTGTGTTTGGACCTACTCTCATGCTGGTGAGAGAGAGAGAGAGAGAGAGAGGAAATAGGAAGTTACACTGCTCTTTCCCTCCCAGGAGAAGAGGGGAAATGACATCACACAGAGCCCTCTCTACCAATTACATTTTCTATGGTCTGAATATCTGCCTTTCAGCAATACAGCACTGTGGTATTGTCATGCTAGCTAGGAAGAATATGCATTTATTAGGTTTGGCTGCCAATCTCCAGCAACAACTGGGATAAAGATCTCCCAGTTAGGTAGGACCAATCCACTAGAGTTCAAGAGCGCCCCCTTCCATTGCAAGCTGCATGGACTCCATTCTCTCCCCAGGAACTTCTCCAACACCTCAAGTCCAGCTCCAGGTGTCACCGGGCCACTAACATCTGATGAGGCAGAATCCGACAATTTGTCATAAGAAAACCTCCTCTGTTCAGTGACAGGGGAGGGAGCAGCAAACTTTAGGAATGTGGTTTTGAAAGTACAAAATGCGCCTCCGTCTGCTTCCTTCAGTCCAGGGAAACAGGACACTAAGAGGGAGTCATGGAGTCATGTTTGTCTGTCTGTCTGTCCATCCACACACACACACACATTATAAACATATAGTGGGTTTTTGGAAGTTGCCTGTGCGCGCATTTGTTTTATGTGTGGAGATCCGCACACGCTGACCAACGCAGTCTTTGCAGAAAGGCTCCATTCTTGTTATCTTGTTATCTTCTGCCTGTTCTGCCATTGAGGATTTTTTGGATCATTATTTGTCAATCACTTTTCTGACCCAGGCAGTTATCTTTCTACAAGGGCCGACATTAATACCGAAATCCAGCATCGTCTGAGTTCTGCAATTGCAGCTTTCTCCCGACTGAAGTGCAGAGTGTTTGAGGACTGGGACATTCGCAGGGAAACCCAAATACTTGTTTACAAAGCCATTGTACTACCAACTTTACTGTATGTTTTCAAAACATAGACCACTTATACTGTAAATGTAATCTCCAGCTTCTTGAAAGATTCCATCAATGGTGTTTTAGGATTATTATTTTTTATGTTACTTGGGAAGACAGGTGAACAAACGTTAGTGTATTGGAAGAAGCAAAGATCACCAGTGTCAAAAGCAGGGGCGCCATCATGCCCTCAGGATTGTGGGTGCCAGACGCCACAACGGGGGCATGTGACGTCACAAGGCACGCGCCTGTCCCGTCGAAATGCCCATTTTGTTCCTAGATGGTGGACGGTCTCTTGGGGCGGGAATGATGCGGGCATTCAAGGTCGCGGTGGAGGGATGGCGGCTCGGCCTGAGAGCCCAGACTCGAGGCCGGGGCCAAAGTGGGACCTGGAGAAAAAGGAGACCCGCAACCGACTCCCGCTCCGCCGGCGCGCCCTCGGAGAAAGATTGCGGGCTCCTTCTTCTTTTCCCCGTCGAGGAAGAGGTTCTCACGCGCTGGAGAAGCGGGTCCCCAGTACGGCTCTCCTGCTGGGTCCCTCAGCCGCGGCCGTCCGTGCAGCGACGGAAGAAAAAGCCAGGGCCCTTTCCATTGCCCTCGGAGCAGGCCGAAGGGCTGAAGTTGGGCAAATCAGCTGGGGGGGGGGGCGGTGAACCCCTCTCCCCTCCCTCACCCCCCGATCTCTCCCCCGCAGGGTGCTGCGACCAGAGGCCGAGTGCAGACGCCCACCCGACGGTGCCCCCCAAAATCGAAGAGCGCCGGGAATCCCGCTCCTGCGCCAGACTCTCCTCGGGCGGAAGCGGGCCTCTCCTCCCCCAGGGACTCCAGTTGGCAGGTCGGAAGGGGGGCAGCGGACCTGAGCTGGACTGCTGGTCCGACCCTCCGCCGCATTCCTGCCCTCGAGACCCTCCCCCCCCCCCCCCCGGTTTTCAGCGCCGAACGCGGGAATTTTCTTTCCGCGGGTCGGTATGTTTCTGCTTCTCTTACGAAATCGGGCCGAGTTTCACATTCAGTAAATACGAATTTTCTCTTTTAAACCAAACAGTACCTACCGATGTTTTTAATTATGCGTTTGGATTCTTTCCCCTGGTTTTATTATATTTCATATGCTGTAAATCGACTCGATAAATAGTACTTTAAAGTGTGGATTAGAAATATTTCAATAAATGGAACAACTTACTTCGGCTGCTGCCTTTCTCCTCTTTCGCAGGCTGCTTAAATGCAGAGTTCAGTTAGACAGAATTCGCTTTCCTTCACCGCCTTCCTGCAAACGGCCCATTCTACCTGAATCTCCGGCGCGGCGGATCGGGGCCAGACTGCCGATTCGCCTCCTTCCTCTTCCCGCGTCTTCCTTTTCTATCTCATCGCCCCTCGTGTGACTGTGCTCTTTTAATTGAGATGACTTGTGTACGAATTTGGTTTAAAAAAAGAAAAGAAAAAAGTATAAACGTGATATAGTTTTTTTAAAAAAATATCGCATTTTTCTTGGCCTGGTGGTCTCCTCTTGTCGCGCAACTCTGGCTTTCTGGCATTTTTCTAACTGCCGCCTCGGCGGTTTTGTCCTCCTTCTTACATGAACGTTGCTGAAATGGTTTCTACAGTATTCGGTAACCAGAAGCTCCCGGCTCCGGGTCCGCGTCCCCCGGGATCCACGAGAGCCTCTCCAACGCGGGAAAACGCTCAGGGCCGTTTGCTTCAGACCTTATTGTAAACAGAGCGCGGATTAGAGATCCCCCTCCCCGTGCCTGTATGTTATATTTTTATCTGTGTAATATGCAATATGTATCTTGCTTTGTATATATTGCTTTTAATGCAGTAAACTGCCCTGGGACCTTAACGTGCAGGGCGGGTAGAAAATATAAATAATATAAATATAAATAATATAAATATAAATAATATAAATAGAGAAGCCCTTTTCTAGTTAAATGGGACTTTGTCCCCGGGAAGTTAATATCTGGCTGCTGCAGCCTTAAATAACAACCCTGAGATTGTTTCCCCAGAAGTCCAGGCGATTGACGCCTAAAACTGTCAAAAACCCCACAGCTGCCTTGGCAGGGAACAGCCTCCCCCCTCCCAGATGGAGCCAGGGGGTGTCGGGCCGGCGGCTTTGACCAGGAGAACGAAGAAAACCGGGACTGGAGGCGCGGGGCCAGGAGGGATGTGCGCCCAGAGACCGACGGGGGTTAATTCATGAATTATTCCAAAGAATTCTCCTCCGTTCAATCAACAAGTCGTCATATTTAAGGGTTTGCGGGAGGAATCCTTCCTTCGGGCACCTCAGATTCCTCAACGTCCGTGCCCTCGGAGCGCGAGGCAGCGGGACTCTCTCGTCGGGTTTTCCTGGGTTTTCCTGCGCTGTAGGCAACGCGGAATGGTCGCGCGATTCCTTCCAGCTTCTCCGCCCTGCCTCTCCTAGGCTTTCGGTCCTGGCCCCTGCCTGCGCTTACTCGGAGGTGACCCTGCCTGCTTTCATTGCTGGTCCGACGACGAATCGCGCCCGAATTGCCCCCTCGGGCCTCTTTCTGAGTCTCAGCTCCGGGTGCTTTGCCGAGATGTCGGTGTCGGGCCGCGGTTTCAGGCCTGCGGAGCGGATTTAAGCGCTTCATTTGGGAAGGCTACCCAAAGGTCAAGACTCTCCCCCGACCGACGCCTGGAAAGGGCAGCGGACCCGACGGGGTACCCGGGGAACAAAGGCTGTCTCGAGGGGCGGGGAGAAAGGGTCCCGCTCCGAATCACACCAGATTGACGGAGACCCCAGGAGAGACCCCCGAGGGCATCCCCGCCCTTCCCCCCTCCCGCTGTCGAAGTCCGCCTGGAGTGGTCCGCATTCTGCAGCCCAATGAAATACTATATTTTATTTTGTGTGTGTGCATTTCGGGCCCGGGTGACCGAAGCGTCAGTTCCCTGGTGTGGCGGCGGGGAAGCACCTTCCCCCACCCTCAAGATCCACCCAGACACCCCTCAACTGGAAGGGCGGGAGGAGGAGGAGGAGGAAGCACAGGGATTGGGCGGCTTCTTTCTGATATCATCCCCGCCCCGCCCCCTCTGGATGTCCGCCTGTCAATCACTGCCAGAGGCCGCCAATCAGAAGGTTGGAGGCAGCGATTTTGGCAGGCGGAGATGGAGACGGGGAGAAAAGTGCCCGTAGCCTCGTGGCCCCTGGCGCTCTCCGGGTATGTCCAGCCGCCGAGCAGAGGCGGCAGCGCGCCCAGCCTCGGGAGAGAGCGCTGCTGCTTCCGCGCCCGTCGGAGGGGCCGCTCGGCCACCCGGCCGCCCCTCATGGGGCCACCGCGGGGCGATGCGCCCTCGCAGTGAGCTCTGCGAGGCCCGTCCGGGGCGCGCCGTCGGGGAAGGCTCCCTGGAAGAGGCAGCGAGAGCGGGGTGCCCCTGCGCGGACCCGGAGCAGGGCGCCGGCATGCGGCAGCTGAGCCGCCGCTGCTGCTGAGGAGGGCAGGATGGAGCCCTCGGGCCTGGAGCTGCTGGAGGGGACCGTCCACACGCCGCCGCCGCCGCCGCCGCCCCAAGAGCCCATCCGCTTCGGCATCGACCAGATCCTCGGCTGTTCGCAGCAGCAACAGCAGCAGCACCACCAAGGCGCTTGCGGAGCTGCCGTCGGGGCCCTCGGGGAGCCCGACCTGGCGCTCTACGGCGGCGGTTACGGAGCAGAATACAACCCGGCTTGCTCGCTGGGTGCTTACGGCCTTCCCAGGGCAGCGGCTGGCGGCAACGGTGGCGGCGGCGTCATCCGTGTGCCCGCGCACAGGCCGGTGCCCTCCGCAGCGGCCCATCCCCAGCCGGGGGGAGCTAGCCTCACCTTTCCCTGGATGGAGAGCAACAGGCGCTTGACCAAGGACCGGATCGCAGGTGAGAACAGCCTCACACGATGGCAGGGCCCTCCCGCAGACTTGGGGCACCCCCCCCCCACTCCGCGTCGAGGTCTACCAGAGGGAGCCCGGTGCTCCAGCGCGCGGAGTCTCCCCTGTTCAGCTCTCCTCAGAAGCCAACTCCCAAGGGTCGAGGGGTCTTCGGGCCCCCAATAAAATATTTGAGGGGGGCGCCCCCCAAAGTTGGTGGACATTGCCATCGAAACGGCGTGCGTGCACCACGTCATGTGATCAGTTATTCAGGGCGGGGCTTACCTCAACCCCCCCCCCCCATTTTATTCCAGTTGGCACCCCTGCCCAGAAGTGCCTGGATCTGAGCCAAGACTTCCTGGGGCTCAGCCCCAAAAGGAAGGTACCGAACCCTGAGGGCTCCCCGCATTCTGGGTCTCTCCTGCCCCAAACCTTTTAAACACCTGAATTCATCTGAAGGGGCAGGAGAATATGAGCGCGATCTTCAGGTTTCCGCAGTAACTTTCACCAGGCAGGAGAGGAAGGCTGCAGAGGGGCCTGTACGGCAAGGCTGTCGGTGGGCCCTTCCCATAAATCTCCGGCTCGCTCTGCAGTGCCTCTGCCTCCCCTCGCCCCACACTGGGAGTCCTCTTCACCTCGCAGTTGGAGGAGACTTTCATAGAATTATAGATTTAGAAGGGAACCCAAGGATCATCTACTAGGCCAACCGCCTTCAAAAGAGTTTCGCTTCCAGCTCCACCTCTTGCGACTTCCGACCGTTCTCTGTGAGTGGGGAGCAGGGGGAGGCGATGGGGAGCGGGAGGGGGAAGGTTTGGTCCCGGCTCGCATTGCTGTGAAGATACAGCGGGAGCGAAAGCGGCTGCCCCCTCCCTGCCCTCCTGCCTTGCCAGGAAGAGGGACAGGAGCGGAGGGGGGCGGGCGGGCGCGGCCAGGATCTGCCCATTCACCCGCGGGACTCCCTCCCACCTCGACTCCTTCCTCGGGATTCAGGCTGAGAACGCCCCCACCTCGCGCTGCGCCTTCTCTCCTGCCGCCGGCATTCTGGGCGGGTGGGGGCGACGGCAGCCTGGATCTCCAGAGTTCAAACTGAGACGGGAGGGGTCCCTGCGGCTGCCCCCTGGAGGGATGGGGTCCCCAGAGGTCGTCCAAACGTCTCCGACCTGGGAAATAGGCGAGAGGGATTAGTGAGACTCTTCTGCCAGCTGAGCCGCAGGAAGGTCAGGGGTCCGAGTGGGGGATGCGATTCCTTCGGTCGGTGATCCCGGGAAGGGCGTCCCCGGAGGGAGACTTCTCCACCGCCGCCCTGACCATGGCAGATGGTTGGACTAAATGAACTTTAGGGCTCCCCTTCCAGTTTTATAATTCTATGACCAGGCTCGTCCTCTTTTGCTCTGCCCGCAGCCGCCCTGCCGCCTTTCTCCGTCGCCCGGCGCATAGGCCACCCGTACCAGAACCGCACTCCGCCCAAGCGCAAGAAGCCGCGCACCTCCTTCTCCCGGGCGCAGATCTGCGAGCTGGAGAAGCGCTTCCACAGGCAGAAGTACCTGGCATCCGCCGAGCGAGCCGCTTTGGCCAAAGCGCTCAAGATGACCGATGCTCAAGTCAAGACGTGGTTCCAGAACCGCCGCACCAAGTGGAGGTACGAGGCGAGGAGAGAGGGTCGCTGCCGTTGTGACTATTGTTATGATGATGAGGAGGATTTTCATTTATCAGTAGCCTCCTCCCCCCAAAAAAGCCCATAAAAACAATTTAAAACCAGAAAAAAATGTAAAATACTCAACAATACAAGATGGTTATCTGGCCATAAATTAATGAGAACTTTAAAGGCTGCAAGCCACGCAGATCCCAGCTGAGCCCGTAGTGGGGGAGGGTCCTCAGGAGAGCCGGGAGCCCCACCCTGTTTGCAAAATGGCCGTGATGATAATAATACCGGCCCACCTCTGAGGGTTGTTGCGCGAATGAGTGAGAAATGTAGGTGAGGCGCTCCGGACACTGTGAGCGCTAAGAGTGTGGGAGGCGGGATGTAGACCCAGGCAGGTGGGAGGGGACGTCAGGTGGGAGGTTGCCAGAGACACGACCCACCTGCCAGTGTGTTTGTTCAGAGGCGCTGCCCCGCGGTGTTTGCCCAGAGGCGCCCCCCTCCTCCATTTGCTCCAGGCAGGGCGCCCCCTCCTCACTCGCCCGTCCTTGCCGCTCACGCCCACCCGCTTCCTCTCCCTCTCCCCCGACCCCCAGGCGGCAGACGGCCGAGGAGCGCGAGGCGGAGCGCCAGCAGGCCAACCGGCTGATGTTGCACCTCCAGCAAGAGGCCTTCCAGAAGAGCCTGGGGCAGCCGCTGCAGCAGGACCCGCTCTGCCTGCACAACTCCTCGCTCTTCGCCCTGCAGAACCTGCAGCCCTGGGCCGAGGAGCACAAGGTCACGTCCGTCTCCGGGGCGGCGGCCCTGGTGTGACCCGAGCGCCGGAGAGACGGACCACGGAAGGGCGCCACGGACTGGCCGAAAAGCCTTTTCCTCACGCGGAGCGCCGCTCGGTGCTGCGACCTCACCCCGGAGGGACACCACCAGACAGCCGCTCCCTCCTCTGCCCCACTCCCCCCGCCCCGCCGCTAATTTATAGTGACTGGTTCTTTCCACAATAAAGTGTCAGAGTCTCTCTCCGGGATCCAATTCAGCTGTTCCTCGGCGGCAGAAAGGTTGTTGCAAGCGCATTGTGTTCCCCTCCCTGAATCACCTGCACTGAGCATTGGGCTTCACAGAATCACAGAATTGTAGAATTGGAAGGGACACCCAAGGGTCATTTAGTTCAACCCCTTGCAATACAGGGATCCTAAATCTCCGGCCATCTAACCTCTGCTTAAAAACCTCCAAGGCAGGCGCCACATCTCCTGGGAGTCTGTTCCACTGCCGAACAGCTCTTACTGGCAGAAGGTTCATCCCATTGGTTAGTCGGAATCTCCTTTATTGCCATTTGAATCGGTTGGTTCGGATCCTCCCCCTGGAGCAGCAGAAAGCAAGCTGGCTCCCTCTTCCATCCCTTAGGGATCTGAAGGTGGCCATCGCATCACCTCTCCCTCTGCTCTTTTCTAAGCTGCTTCTTCTTTGGCGATTACTCGAAGCCGAGTAAGATCGTGTTCCTGAGTATGAACCTTAAGTGACTGTGGAGGAGGCCAATTCTGCTCTTTTCTAGGCTAAATACAGTGGTTCCTCGGGTTAAGAACTTAATTCGTTCTGGAGGTCTGTTCTTGCCCTGAAGCACTATTTCTGAGTTAGCAGAGTCTGTAACCTGAAGCGTCTGTAACCCGAGGTACCACTGTATACCCAACTCCCTCAACCTTTGCTCATCAGGCTTGGTTTCCAGACCCTTCGTCGTCCTGGTCGCCCTCCTCTGCACACCTTCCGGCTTGTCAACATCCTTCTGAAACCTGCCGAGAGCGCCCACTAGCGGAGAACTCGCGGGCGCGCACCCCCACCCAGAGTGGTCTTGGAGGTCAAGCTGCGGTGAATTGAGTCGGGCAAACTGGCCCCAGGACTGGGGCTGGACTACTCCACGTAGGCCGCCCTCGCCAGGTCGGGGAGGTTTTTGTCCTTGGCCCGACTCGTGGCTCTGGCTCAGACCAAGCCGAGCGCGGGTTTCTGAGCCGGGGCGGCGGGACCTGTCCATGGTGCTGGAGGCTCCGCCTGGCCCGGGGGAAGCTGCCTCGCCTTCCTCCTCGCTGCAGCGGCCTTCAGAGGCAGAACAGCGCGGGGCAGTGAGGGGCCGCAGGAGAAGAAGACCCCAAGGGGCACGGGTCCAACCCCTGCCATGGAGTTTCCCCCAAAGAACTCATGGGATCCCGGTTCCCCACGTTTGTGGTGCAAACGAGGCTGGGGGGTCTCTAGGTCAACTGCGGCATTTCAGCGTCTCTTCCCCTTATTGCCCACTAGCTGGAGAAGCGAAAGACACGCACTCCAGCCCGCCCACTCACGGAAAACCCGGAGGTACTGATGGCTACCAGCCGCCATGTCTGCGTCTTATCTCCACGGCCGGGGCAGCTCTGGCTTGTAGGAAGCTGTCGCGACCCGCAAGTGAGCGAGAGGGCTGCCGTCGGGCTTCCTAGTGGGGCTTCGCGTGGGCCGCTACGAGAACAGGATGATGGAGCAGATCCAACTATAGGTCTCTTCCTCTTCTTGTTGTTGTTGTGGTTATTGTTGTGGTTAATAATAATAATAATAATAATAATAGAATTTCTATACCGCCTTATACGCAGAGGTCTCAGGGCGGTTACACTTTTATCATGATGGCACAGTCCGCGCACCCAGCGCGCCCAGTCCGGCACATCCAGCGCCTGGTCGAGGGTTGGGCTACATGGCTGCCACTTCTCTCTTCACAGCCCGGCTTCCCAGCGAGGTTTCCTGCAGGCCTCGGCTGCCGGCTTCGCCCCAAGGCGGGCCATTGCATAGTCCAGGTGATGAGGGGGCGGGTCAGTAGAACCGACCAAGGGGCCGAGGCGGCTGAAGTAGGCAGGCAGGCTCCTTCCGCGGCTCGAGAGCGACACCTAAGGGCCTCTCGCATCCCGCCCTGCCTTGACTGCCGCGGTTCCACCGCCCTCTGGTGGCGGCCCTGGAGGAGGTGGTCTTCTTGTCTCCCCCTGCCCGCAGTTCCCTCTCAGGCGCTGAGAGAAGCCGCGTGGATGTCACAGCGGCGCTCGGAGGAGAGGGAACCTCCGCTTTCCTCACGCGCTTGATATTTCCCTGAGGACGGGTGGGTGGCAGAAACAAGTGCCCGCCCGCGGTCGGCAGGTGTCCTATCTGAGATGGGGGATCCTAAAAGATTTCCGGCTCCCTCCCGCTCCCATTTCCAGCGCCTTTGCTCCGAGAACCAGCGAATTCTCCTGCCCCTGCTGCAGCGCGCCCTGATTGGCTGCCCAGGCCGCCTCTGCCCCTATATAAAGGCGGCCCGTTCTGCCGCAGTTCGCAGTTGGCGCAGAGCTGGGCCGGGAGGGCTAGTGGGTAGCGCGGCAGGGACACCGCGAGGCTGCGATCGCCGCGCTTGGAGGGCAGTTCCGCGTCCTCTGTCCCTCCGGGCGCCACGATGGACTCCGAGGGTTTTGGGTGGCGCAAGCCGTGGGAGGATTACCGCGGCGGCGGCGGGGCGGCGCGCTCCGTCCGAGTCAGCTTCTGCTCGCCGGTGCCGCGGCGCTCGGCTCGCCTCTCGGCCTCCGCGCTCGGCCCCTTGACCGACCCCCTGGAGCGCCTGGACCTGGCGCAGGTGAGCAACCTGAACGCGGAGCTGCTGGGGCTGCGCGCCCAGGAGAAGGAGCAGCTGGTGGACCTCAACGACCGCTTCGCCACCTACATCGAGCGGGTGCGGGACCTGGAGCACCGGAACCGGGCGCTGCTGCTGGAGCTGGAGGCGCTGCGGCGGCAGCAGCGGACCCCGGCGCGGCTGCCGCAGCTCTACCAGCAAGAAGCGCGCGCCCTGCGGGCCCTGCTGGACGCCGAGGCCGGCGACAAGGCGCGCCTGGAGGCAGAGCGCGACCGCCTGCGCCTCACCTGCGGCCAACTCCGTGAGCGCTGCGCCCAGGAGGCGCGCCGGCGCCTGGACGCCGAGGAGACGCTGAGCCGCGTGCGCGAAGAGGCCGCCCGGGCCGCGCTGGCCACCTGCGACGCCGACGGGGCGGCCGGCTCCCTGCGAGCCGAGCTGGCCTTCCTGCAAAAGCTCCTGGACGAGGAGCGGGCCGAGCTGGTGGCTCAAGCCGAGCTGGCCGCGGCCACCCGGGTGGCGGTGGAGGGCGCCCCGGGGGCGGCGGCGGCTGCTGCTCGGCCCGACATCTCCGCCGCGCTGCGGGACATCCGCTCCCAGTACGAGAGCCTGGCGGCGAAGAACATGCAGGCGGCGGAGGAGTGGTACCGCTCCAAGTTCGCCTCCGTGGCCGAGCTGGCCAGCCGCAACCAGGAGGCCGTGCGCAGCATCCGCCAGGAGACCGTCGAGTACCGGCGACTGCTGCAGACCCGCTCGGCGGAGATCGAGACCTTGCGCGGCGCCATCGACTCCCTCCACAAGCAGCTGGAGAGCCTGGAGGGCCAGCAGGGAGCCGAGGTGGCCCGCTGCCAGGTATGGCCGGGGGGGTTAGGAGGCTGCCGCTCTCGGTTTCCAAGCCCGCGGGTCTCGATGCGCCTCTCCCGCTGCGGCGGGGGCTCCGGCTGACGCTCTTCCTGCTCTCGGCGCCTGCCCTGGGGTCCTTCCAGGGGAAGAGAAAGCGGCGACTTGACCCCCATCTCCGCCGGAAGGGCTGGGAACCCTGCTCATCTGGCAGGGGGAGTCAAGGGGGGGGGGGGGCTCCATATGTCTGACGCTTGGGATGCTGGGAGATGGAGTCCTAGCAGCATCTAGAGGGCGCCATGTTGGCAACTCTAGAAGGGCTCCCCTTCTGCTGCCTCCTCCGGATCCAGCCTCGCTACCGCCAAAATCGCCGGCCAACACAATTCTGTGGGGCATTTTATAGCTGTCGATGACATGAACGTCCTGGAGGAAAGGTTTGAACAGTCGGTCCAAGATGGCTCCCAGATCCTCCTTCCAGGAGCCCTTGGGGATGCTCTTGTCTTCTAGGCAGCTTCTCTTCTCTGCCCCTCTCCTCCTTGTGTCCCTCTGTCTCCCTTGCTGCACATCAGATTCATGGGTGGGGAGGGGGTTCCTTATGCCAGATTCCTGTTCAGGGTGTGTGGCGCTTCTTAGGCCCTTGCCCAGTTTCTTTTAGCGTTCAGCTTTCTCCAGGTCTCAGAGTTTGGTGAAGATGCGGGGGTCCTTCTCCTGCCTTCACTCGCCTCTTCTTCAGTATAGGTCCTGCTCCTGCCCGTGAGCGACGGGAGGGCGTGGGAATGGCACTGCCTCTGTGGACTGGCTTGTTCAGGGCGGGAAGGCAGAGGTGCCCTGGCAGGATGGCCCCACAACCACTTACAGCTCCTCTATTATTAATAGGCAGATTGATTTAATGATGAAGGCCTGCCAGGTTAAACCTCCCATGTGTAGCAGATTAAGTGGCTATTAGGTTAGGAATTGGCTGGCTTTGAATGCCCCCCCCCCTTTCCTGCAATGCTGCCTGAGCTTCTGTACCTTCATTTAACATTTAAATTGCCAGGCATGAAATGCCCAGCCAAGGTGAGAAATGAGAGGCTAGTTTGGCTGAGATTAAAATCTCCCACAGGACCTGGAGGGAAGAAGAGCGGCTGAGCAGGCAAAGAGGCAGAAATCAGAAGGTCAGGGCAGGTGGTTGTGTGTGGTGGGGGGAGGTCGATGGAGAGAAATGAGGTCAAGGGGAGAAATGAGGCTGGGAGGTCTCACACATATCCTGGGGACAAGGGAATTAGATGACCCTTGGGGTCCACTCCAACTCTACGATTCTGTGCTTATGGGAGTGCAAGAGGCCGGCATCTCCCCTCTCACCCTTCCTTCTTCAGCTACGTTCTTAGGGACTGCAGGGTGGTGGGCTGGTGGTGTTAATGGAGAAATCTGAGGGCTCCTTTGGACAAAAAACAAAGACACCAGCCAGGAATACCAGAGCAAAACAGCAGCCAGTAGGCTTGGTCTTTATTGAAGACTGTTGCAACAGGACTCCCACCTGCCACAAGGTGGAACAAGATGGCAGCCCAAAACAAAAGAGAACCCAAACTTTTATTAGCTGCTAATCCCCATGTTACACCCCCACCAAACTACATCACGGTTACATCATGAAAGGGGAGGTCTGGTGGCAGGAATCTGAGCATCCTGGACCCTGCCCCTTGGTTCCCCTTGCCCTCCACCAAACACCCATCAAGTGAAACAAAAGAGATATTTACATTCCCCTGTTTCCCAGCCAAGTTCATCACACCCTTTTGTCTTCATCTGGGTTTGTTATTTCTGGAATGGCTACCTGTCTGGCACTCAGGTATCAGGATGCCAGGGATTATCCCTCAGGCAGAGGGGCTGCTGAGGAGCTGAGCTCACATTTCTACAGTGGTACCTCGCAAGACGAATGCCTCGCAAGACGCCGAAAGGGTTTTTGGTTTTTTGAGTTGCAAGACGATTTTCCCTACGGGCTTGCTTCGCAAGACTGAAACGTCTTGCAAGTTTGTTTCCTTTTTCTTAAAACCGTTAATACAGTTGCGACTTGACTTCGAGGAGCAACTCATAGCACGTGGTGTGGTAGCCTTTTTTGAGGTTTTTGAAGACTTTGGTGATTTTTGAAGCTTTTCCAAAACTTTTCCGACACCGTGCTTTGCAAGACGAAAAAAACCGCAAGACGAAAAAACTCGCGGAACGAATTAATTTCGTCTTGCGAGGCACCACTGTATATGCATTTCTGAAGCTTTCCCAGTGAGCCAGTACGTAGATACATTTATCAGTGAATTGTTACATTTGGTGTCGTGCAACAAAGGCCCTTTGAATAGATAGGGAGAAACTGTGATGAAGTGTTTTGTGGGGACAAGTCACAAGTCACAAAAGCGATTGTGCTGGTTTTGGTAGTGGGCTGCATGTGCATGATATCTGCTGGAGGGGCAACCCCCCCCCAACCTATACATAAATTCCTGCAACAGTGGTGATCTCTCTGGAGAAGGTGGTCTTGGCAGTCTTGCAGGAATAGGAAAAGGAAACTCCTGCTTCCAGCTGTATTTCAGGGCTGTGTGTGGGAGAGAGGGAGAGATGGGGACTTCTGTTCTTTCAGGGGGTAATGCTCAGGGGGTGGCTCTCCTCAGTTCCAGCCTACAGTCTCCCCTTTTCCCTTGACCCCACCCCCAGGAGAGAGTGGCAGAACTGGAGCAGGAGATCTCGGAAGCCAAGGAAGAAATGGCTCGCTACATGCGTGAATACCAGGAGCTGCTGAACGTCAAGATGGCCCTGGACATAGAGATCGCTGCCTACAGGTAAGGGCTGCAGCAGCCCCAGCCCCACCTGCCCCCATCAGGCACCTCCGAGTGCTCCTTGACTCCCTGGGTGTCCCATGCCTTTGCTCACATGTGTATGAGTGGCAGTAAAATATGCTCTCCGTTATGGTAAACAGGGAAAGTGTCCTGTATTCTACTCAGTATTGATCCAGAGCAGAACTCCAACCTATAGTTAGCAGAGCAAAAACTTAAACATGTTGCAGGATTCCCAAAAAATAGACCAGAGGCAATGAATGTTTCATCCAGCAGACCTTTACTGCTAGTAAATAAGCACAATGGTCACAAATCCATATACATTCAGGATTGGCACTGTCCATAAGAAATCCAGTTGCAGCAAACTTAAACTTACAATAACTTATGAGAAGACTAAACCTTAACACTAAGAATCCTATATACAGAACACCCCCCAGAACAAAAGAGAAACAGAAAGAGCAAGTGAAACCCCAGTTTTCTGGCCTTACTATTATAGTCAGTATGACCTTGACAGAAAAAGATAACAGGACCAGTTTAAGCCAGCTGTGCTCAGCTTCTCTGAAGCAATAACCCAAACATCATGAACCTTCTGCTTGTTTCTTTCACACAGAGTAGCTTCCAGGACCCTTTTGAAGTAATTAGAATAGGAAATATCTCTACATATCAGCTCAATACTTTCTGTACTAAGAAATGCAAACTGACAGAGCAGTCAGATCCTTCCAAGAAGGCTGAATCTGGTTCCCGTCTCCTTCCTTCTGTGTGCCAAAGTTTAAAACAGCCTCAAATAGTGCACTTAATAAGAGACTGGAGTTCATCTGGCCCTGAACCCCAAAATAAGCTCTGGCCTACTCTGTATAATCTAGAATCCTTTGCATTTAAAGCTTGTGTTCTGTGCATAGCTGTGAACGTTTCCCCTTTTAAAAGGGAAATTCCCTTATTCCGGATAGGATTCCTCACAAGAAAAGGGAAAAGTTGACAGTTCTGTGGCTGAGCTCCTTGTCCAAGGCTGAGGTGTAGTAAACCCCTTCACACACCCCTTCTTTTTCAGGAAACTGCTGGAAGGGGAGGAGATGTGGTGGACCTCGTCTTCCTCCTTGCCACCCCTGATGAAGTGACAGATGGTTCTGTCGGGAGCGA
The DNA here is from genome assembly GCF_964106645.2 of Podarcis pityusensis. Lineage (NCBI taxonomy): Eukaryota > Metazoa > Chordata > Lepidosauria > Squamata > Lacertidae > Podarcis > Podarcis pityusensis. Next base: position 77,951,790 of record NC_138034.1, read on the forward strand.
AGGAACCTCCTCTGATGACCACCCTCCTTCTCGTCCTCGCCCCTTGAACCTCCCTGCCTCCCCATCAAGTTGCTTGCGCCCTCATTGGCTGGGCTGGTGCCCAGCTGGCCTTGGAACTGGACATCCCCCATGGCTCTAAGGAGGGTGGAGGAGCCGGTTTCCAAGGCCAGCCTCACCCCCTGCTCATACAGCTCTCATCCTGAGATGCCACTCTGTGTGTGTGTGTGTGTGTGTGTGTGTGTGTGTGACCCTCCTGGCTCCAGAGGCAGCGTCTTCCCCTGCAGTGAGGCTGCCTCCCCCCCACTTTTAAACCCCTCACCGCCCTCACCTTTGGAGGAAAATAAGCAGGAAACAAGCAGCCTTGCACCTGAAATTGGGTGCACAGCGGAGGGGTCTTATGTTTTGTACTACTTAATTAATGTGTTTTCAGCAAGGTCTGGGCTAATTGGGACGCATAGTGGGGGCGGGCGGCTGTGTCAGGGTCGGGGCTGCCTCCTTGCATTAGCTGGGCGAAGGGGTCTCTGTAAGGGGAAGGGGCTGCACTGCTGCTCCCCCCCCCCAGTGCCTGTGGGGGGAGTCAGTGTGGACGCCCGCAGAGGGGAAGCTGATGCTGCCCCATGGGGACTGTGGAACAGGGCCAGTCGGGGCTGCCCAGAATTGGGACTGGGGGGGCCTAGCAGGACTTCCAGGGAAAGAAGGGCATTTAATTATTCAGAATATGTCATATGTGTGGGTTCAGAGTTGAGGGTGGAGTACTGGTCCCCCCGCCATTAGCCAAGGGCTTAATCCAGCCCAGCTCTTTGGTCCAAAAGGCTCTCAGAACTGGTCACAAATCTGTAAACAAACAAAAAACCAATACAGTCTCTCTCTATGCCCTCAGGTTTATAATCTAAGAGACACGACAAAAAAGGAAAAAGGGAAGAGGACAGAAACACACAGTTTTCATTTTGCAGAATGTGTGAAATGTGTTGGTGAAAGTGGCTCACCTGCTAAAGGGGTTTTGAGACTGAGCATGGAAGAGAAACACGGCACAGATTGTTCTTAAGAGGGACCCTCCCCCCCTTTTAAAAGTGTTTTTAATGGTGCATATTCAGCAGAAACATGCCCTTCCTCAGACTGAGGATTGCTCCTGGGAGCCAAAGGTTTGAGAAAAGGGAGTTTTCAACACTTGCTGTTCTTTCTAAGTTGGAAGCAGCTGCTCCTACCCCTGAATACATGCATGGGGCAGATATAGGGTCGTATAATAATAATAATAATAATAATAATAATAATAATAATATCCTGGGATTTCCCATCCCCTCTCCTCTCCCGAACTTGGAATAAACAGCCCCACCTCTGCCCAGTTCTCCTTCAAGATCAATGGGGGTGGGATGACCCCATTGCCCCCGCCCTTGCTCAAGCACTGTGCCCTGGGAGACCAGAGCCTCAAATATACACACGCACCCTGGCCCCCTCCGGATTCTGGGGGGTGAAACTGCACGCAATGACCCCCCACAGCCCCCTCCCAGGCAATGCAGCCGGGGCTGAGGGAGAGAGGCTGCCTGCTCCCCAGACCGCCCTGTTTGGGGCTGTGTCCTTAGAAGCACCCCAATAGCGGGGTGCTCTGGGAAGGCTGCAGCCCCCACCCTTGGGAAGAGAAGCTGCCCTCTATTCCCACAACCCCCCCACCTGCCAGCAGACCAGTGAGGCTGCAGCCTCCTAACGCCGGGGGGGGGGGTGAGGATGTTGCTGTTTGGGGAACCTGCAAGGTCTCTTAGCCCCTTCCTCTGCTGACCCCGGCCGGGTGAGGAGAGCTCCCCTTTATTTTCTCCTCCCCCCCCCCCAGGCTGACCTTCCACAGGGAAGCCCAGGTCCCTGCACAGGCAGCTCACAAACCTGGATGCAGCGTTCTCACCCCTTTCCTCAATAAGGTGTGCTGGGGGCAGGATTTGCAGTGGTCCTAAAGACCCCTGCCTCTTCCATTCCCATCCCTGAGGCGTTCCCAAAGTAAAGGAAGGATTGGACTCTGATAATAAGAATACACACAGAGGCTTGAACCAGCAAGACTCTGGGAGGAGTGCCTATAATAATAATTCCTGTCCACCCTCCGGCCCAGGTCGTTTTATTCACAAAAGAACTTTTTGCACAGTGTTCGTAAGAACCAATTGGATTTCCTCTGAGCATTTCAAAAAACCCCACGTGGGGACAAAGTTAAAGTTAAAACTACAAAAAGCTAATTTCCTACTTGAGCATGCATATGCAATTCAGGAAGCAAAGAGGAATGCTTTTAGGAAGGTCATAAACAGGAGTAAACAGGAGAGGGCGGAAGGATGGCAAGGAAAGAGTATTCACCATCCCCTTGTGAACTCTCTTCCTGGCCCCTAAGATCTGTCTAAAGATTAAACTACATCAAGGTAACCTACTGTCTTTATGTACTGAGGATGCCTGAGGAAGCAACTGGCAGCTGGGCTGTGTACGTGTCAAGCAAGAGAAATAGGACAGGGATGCAGAGGCGTGGATTGATCAGAAATCATATCAAAATGGCTCAAACCCAGTCAACGCAAGGCTTTCATTGCTGACACAAATGGCTTGCTCCATATTTTTCATAATTCCTCATAGCAATCCCACCTGATCACTACACATCCCCTGCTGTCAAGGACCACCCTCCCACTCCTTAGGGGCTGCTTCTGGCTCAAGACCCTCTTTTCCTGGGGTCTCCCTTCTCCAAAGCACTTTCTGCACACTCTTTCCAACTCCCCCACTTTTGGCTTTTGTTGCCCCACTTGTGGGCTCCTTCATCTGGTCAGCCACTGTGAGAACAGGGTGCTGGGCTGTAGGGATGGGCTTCCTTAGAAAAATGGGCTGGCCTCTAATAATTGGAGATCCAAGCAAAGGATCTGGATTACGGGAAAGGGGGTGGTTTATCGTTGTTGTTATCAATATCAATATTAATTAAGTTACAGGTAGGTAGCTGTATTGGTCTGCCGTAGTCAAAACAAAATAAAAAAAAAATCCTTCCAGTAGCACCTTAGAGACCAACTAAGTTTGTCATTGGTATGAGCTTTTGTGATACCAGAAGGGATATTTAAAAATTTTGTTATATAATTTTTCTGTTGGTCCAGGAAGGGAGAGAGCAAGGAAAGGGGAAGGCCGCTTGGCAACACAGCACAGCTCCCCTATATATTTATATATATATATATATTCCTTTTCCCCCTTTTCCCTCCTCCAATTTTAAAGGTGTGGCTTATATTCAGGCCAATACGGTAATATAAAAACACATAATAAAAACAAAAACAAGAAACCCAATAATCCTTCAACACATTTTAAAAGGGCATAATTAGTGGGGGAGGGAATTTGTCAGAGGTGGGCTGTGGGAGGCAGGTGGGGCCCTTTTTGCACAAGGGAGGGGGAGGTGAAGCTAAATACAAAGGGCAGGGAATGAAGACCCCCCCCACACACAATGCGCGTGCACACACACACACACACACACACACACACACACACACAGGGAGAATCAGGCCTGCAGTCCCCTTCGCTTCACCAGCTGCTCCCATTTTATTTCTGTGACAGAATCGGATCAATAAATATTTGTGAAATTATGTGTGCCTGAGGCTCTTGGACCCGAGGTTTGAGGGGGAGGTGGAAGAGTGGAGGGGTCATTGGCTCATCTAACCCAGTGTCGCCTACACTGGTGGGCAGCAGCTGTCCAGGGTTTCATAGAATCCCTGGAAATCCCCCCAGTCATCTAGTCCACTGCAGTTCCCTGGAAACTGTACAAGTCTATGATTCTATTTCACTGGAGGTTTTAAAGCAGAGTTTGGAGGACCATCTGTCAGGGATTCTATAGCTGTGATTCCTGGATTTCAGGGGGTTGGACTAGATGTCCCTTGGGATCTCTTCTAACTCTATGATTTTTAGGCACTTGGTCTCCCCAGTGCTCTGGAGGAACTTGCCCAGTGTCTGCATTACGGACAAGATCGAATCTTCAGGGTGCCTCCTGAAGATTCAATTCAATGTTTGAAGATTGAACAATTCAAAGTGTTGGCGTTGACCTTGAAAGCCCTAAATGGCCTCAAAGGCCCAGTATCCCTGAAGGAGCATCTCCACCCCCATCGTTCTGCCCGGACACTGAGGTCCAGCGCCGAGGGCCTTCTGGCGGTTCCCTCCCTGCGAGAAGTAAAGCTACAGAGAACCAGGCAGAGGGCCTTCTCGGTGGTGGCACCCGCCCTGTGGAATGCCCTCCCATCAGACGTGAAGGAAATAAAACAACTATCTGATGTTTAGAAGACATCTGAAGGGAGCCCTGTTTAGGGAAGCTTTTAATGTTTAATAGACTATTGTATTTTAATATTCTGTTGAAAGCTGCCCTGAGTGGCTGGGGAAACCCAGCCAGATGGGCGGGGTATAAATATTATTATTATTATTATTATTAATTAATTAATTAATTAATTAATTTTCTCCTGAGGGGCTCCTGTCCCCACAAACCACAGCAGCCTAGCCCTAGAGAGAGTGTGGCCCTCAAGAGCCTCTCTTGCTGCCAGACATTGTGGGAGCTGCCTCTGTTGCTCAGGCTTGGCTTCAGGTGGTTTTTCTGCAGCAGCAGCAGCAAATAAAGTCCCTACACTCTGAGCAGGTACAGAGTTACCCAAGGCCATGCTAGCTTTTTTGGCACTGCAAACTCCAAGTCCTCCATCCCCTCCTTTGCAGTAAAAATACAAAAGAATCCATGAATTGGCTGCTAGCCAGGGACTGCTCTTTCTGCAGACCACCTGAAGTGGTCCCCTCTTCTCTCCCTCTGGCTGGGTTGTGTGGTCTGCACTGCCCACTCCTGGTATATTTCTGTCATTGCATCTGTTTGCTGAGAACAATCTCTCTGTGCCTTGGCATCACATGAGCTCTGATTTGGGCAACTCGTCCTTCCAGCAGAGGAGAAAGCTCACATTATTCTCACAACAGTCTGGCAAGGTAGGTCTCTGCTGCTTGAATTATAGGGCAAAAGGGGAGGGTCTTCATGAAAGTCATGGGCTGACTTCCCCACCCCCATTTTATCTCATGACCCAAGTAGCCTTCCAGAAACAATAGGAAGCTGACACAAAACATCAGAGGGTACCACTCCCCCCCACCCCAGTTCAGAGCACTAGATTTTACTGTGCATCATGGCTGGGTTGCAGATTGAACCAGATCCTGCTCTCTTGGTGCATAATGTTCTGCAAACCTCCCCCCCCCCCCCCATTGTGGACTTATAGGTGTAGAAATGTGTCAATAAACCCTATATCTTAAAGACACTATCCTCTGTTACACCTCAGTTTTCCCAATAAGAACACAACCCTGGGTTAGTGCCTGGAACCCTCCGGGAATCTTGCTACTGCTTGGCAGAGAGTGGGGGTGGTGTCCAACTTTTGTTACAATGCTTAGGCTAGAATAAATCACAGACATTTAGATTTGCAGACGAGTGAAATTTTACAGTTTCCAGGTGTTACGGTGAACTAGTCTCCATCTGCTGGCGGTAAAGCAAATATGAAAAGTTTCCAGAATGACTTAAAAATAAAAGTGCTTTTGTTTCCTTATAAAAGGGATCGTGCAGTCTTTGGGTTGGCAACCCTTTTAGAGAGATTCGGTTCACTTGTTCCAGGAAGGAGGGAGAGGAAAAAAGAGATGGGAGGGTGGAGGGTGGGAGCAGGGCCTGCTGAGAGCCTGCTAAGGCACTCACTCTGACAACTGGAGCTCAGGGCGCAGGTTTGCCCCTTTCATGCATGAACTTTATTGAGAATTTTAAAAACAATTGCAAGCATAAAGTGCTGTCTTTCAGAAAAAAATGCATGTACAGATGATAAGTCTTGTACACATTCATCCACATGGCATCAAAACAGATTTGGAAAGTCTTTTACATTACAGTGGTACCTCGGGTTAAGTACTTAATTCGTTCCAGAGGTCCGTTCTTAACCTGAAACTGTTCTTAACCTGAAGCACCACTTTAGCTACTGGGGCCTCCTGCTGCTGCGCTGCCAGAGCACAATTTCTGTTCCCATCCTGAAGCAAAGTTATTAACCCGAGGTACTATTTCTGGGTTAGCGGAGTCTGTAACCTGAAGCATATGTAACCTGAAGCGTATGTAACCTGAGGTACCACTGTACTGATTAAGCTCCCATCCACAGAGTTTACCTCCATCTAAAGCATTAAGATAATTTCTCCATAGTGGCTGCTGGGACAGAGGTGGGAGGGAGATTTTTGTACCACTGTTAATAAGTGATATAGACCAAGACCATACGGAGTCAAGCCGATATTTCTTTGTTATTCCTCTTATCACCCTCCAGTGGTGAGTTCAGAGTTACAGAATTGCTATATCCCACACTTAATGGGTCCAGGTTTATCTGGTGGAAGGAGGTGGTTATCTATTGGAAGCCACGAAAGAAGACCAGCTCTTTATTCTTGACATTGGGACTGATCCCCCCCCCCCCCGGACCTGGGATGGGGTAAATTTATCGCCTCCACTTTGTTAGGAGGCTCCGGGGGGGGGGGGGCTGCAGCAATTTCTATTCCACCAGCCTTCCCAGGCAACTAAGAGCACACACTTCCAAAACAGTTAAGGTTTTGCATTTTTATTGCTGTAAACAGTTTTAGTATTTTTCTGTACTGCAAAGCAGGAGATAAAACACTTTTACAGTGGTACCTCGGGTTACATACACTTCAGGTTACAGACTCCTCTAACCCAGAAATAGTATCTCGGGTTAAGAACTTTGCTTCAGGATGAGAACAGAAATCACATGGCAGTGGCGGCAGCAGGAGGCCCCATTAGCTAAAGTGGTGCTTCAGGTTTCAGGTTAAGAACGGACCTCCAGAACGAATTAAGTACTTAACCCGAGGTACCACTGTATTTATAAATGAATGACTGGATTTAAGATTCAGAATTAAAAACAGTTGAAACAGATTGCAGCCCCAGGAACAGGCTCCTGAAAACACACCTCTCAGGCATCAGGATGGAGACAAGGATACATTCTGCCCCACCAGTAGCCCCCCAACTGAAAGGAGAGGTGCAGAAGCAGAGGGGGAGGAGGAAGATGAAGCTCACGGGAGAGGCTTGCAAGGCGGCTGCTGTGGAGAGGCCTCTGGCCGGGTAAGAGAGGCTGCAGCGGCGTCCCCCCAGGCGTCCTCAGCGGAGGGTGACCCAGGGCGACCACAGGCTCCACATGGAGTTAGTGAAAGGATCCTGGCAGCGAATCTTTGCCCGATGCACAGCCTCCGCATCTTTGATGGTTTCCTCCAGCTGGTCCTGTAAGGAGGGCAAACCAGGTGTGACTGGGCTGGAAGAGGGGCAGAGCCAGGGCCTGCTGGGGGGAGGCTCTCTGATGTGGGGGTCCCACAGAGCAGAGGGGTCCCAGCTTCTCTCGTTGGCCATGGCTAGGTGCTCACAGGCCCACCGACTGAGCCCTGGTATTGCGAACCCATTTGCAAGAGGCTCTTAGCCAGGATAAGTCCAGAGAATGTGGGCTGGGGAATTGTAGCTTTTCAGCTGTTGCTGGACTCCAACTTCCATCATTCTTGACCATTGCTAGATGCTGGGAGATGGAGTCCAGCAGCGTATGCAAGCTGCCACATTCACGATTTCTGCCTCCACAAGGGCAGTATACCTTCCAAGATCAGGTTCTGGGGACAAAGAACAGAAGAAGGAGTCAGCTGAGGCTACCGCGCCTCACTTGTGGGCAACTGGTTGGAAGATGTTGGGATTAGACTATTGAGCTGGAGGAGCCCTTGACTTTGGCCTGCCCCACTTTGGCCGTGAGTGGGGGAGTCCCGATGATGGAAGGGGACGGCCTTCTGTGGTCAGGAGAGCTCACCCATTCTCAGCTCCTTTGAGCATGTGGGAAAGTGGCTGGTTATGTTATTGTTGTAGGCTTTGAGTGCCAGATGTTGTGGGCGCAAGTCCCCCATAATTCTTGGATTCAACAATTAGAATTAAATCTAATCGAGATGGGCATCACTGGAAGAACAAAGGCTGGTGGTGGCCTGTCATTAGCCCATCAGTGAAAGCCATCAACAAGGTAAAAGACACACCTGGATTTGGAAGGTGGAAATTTCCAGGGTTATAGTGAGCAATGAGAGAAGTGAACAGGAAAAATTGTCCCTTTTGCAAGTTGGAGGAGGGGGAGCAGAAAGGCAGGAAGCCTCTTTTATGCTGCAGAGAGGGTCAGACATGATGTCTGGGGTCTCTTGGAATCTGAAACTGCAGCAATGGAAAGAACAGAAGCTGAATGCTCCGAACTCTCTCCATCTAGACACAGCCTGTAAATATGTTTAGATGATAAAGACACCACAGACTCTACAGTGCCATCTTTTCCAAAGGAAGCACAGACCCTGAGTAAGTGCCTGGAAATTCATACAGCTATGTAACATTATGAAGAAGCAGAGAACATAGGAAGAGCATCTGCTGGATCAGGCCAGTGGCCCATCCAGTCCGGCATCCTGTTCTCACAGCCAGGTGCCTGTAGGAAACCTGCAAGCAGGATTTGAGCACAAGAGCGACTTTCTCCTCCTGTGGTTTCCAGCAACTGGGATTCAGAAGCATTTACTGAATGTGGAGGGCAGAGCTTGGCCATCATGACTAGTAGCCCTCCATAGTCCTTTCCTCCATGCATTTGCCCAATCCTCTTTTAAAGCCATCCAAGTTGGAGGCCATCATTGGCTCTTGTGGGAGGGAGTTCCATAGGCTGACTATGTGCTGCATAGACTATGATTCTGTCCTGAATCTCCCCACGTTCAGGTTCATCACATGTCCATAACTTCTAGTGTTATGAGAGAAGGGGGAACAAGCTGTCAGAGCCGTCTTTCCCTTTGGTGTTAGTGGTTCATTGCGCCAGGGCGCCGGCCTCTCAGGGATGCCCTAGTGAATGGGGGAGTTGCGTGGCTTTGCCGGCAGCCTCCCCTTTCCCTGCATGCCCGCCAGCTGCACCCCACCAACTATATGGCTGGTGGGCGTGCAGCTTCCTTCCCAGGCCTCCTCAGGAGGAGAGCGATCCCTGCAGAGGCTTAGGATGCAAGCTTCCCTTCCAAGCCTCTGCATCTGCTAAAGACGGCCCTGCTCCTGGTTGTTGTCCTCCTCCTGCTTTCTGGCGAAAGGCGGTGCACAGCCTTCCCGGGCGCCCCAACGTCGGAGAGCATGTCCACCAGCACGTTTTTCTGCTTGATCATCGCCACCACGCCAGGGATTGGGGCGGTGGGGAAGGCAGAGGACATTTCCCACTGCCCCCTCCCTTGTTTTGGAGTTGCGGGGGGGGGGGGCGCCAGCAGGATCTTTGCACCACGGCGCCAGATATGCTTAAGACGGCCCTGCAAGCTGGATCCATCTGCTCCAGGCCACCATGCATAATTATACAAACTTGTATCATGTTGTCTCTGACTTGCCTTTTCTCTAAAGTAAAACCTCCCAAACTTTGCAACCTTCCTTCATGGGGAGGAGCTCCATCTCCTTGACCAGTCTGGTCAGAAACCAGCCCATGGGGGAAGAAACAGACATTGAAAACCAGCTTGTTACTTACGCTGCTGACTTCCTTCTGGGTGCCATCGTAGTGTTCCAGTTTCAGGCGGTAGCGCAGGGGGAAGTAGGCGGAGGCGCAGTGCCAAGAGGCCGGGGGAGCCCAGCTGAGCTTCAGCTTGGCCCCCGACTCCTTGTGGATGGTCAGCTTCTCTGGCGGGTCTGGCTTCACTGCAGGGGGAGGGATGGCAAGAGCCGTCAGGCTTCACCCAGAGCCCCCTCCCTCCCTCCCTCCCTCTGCCTCTGGAGGGGCCACAGTAGGGAAATGGTGAGGAGGGCCCTCTGGCCAGTCTTCCGCTACTGCCTGTCACTACTGAGAGGCCCAGATCATCTAGATCAGAGGTTCCCAAATATTATTCAGGCTGCTGCCCATTTGGTGCCACAAACTCATCCCCAGCACCACCCAACCTATGAAAAGCATTTCTTAAAATAGCGGTTTGTACAACCCACTGAGGAAGATAACACAATTAAATTCAAAGCCATCAACACTTGCTCCCCTGCCCCCCAGTTTTTATTATGTATTTTGTGTTTTAATCTTGTATTGTCATGCTGTGATCTTTGGACAAAGGGTGGTATATGAATTTAATAACTAAAAATTTAGTTTGATTAATTCAACAGAATTCATTTGATCCACGGTGATACCAGTTTTTCAAAGTCTGAGAGCCATTTGCCCCCTGGCTGCCACCTTACCCCTTACCACTTAGAATCCCTCTAAAATTCCACTACCATCCACTTTGGGAACCATCAGCAGGTGTTGATCTTTTGGTTGAGGCATTCCCAGCCAGTGAGGTGCTTGTCAGTTAACTCCCCCCCCCAAAAAAAGCAGAATTTGATATGTTAGTGGAAGCAGAGCTCTTTGCAAGACCACAGCTCCCCTGCAGGATAAGCTGTGCAGAAGGGAAATCCCTGACAGCAGAACTACAAGGACTGACATCATCTGCTTTTCATACTTAAAAGCAACCTTGCCCCCTCCCAAGCTGCTGCCCCCCCATGTTTTAAATTTCCTTCAGACCAGCCAACAAGAGCCACGCTGGCTGCAAGGGCTGCTGGGAGTTGTAGTCCAACGTGTGGTGGGGGGAGAGACCAGGCTGAAGCCTCAGGAGGCTCTTGCTCAGAGGTTCAATGAGGAAATGTCCTTTTGAAATGTCCCTGCCCATAGAGCCATTCCATATTGGCAGTCCCAACTGCCCCAGTTACTTAGCAGCTCCACCCTTAGCAGTGCCGGGGTCAGACTAGATGGCCTCTGGGGGTCCCTTCCCACGCTGTGATCCTGCCCTAGTTCTGCGGGTGGCCTTTTGCTTGGCCTCCAGAGGCAGCTGCTGGGCTTCTCCTCACGCCTCCTTTGGATTCTGGAGCGGGGTGAGGAGGGCTGGTCTGGCATCCCTACCGATGTCCTGGATGGCGACGTCCCTCCGGAGAGCCTCGTAGCTGCCGTCTTCGCCCAGCCCCTCCAGCGCCAGCTCCAGCTCCGTCTTCTCCCCGAAAGGGCAGGGGGAGCAGTCCTCCAGCAGGAGGCGCACCTCGCCCGGAGAGGCAGACACTTCTCTTGCGGGGCAGCGCGCAGAGCCCGGTCCTCTGCCGAGACAGAAAAACCTTGTAAGGAGCCTTGGGAGGGGCTGCTCCAATCCTATGACGCTAAGAGGGAGGGGGTCCGAAAAGGAGAGGTCCTGGGGCTCAAAGATGCCGGCTTGCAAGCTCCAAAGAGGTGGTGCCTGGCTGGCTGGCTGGTGGCCGTGAGGGGGTGGGTGTCAGCCCCCTCGCCCTCCTGCCCATCTCCCCTGATGCTTCAGGTGTTCCAGGCCCTTCAAAGAGGTCCTGCCTCAAAGCGAGGAGGGGAGGCTAGGTACTCACTTGCGGCGCAGGCTCACGCGGAAGGCGGCTGGGTGCTGAGTTTTCCACCAACAGCTGAAGCTGCCCCTGTACGAAGGCGCCTCGCAGGTCACCTCGGCTTCTGCCTTTCCAGCTGCAGGGAGCGGGAAGAGTGGTTAATAGGGACCCTGGCGACTGCCTTGCCCTTCCCGCTGCTGGAGGACAGGCCATCCTGTCGGGGATCTTTGAGCTGTGATTTCCGCATTGCAGGGGGTTGAGCTGGATGACCTTTGGGGTTCCCTTCCAGCGCTACAGTTCTATGGCTCTGTCACAAGACAATCGGGCTTCGTGGCGCAGGTTCACGAAGAGCCTTTGCCACTTGCGCAACAGCACCCCCTGCAGGAGCGCCCGCTGGTACTGCAGGCTTGCAGGGGCGCCCGCGATAAATAGTCCCTCTACGGCCCATTCCTTGGGTTTGATGAACGAAAAGTTACAATTTAGGACTGAAGCCGGGGCCGAAATATTATAGGAAGTGGAAAGGCCATGTTTAGACTCGCTGATCTCTTCTGACCACTTCTGACCACTTCCAGGAATGCCTAGATCAGGCATGTCCAAAGTCCGTTTTGGGGGCCTAATCCAGCCCGCCGGTCGGTTTAATCTGGATTCCTTGCTTCCTCTCAACTGGTTGTAAAGTTAAGGTAAAGGGACCCCTGACCATTAGGTCCAGTCGTGACCGACTCTGGGGTTGCAACGCTCATCTCGCTTTACTGGCCAAGGGAGCCGGCGTACAGCTTTTGGGTCACGTGGCCAGCATGACTAAGCCACTTCTGGCGAACCAGAGCAGCGCACGGAAACGCCATTTACCTTCCCACTGGAGCGGTACCTATTTATCTGCTTGCAGTTTGAGGTGCTTTTGAACTGCTAGGTTGGCAGGAGCAGGGACAGAGCAACGGGAGCTCACCCCGTCGCAGGGATTCGAACCGCCGACTTTCTGATCGGCAAGTCCTAGGCTCTGTGGTTTAACCCACAGTGCCACCCGCATAGCCCCTGTTTAAATCTCTGAGGGATTGCTGATCTCAAGGGATGCCAAGTCCCTTGGCTGGACTTAGGCTGTTCAAGCCAAGCCCTTTTCTTATAGCAATCCCATGATCCAAATACCAAAGGCAGATCCCGACTCACCCGCCCCAGCCGTAATGTCGGAGCCCAAGGAAGGCGCGGATTCCGCGAAGGCTCCCAGGGCGTCCCCTGATCCCCTCCTCACCTTTTCGGAGGAAGAGGGGGAAGTCCGGGTCGCGCACAGCCAGGAAGGTTCTGCGCAGCACCTGTCCTGCAGCTCCCCGGCAGGTGTAGTTGCGGGCGTAGGCGAGGTCCAGCGGGCCGACGCGCAGAAGGTGCCCCCAGGGCGGCAGCGCCTCCATCTCCACCAGGGCTCCGTCCTCCACTTCCCAGCTCACCCGTTGCCCCGCCGGGGCGTCGCACGTCAGGTTCACCTTCTCGTTGATGTCCCCAACCTGCACTGGGGAGGGGAAGAGAGAGAATTTGGGGGGAAGCGGTGGTAGAAGGGCTGCGGGGGGGGGAGCGCCCCTTCATGAGAAGTTTGGGACGCCAAGACTCCAGGCTGGGAGGACTGCACTGAAGGTGCCCCCCTCCCTCGGCCTGGGCACTGTGGTCTTCTAATGGTTGGAAGCAGCCCAGAGTGGCTGGGGCAACCCAATCAGATGGGTGACATACAAATAAATTATTATTATTATTATTATTAGGCAGGTCCTGCCCAACCTATTTATTTATTTATTTCATAAAATTTATGCACTGCCTGACTGTAAAAACAAAAAAACAAAAGCAAACTACACACACACACAAAGCAGTTTACGAAAAGATAAAACAAGAAAATCAATAGAAATTTACAACAATCCTTTAAAATATACAAAAAGTTTAAAATGCTAAAGCAGTTTAAAATTCAGGTCAACAGTCTACCTATCTGGGTAGGCTTGTCTAAACAAGAATGTTTTTAAAAGGTGCAGAAATGAGAATAAAGAAAGGCACTTGCTTGATGTCAATTGGCAGGGAGTTCCAAAGTGTAGGTGCTGCCACACCAAAAGATTGCATTCTTAGGAATGGGGGTATTATGTGGCATCTGTAGCAGTGCCAGTTCTGCTGATTGAAGTGGTTGAGTGGTCACCTGTGGGGTCAGGCGATCTCACAGGTAAACTGGTCCCAAGTTTTCAAGGGCTTTGTAATACCTTGAACAGTAATACCTTGAACTTGGTCCAAACCTGTTTAAAGGTAAGGGGGACCCCTGACCGTTAGGTCCAGTCGTGGTCGACTCTGGGGTTGCAGCGCTCATCTTGCTTTACTGGCTGAGGGAGCTGGTGTTTGTCCTCAGACACCTTCTGGGTCATGTGGCCAGCATGACTAAGCCACTTCTGGCGAACCAGAGCAACGCACGGAAACGCTGTTTACCTTCCTGCCGGAGTGGTACCTATTTATCTACTTGCACTTTGATGTGCTTTCGAACTTCTAGGTGGGCAGGAGCTGGGACCAAACAATGGGAGCTCACCCTGTCGCGGGGATTTGAACTGCCAACCTTCTGACCTTCTGATCGGCAAGCCCTAGGCTCTGTGGTTTAGACCACAGCGCCACCCGCATCATAGAATCATAGAATCATAGAATCATGGAGTTGGAAGAGACCACAAGGGCCATCGAGTCCAACCCCCTGCCAAGCAGGAAACACCATCAGAGCACTCCTGACATATGGTTGTCAAGCCTCTGCTTAAAGACCTCCAAAGAAGGAGACTCCACCACACTCCTTGGCAGCAAATTCCACTGTCGAACCGCTCTTACTGTCAGGAAGTTCTTCCTAATGTTTAGGTGGAATCTTCTTTCTTGTAGTTTGGATCCATTGCTCCGTGTCCGCTTCTCTGGAGCAGCAGAAAACAACCTTTCTCCCTCCTCAATGTGACATCCTTTTATATATTTGAACATGGCTATCATATCACCCCTTAACCTCCTCTTCTCCAGGCTAAACATGCCCAGCTCCCTTAGCCGTTCCTCATAAGGCATCGTTTCCAGGCCTTTGACCATTTTGGTTGCCCTCCTCTGGACACGTTTCAGTTTGTCAGTGTCCTTCTTGAACTGCGGTGCCCAGAACTGGACACAGTACTCCAGGTGAGGTCTGACCAGAGCAGAATACAGTGGCACTATTACTTCCCTTGATCAAGATGCTATACTCCTATTGATGCAGCCCAGAATTGCATTGGCTTTTTTAGCTGCCGCGTCACACTGTTGGCTCATGTCAAGTTTGTGGTCAACCAAGACTCCTAGATCCTTTTCACATGTACTGCTCTCAAGCCAGGTGTCCCCCATCTTGTATTTGTGCCTCTCATTTTTTTTGCCCAAGTGCAATACTTTACATTTCTCCCTGTTAAAATTCATCTTGTTTGTTTTGGCCCAGTTCTCTAATCTGTCAAGGTCGTTTTGAAGTGTGATCCTGTCCTCTGGGGTGTTAGCCACCCCTCCCAGTTTGGTGTCATCTGCAAATTTGATCAGGATGCCCTTGAGTCCATCATCCAAGTCGTTGATAAAGATGTTGAATAAGACCGGGCCCAAGACAGAACCCTGTGGCACCCCACTAGTCACTCTTCTCCAGGATGAAGAGGAACCATTGATGAGCACCCTTTGGGTTTGGTCAGTCAGCCAGTTACAAATCCACTGAGTGGTAGCATAGTCAAGACCGCATTTTACCAGCTTCTTTACAAGAATATCATGGGGCACCTTGTCAAATGCCTTGCTGAAATCAAGGTAGGCTACATTCACTGCATTCCCTTCATCTACCAGGCTTGTAATTCTGTCAAAAAACGAGATCAGGTTAGTCTGACATGACTTATTTTTCAGAAATCCATGCTGACTATTGGTGATCACAGCATTCCTTTCTAGGTGCTCACAGACTGTTTGCTTAATGATCTGCTCCAGAGTCTTCCCTGGTATTGATGTCAGACTGACTGGGCGGTAATTATTTGGGTCCTCTCTTTTCCCCTTTTTGAAAATAGGGACAACATTTGCCCTCCTCCAGTCTGCCGGGACTTCGCCTGTTCTCCAGGAATTCTCAAAGATGACTGCCAGTGGTTCTGAGATCACATCTGCCAGTTCTTTTAATACTCTTCGATGCAGTTCATCTGGCCCTGGAGACTTGAATACATCTAGACTAGCCAAGTATTCTTGTACTATCTCCTTAGTTATTCTGGGCTGTGTTTCCTCTGCTGAATCATTTGCTCCAAATTCTTCAGGTCGGGCATTGTTTTCTTTATCGGAGAAGACTGAGGCAAAGAAGGCATTGAGGAGTTCAGCCCTTTCTGTGTCCCCTGTTTGCATTTCACCATCTTCTCCTCTGAGTGACCCCTCAAACCTATTAGGGAAGTTTTTAATGCTTGATTATATTTTTTAATATTCTGTTGGGAGCTGCCCAGAGTGGCTGGGGAAACCCAGTCAGATGGGTGGGGTATAAATTATTATTATTATTATTATTAAACTAGTGCAGACCTCTGAGTACAGAAGTTAGATGCTGACAAGGCCACACTCTTGCCAGCAATTGGGCTGCAGCATTCTGCGCTAACTGCAGCTTCCAGATCAAATATGAGGGAAGTCCCACTGAGCAATTACAGCCCCTCCCCAAATTCCTGGGCTGGGGGGCACACAGAGGAGCTACACAGCACATCTGTGTGCACCCTGCTTTCCTCTCCCTCCTTCTGTGCATCTTTGTGCAGAGATTCAAGCAGAGACACACAGCCCTTTGTGGACCACAGTCGACCCCCCTCCCTTCCCCGTCTGGGCCCCTGAGATGGGGCTTGCCTCTGGGGCACTTACAGTTGGCGGGAAAAGCCACGGAGGCTTCTGCGATGAGCGCCGTGCCCAGAAGGGCCAGCAATGTCATGGCCATCATTTTCAGGCCGCGAGGAGAGACTCCGCTGGAGATGAGGGCAGTGAAGGTATGGGGAGAGGATCCTGCCCAGGAAGGAAGACAAGCAGCTCAGCAAAATGACCAAAGGGGAAAGCCAAATCTCTCCAGACAGAGTCCACCAGCAGCCCACCAGGGTCAGGGCCAGAGACTTCCGGCAGCATCTTGACCCCACTCCCTGTCTGCCTCCACCCTCTGCCTCTCTCGGGGGCATGGAAAACCCACTGCCCAATGGGGGTGCCTGCCCTTGCTTCCAGCCACCTCTTGGGAGCAAAGGCTCTGCACCCCCACTCTCTCCCCCTTCAGGAAATGAGTCTCCTAAGAGCATCAAAAGAACTTGCTCAACTAGTCCAGCACTTTGTTCTCACAGTGCCAGCCTAATGGGAACCCACAAGCAGGACTGGGTACAAGTCGAACACCATCCCCTCCTGTGGCTCCCACTAACTGGCATTCAGAAGCATTGCTGCGCAGAGCAGAGCCATCCTGGCTAGGAGCCATTGATAGCCCTATTCTTCACCATTAGTTTGTCTTTTTTTTAAAAAATAAAAATATTTTTTACCAACCACCAAATCACAAACAGTGAAACCCCCCAGGTGGCTGATACATTGGGTATACAATATTCAATAATATACATATTCAATAATATTCAATAATAACATTAAAATTAACCATATGTATACTTCTATATACCTCAACACTCCTCCTTCCACAAGGTTTATTTAACTTTTAACATTTTACCGTAATTGCCCCAAATTGTTCAAACCTAATCAAATAATTCAATCTCTTCTCAAACCAATCCTCCTCTTTCTCACTGACCTTAAACCCTTTCATTCAATGTATCTTCACAGTTAGGTATTCTAAAATTATAATATTATTCAGTTTTTTCCCTCCATTGGTTCACCCCTCGCTCTTCTGCATTTTTCCAATTACTCGCTATAACCTGTCTGGCTGCAATTACCATCAATTTTACCCATTTGCATTCCTCTTTTGTCTTTAACTTGGTACTACTCTTAATAAGAGCCATTAATTTAGTTATTTCCTCATTCCTTCCCACAATTCCCGATATTTCTATACCAATCTGTTTCCAAAATTCATTAACTAACTGACAATCCCACCACAACATGAGTTTGTCTAATCCCCTTTTAAAGCCATCACGGTTGGTGGCCGCCCCTGCTTCCCACGGGAGAAGAAAGCTCCATAGGTTAACTCTGCGCTGCGTGAAGGACTTTCTGGCTGGTTGTCCTGAGAGGAAGCTACTCAAGGGGCTCCCTGTGGCTGGACACAGCTGCAGGTTGGGGGCCTCATCTCCTGGCCCCACGGGCCCTAAGCCTCCACCCCACAACTGCCTTTTCTTCCCAGACAACTTCCTTCTTGCCCTCTGTTTTGGCACTCTCCTGCTGAGTTGCCCATGAACCTCCCTGGGGGCTTGGGGCTCTGCTGCCCGCCTCCGAAATGTTGTTCAGACCTTTGCCCTCAGAGTTCCCCACAGAGCCAGTCCCCCCCCCAACCTTTTGGGTAGCCCTCCTCCAAAGCCTGTACCCCAGAAGCCAGCTGCTCCCACTGGACAGTCCCTCCACCCAGAGCCAGATTTACGTATATGATAAACAAGCTCTAGCTTAGGGCCCCAAACTCTTGGGGACCCCAAAAAAGTTATAGGGGAAAATATAATATAAAAAACAAATAAAATAGATTCTGAGTCTTTGTAAATTGTGTTTCTAAAGGAACTTTTGTTATTGCCAAATGTCAATGTGTTTGCATTGTTTTGCTATGAATAAAAAATCCTTTTAAGTTAAAGCTTAGTAATTAATTCACTATTAATATATTATTAATTGTATCTCAGTTCAACAGTTACTTTGATAAAATACATATTTTGTTATGTGCAAATGGCTTGAGATACCTATTAGATCCATCAATTACCATATAGCATCTATTCAACACAGAAAACAGCCACAAAGCTGATGGCCTCATCCAACCTCAATCCGGCCCTGCCTGCATCACAAAGCCCCCTTCCCAAAGCAGGTTGCAGCTCAGAGACTCAGGACCGCCAAAGAGAGCCCTTACCTTCAGGCTGCTGCTCTGTGTGTCTGAGGGCTGAGAAGGAGACCTGTCTTATATTGCCTGTCCTGCAGGGAGGAGGTTAGTGAGTGAGCAACGAAAATCTCCCCAGACCACAGAGCTGAGGAGGAGGAAGAGATAACCCATCACCGCCCACTTCTGGGTCCACACCCACCCACAGGCCAGCCAGCACCCCCTTCCTTCCCAGGGGAAGGACAGACTGAGCTCTGGAGGAACTGCCACACCTACAGCCACAGCCCAAGCAAGCCCTGGCCCCAAATGGAGCGGAGTGTGGGTGTGGGCGGCTCAGGGCTGCCCGTCCGCTGCAGTGCCAGACCTTTGTGCCCGTTGTGCCCTCACCTGCACAACACACACAGTGCTCAGAGATCTGTACTGGTTGCCCATTTGCTACCTGGCCAAGTTCAAGGTGTTATTGTTCATATAACCATGTGGGACCAGTTTTCCTATGAGATGGCCTTGCCCTCCCCACAGGTGCTTTGATCAGCAGAACTGGCACTGCTGCAGGTGCCACAAACGTAAAACCAGATTCAGGTAAGTAGCTGTGTTGGTCTGACTCAGTCGAAATATATATAAAAAAAATAAAATTTGTCCAGTAGCACCTTGGAGAACAACTAAATTTGTTCTTGGTATAAGCTTTTGTGTGCATGCACACTTCTTCAGATAAGAATACCAATTCTACATCCGTAATAACTCAGTTGCTCAGTGCGGCAGTACTTAAACTTTGGAACTCCCTGCTGCTCTTTTCAGTGCCTGCAAAAAACATTCCTGTTTTGAGAAGCCTGTCTAGACGTTTAGAAAGCCAGTGAATTTTAATCTATTTTAGTATTTTATTTTTGTATGTTTTTAAAAGTGTTGTGCTTTTCCCTCAATTTTATTATTTTATCTTTTTTGTAAACCACTTTGAGGTTGTTGTTGTCTTTTCGATCTAGCAGTGTATTATAGTAATAGTAGTAGTAGTAGTAGTCAGCATCTTAAAAAGTAGAGACATCATCTTACCAACAAAGGTCCGTATAGTTAAAGCTCTGGTTTTCCCAGTAGTGATGTATGGAAGTGAGAGCTGGACCATAAAGAAGGCTGATCGCTGAAGAATGGATGCTTTTGAATTCTGGTGCTGGAGGAGACTCTTGAGAGTCCCATGAACTGCAAGAATATCCAACCTATCCACTCTGAAGGAAATCAGCCCTGAGTGCTCACTGGAAGGACAGATCCTGAAGCTGAGGCTCCAAGACTTTGGCCACCTCATGAGAAGAGAAGACTCCCTGGAAAAGACCCTGATGCTGGGAAAGATGGAGGGCACAAGGAGAAGGGGACGACAGAGGACGAGATGGTGGGACAGTGTTCTCGAAGCTACCAGCATGAGTTTGACCAAACTGCGGGAGGCAGTGGAAGACAGGAGGGCCTGGCGTGCTCTGGTCCATGGGGTCACAAAGAGGCGGACACGACTAAACGACTAAACAACAACAACAGTAGTAGTAGTAGTAGTAGTAGTAGTAGTAGTAGTAATGTATTACTTATACCCTCCCCATCTGGCCAGGCCTCACCAGCCACTCTGGGCAGCTTCCAACATAATATTAAAAACATGATCAAACATCAAACATTGCCTTCAGATGGCTTCTAAAAGTCAGATAGTTGTTTATTTCCCTCTGATAGGAGGGCATTCCACAGGGCGGGTGCCACTACCGAAAAGGCCCTCTGCCTGGTTCCCTGTAACCTCACTTCTCACAGGGAGGCCCTCGATGCTGGACCTCAGTGTATAAATTTTATGACATTAAATAAGTATATAAGCACACCTGCCCCCCCCCACCTAGAGGGTGAGAACAAAGAGCCACCCTCCCTCCTCCTTCCTCTGAGCCTTTGCAGCAACAGGGAGTGGGTTGGGGGGTGGGGTTCTCTCATCTCTCCACTTAGTGCCAAGTTTCAAAGGTGGGGGTGTGATCCCCAGCTCTGCCCCCACCGGGGTCAAAGGGATGCTTGATTCACTCCTGCCTTCATCAGATGCCCAATGGCCATGAGATGCTCTGAGTCACTTGCCCTATGACTCCCCCAAGCCCCAGGCCAAGGCCCCATGGCTGAAGAAGGACCAGTAAGACCAGCTACAAGGCTGGGGCGGGGAGGTGGGGCTTATGTGAAGCTGGACACATAACAGCTCCTTACGCAGAACATCCACACATTACGATGCTTTAAAGGTCAGGTCTACTAGATCATGACCACTGGCTGGGATGGCTACTCCCTGATTTCAGAGTCAGAAGGAGCACATGCTACTGAATAAATGTGGCCAGAAGCCACAGGAGGGGAGGGGCCTCGTGTATTCTGGAGTCCTGCTTCTGGGTTTCACAGAAAGGGCATCTGCATGGATGCTGGACTAGATGGGGCCCCCAGTGACCTGATCCTGCAGGCTCTGATTATTTATTATTTACCAGTTTCCCAAAGCCTGAGAGTCACTTGCACCTCACAAAACCAGCACGGTTTAAAAAGCTACAAATTGTTTAAATAGCCGAAGGCCTGAGAGGAGAGGCATGTTTTTGCCTGACACTTAAAGAATTGTAAGGAAGGTTCCAGGTGAGCCTCCCTGGGGAGAGCATCCCACAAGTGAGGAGCCACCGCAGAGAAGGCCTGCTCTCTCATGTTCTTGGTGAGAAGGGAAGGGGTTTAGGGCAGAGGCAGATGGGGACAAACCCCCAAGCTCAAGACTTGGCCCCGTCCTGCTCAGCCTGGCAGAATCAGCCCCACTGCCTCTACCCGCACTGCAGCCATGACGTTTAAATAAGTAAGGGGCTGTCTATAGTGCCCCCCCTTTATGCTCCTTGCCATTCTTTGTGTTTGCACAACACATGGGAGACACTATAGGGATTGGGCAGCCGTTTTAGTCAAAGAAAACAGCTGGGAGGGGAAGTTTTAGTGTGGAGGACACAGCCAGTGAGGAGGGAGCGGCAGCTGCCCCCCAAACATGCCTGACACAGCAGGGGCCAGGTTGCAGCCTCCCCCAGCAATGCTGCTGCTGTGTGTGTGGCCTGCGCTCCCTGGGGGACCTTGGGCCAGCTGCTGTCTTCTCTCAGCCTGCCCTACCTCTCAGGGTTGTTGTGGGGGTGCAGGAGGAAGGGGGGAGCCACGCAGAGCCACCTTGAGCTCCTTGGGGGAAAAGGTGGGCTGGAAATGCCACAAACGAGCCATCCGGCGGGCCTGGCACCCTCCCTCCCCGCGCTGGGAGTTCCTCTGAGCCAAAGGGGGCTTCCCCGCTCTCTCTGGCCCCGCTGGGCTTTGCCTCCTGCCAGAAGAGGAAGCTCAGCGGGGAGGAGAATTCCCTTTGCGGCAGCGCCCTCTCGGCTGGGGCTGCACCGGGTGGTGCCCACTCGCGCCCGCAGGTGCCACGGGAACGCGGAGGAAGAGCCGCTTGCCATTCGCCACCTCGTGGCTAAACTGCGCAATGACACGATCGAGGGGTTTCCTTCTTGCACAGAGGACTAGAACGGGGTTCTGGGAAGCAGGGTCCCTCTTAACGACACCATCGGCCTCTGTCCCCGCACTGCCAACATTTTATTATGTTATATGTTATGTTATGTTATTCATCTGGCTCAGTAAATGCCTCTTGCCCAAGATTTTCTGTGTGCTTCGCTGTGTACTTGACTTTGCACTCAAGTCTCGTCTCCTAACCTGTCAAAGGTCATAAAACATCAAAATTTCTGCACTTTCCTAACTTTTGGTGATTGCTCTCCAAGCGGCCAGCCAAGTAAATATTTCGTTTTTGGGTCGCCACTTTCTCGTTCTGCTCTTTCCAAGTTGCTCTGATGTCGCATGCAGAATTCGATGTGTAACAGATAACGATCTGTCGAGGATGCTTGAGTCACGACTCATCACTAGCTCCCCCGCCCACAGATCGCTCTCTCTCTCTCAGCTGCCCCAGATCTGATTGTCACTTCCTTAGCGTCAACAGCAGGGTGAAATTAGTCCTCCACCCGCCCCGCCCCGCCCCGCCCCCGCCCCCGCCCCCCTGCCGAGAAAGAGAGGGAGCTATTCCGGCCTGAGCTGCCCCTCATCTTGGGGGTCGGCTTCCCAAGTCTGTTTTGACCTAAGGACTGTCACCCTTAGTTGTATCAGAACCTACTTCCTGTCTCATCCCCTGTTCAGTTACGTTTTCAGAATGGTCTCCCATTTCCTTTATGAATTGGTTCAAATGTTGTTGTTTAGTCGTTTAGTGGTGTCCGCCTCTTCGTGACCCCCTGGACCAGAGCACGCCAGGCACTCCTGTCTTCCACCGCCTCCCGCACTTGGGTCAAACTCATGTTAGTAGCTTCGAGAACACTGTCCACCCATCTCGTCCTCTGTCGTCCCCTTCTCCTTGTGCCCTCCATCTTTCCCAACATCAGGGTCTTTTCCAGGGAGTCTTCTCTTCTCATGAGGTGGCCAAAGCATTGGAGCCTCAGCTTCAGGATCTGTCCTTTCAGTGAACACTCAGGGCTGATTTCCTTCAGAATGGATCGGTTGGATCTTCTTGCAGTCCATGGGACTCTCAAGAGTTCAAATATACTGCACCTAAATTGGAAGGCTGCAGTACCGTGTTTCAACACTAGGTAGCGTAGTCACATTGGGTGAGATGGCTGCTGCAGAAGCCTTTGTGAATTTAGAATACAAAGCCGCAATAGTAGTTTTGAGCCAAAAGGTGGCGCTGCTGCCCAAAGTCCTTGATTCTCTTAGCCAGGGGTAGGCAACCTAGGGCCCGTGGGCTGAATGCTTCTCAATCCAGCCCAGGGACGGGACGGGAACCAGCATGTTTTTACATGAGTAAAATGCGTCCTTTTATTTAAAATGCATCTCTGGGTTATTTGTGGGGCATAGGAATTCATTCAAATTTTTTCACCAAAAGGGCTCTCCTCCGCCCAGAGGGGAGGGGAGCAGCCTCCCACGGGGGCAGGGAGGCGTATTTGACTCGCTGCTCCTGATTGCTTCTGCTGCAATCTATGCCTCCCAGCTGACCAATAGTGCCGGCTGGTGGGCAGGCCTAAATGCGTTTAAACAGCCGCGGCAGCACTCTTCTCCCAGTCTGTTCCTGCTTTCTTCAGATCGCCCACCCTCCCTCCCTCTTAGATCAGCTTCTTTTTGCGTATGACCTTGCTATGGACTTTGGTTGGTCACCTTGGTTGTCCAGGGGGCCTGGTAGGACTTTTTTATCCATTTGGCAAATTGGTACCAGCCGCCTCTTGGTTTTCTCGTCTACCTTGTAGCAATTCATCACAACTTTCTGGAATTGGCGGTTAGGCATTGGAATATGTGTGCTGTGTTGGGGGATTGGGTATGGGCCGTCATTTACCCCTCCTCTTTTGGGTATTCCATTAAAGGAATCCGGGGGTCATGGATCCTGTCTGATGACCTGCTGATGGCTAGGGCCATGGCACGACCCCCGTGACATCATGGTTGAACTTCCAGTTGTATTTGCATCAACAAGCTCCTCCCATTGGTTGTTAACCCTGTTATGACTCTCGGCTGTGGAGTCTGGTATTGCTGTTTCATCCAATGCCTGAGCCAATACTACTCACATGCTGTAACCAATAAAGTTATGGCCTAATTTTGCCCATTAACCTAAAATAATGTCTGTGTGTCTTATTATAATCCTATGCGGGTGGAGGGTCCTCGACTCACAATATAGTCTGGCCCACCACATGGTTTGAGGGATGGTGGACCAGTCCACAGCTGAAAAAGGTTGCTGACCCCTGCTCTTAGCTGTGGCAGAAAGATAGGAATGCCTTCCTTAAGAGTTTGCCTTTCACCCCTGCTTTAGCCAGAGATGATGGATTTGAGGTGCGGCCTCTTTTTCTCTAGGGTTGTAGTCCTGAAATCTTTCAGTTTAGCTGTTTGAGAAGGTGGGTGGGCTTGCAATGGAGAGTTAGCACTTCAATGGAATTGCAAGGGAGAAGGCTTAGAGAGGCTAATCAACTGGGTGAAGGAGAGTTACAGAGTTGCAGACGGTCTGCAGAGTTAGAGATTTGCACTTTTCTTCAATTCAGAGGGTAGGGAAAAATCCCAGGGCTAGCAGGCTTGCAGGCTGAGACTTTGAGAACTATGTTTGCAGACTGTAGGAGTGATTGCATGCATTTGCAAATTTGCTCTAGGAGACCAAACACTTCTTTGCAGGAAGCAGACAGGGCTGGTTTCACATGCAAACATGTCCTCATGCACAGAGAAGATGCACATTCTTGTCAGAGAGAAAGAGGGCTCAGGATTCATTCCTTCTTACTGTTCTGTCTGGAGACTTCTCTCTCAATCTGGGTAGTATTCAACAAAACTCCACAAAGCTCTCATACACAGATTTATTGAAGGTAATCAAGGCACATGTAGAAATATTACTGACATTCCAATAGGATGAAGTTCTCTTTGGAGTTCATGGAGTTATGGAAGAACGAATGAGTTCAAATGGCAAGACTGAGGGGAGCCATACAATTAGGGAGACTCTGGGGAGGTAAATAGGTATTGCACAAAAACAATGTTCCCCCAATATTTGTATGCTAAACATCTCAGATTCAACCTCCGGAAACTCAAAGTAGAGCTGGTGAAGGTCTGGAGGTCCGAAACCCTGGAGAGCCACTGAAAGGACTCATCCTGTCCCCCTGGTGAGCTTCTCCTTGGGATCGCTGGCTGGCATCTGTGACAGCAAAGAGGAATCCAGATGGGCCTTTGGTCTGACTTAGCGTAGAGCAGACAAGACTGAGCCAGACGGGCCCATGCTGTGAAGAGAGGTGTGTGCATTTGCCAGCTGCCAGAGTGCAGAACTTCTTCACACAGGACATAGTTTAAACTGTGACTCATCATGGGAGCGGTGGGTGCAGGGATAGCAAAGAAGGATGTAACAAAGGTCAGAGGGATCAGTCTAGTGCTTTATTAAGAGAACGGTGTAAACTTATAGCCACTCAGCCTGTCAGGTCTCCCAGGCACAGGATGGACAACACAGCCAAGAGAAGGCCCAAGAAAACATCCAGACATTCTTTATACACAAAGCAGCAGACGTCACTTTGGCTAGGACTTTCCATCATTTCACTTGAGCCGATGAGGGCATAGGTGGCAAATACCCAAGTCTTACAGGTAATTCCCCTTTCTGGGTTCAGAGCCCAGATAACAGCAAAGAAACAAGTCAATTCCTTATATCAAAGCAAGTGAATATAAACATAGATGAGCTCATTGCTACAACGGCCAATTAATTGCATGCTAAAGCAACATAATTAAAAATAAAATAAAACAGCCACAAACATTAAGAATATTTTGAAACAATTTCTATACCCTCACAGATAAGTCACAAGGCTGCCAGGAATGATATCTTTCAGCCTCTGGATACCTGGGCCAACAGGAATGCTTCCAAATCTCCACCAAAGTAAATAATGAGGGAGGCAGACACCCTTCCAGAGAGAGCAATCCACAAATGGGGAGCCACCACCAAGAAGGCCCTGTCCCTGGTCAATGCCAATGGGGCAAAGTGCAGAGGCAGCAGCACCCACAAGGCCTCACCTGCCTGGGAGCGCCAGAGAATGTGCCCTTTAAGGCACTTGGATCCCACGCCACTTAGGGCTTTGCTAGTCTCATACTCTTACTTATTAATGAAGGAACAGGCTGCCCCACTTACCAACCTAGCAGCTGCATTTTGCACCAGCTGCAGCCTCTGGACTGCCTTCAAGGGCAGCCCCACATAGAGGGCTTTGCAGTAGTCCAGCCAGCACGTCACCAACACATGGACAACGGAGGCCAGGCGATTCCAATCCAGAAATGACTGCAGCTGGCAAATAAGTTGGGCATAACCCCCCAAGGATGGGGACTGCCGTGACAAGTTGGAATCCAGGAGCACCCCCAAGCTACAAACCTCTTCTACATCCCCCCCCACCTAATTCCCATGCATGAGAAGTGACCGTGTGACAGATACGTGATGAAGATGTGGCTCAGGAGGAGGCACAAGTCTGAGTCGCATATTCCGGGCATCCCCTGAAACCAGGAATTTCTGGGTTAAAATAGTTAACAAGATTAAAATAATTTCTGGAATTTTGTTATGTCTTAAGAGGTGTCCAAGTTCATAACAAGCAAACAATTTTCCAAAATATTTAGCCTATTATCATTCAGTTAATTACCACTGGGTAATAAAAGACATGCATGGAATATGCCATCTTCTCCCTGTCTTTTCTTCTTCTCTGGCGATCCCTCATAGCCCAGTAAGATGGTCTTCCATGAACATGGTCTTAGCAGTGAGTCTGTAAGTGACTGTGGAGGCCAATTCTGGATCCACACGTCCTTCTACATTGGAGACATAGGTTTCCAGGCGGGAGTTGATCATGGTGAGGGTTTCCCAAGTGTACCTTCCTCTTAGCACGTTTCTCCCTTTCATCCTGAGTTTGAGTGTCTTCAAAGCCCAGGTCCCCTTTGGTCAAGGCTGTTCTCCAGTTGGAGCACTCGCAGGCCAGTGTTCCCCAATATATCCAGTCTGGCTATTTGCCCATCCAGCCCAGTATTGCCTACTTGGACTGGCAGCAGCTCACCAGGAAGAGGTTCCTTTCCTCCTACCTCCTCCTACCCGAGACCTCCCTGGGAGCCATTCGAGGTCCCACTCGTGGCTTAGGGAGCACCCAGTGTTCTAGGACTGGAGGGAGAGACAGGGAAGGCTCCCCCCCCCCCGTTTTCCTATGGAGCAGTCCATTTATGGAGCAGGGCACCCGCCCAGAGTGCCCTTAGGCTGCTCCCAGCCACCTCCAGGAATATCCTCCGTGGCAGACTGACTTCCTCACGGGGCCCAATTGCACTGACATTTTTTTAAAGGCGCGCACTTCGGATGGGCTTTTCGGAGCACTGAGCGAATCTTGCAGTGTTTGCGCAGAGCTCTCGCCTGTTGTGTTTGAAATTCCACAGCAGTTTTTGATCTTGCATTTGCCAGGCACATTGAAAAACTGCTGAGATTTATTTTTTTTTAACGAACAAATCAACCAATACGTGGCAGACATTCTCTGCCCGCCGTTTGCTCGCGGTCAGAGGCCCATCGTGCTCCTAAAGCAGGAAGCCGGACGCTGCTGCTCCCGTTTGCAGAAGGGGACTGAAGCCTAAAGGGGCTCACTCCAGTTCAGAGAGACAAAGGATGGCTAAGTTGGAAGGGGTCCCAGGGGTCATCTAGTCCAACCCCTTCCAATGCGGGAAGCGAGGCAGTCCTTCAAGACACCCGAAACGAGCCGAGGGGAGCGGAAGGCCAAGGTGCAGGGCGCGTGTTGGCCAAGGCAGACTTCGGGGTGCTTAAATCACAAATCCTGAGGAGCCGCCCCCCTCCCCTCCTTTTGCAGCTGAGGATCCGGAGACTCCGCCTTGGTGAGCGCTTTCTGCCGGGGCGGCGGCTGTGACTCACCCGCTCCCTCGGCCGGGATTCCGCCAAAGCCTAGTCTGCCCCGCTTCAGGTTGGGGAAGCCCGCGCCGCCCCTGCCAAGGCGTCACCGGAGCCCCGAAGGAACTGCCGGGAGACCCCCGCCCCCTGCAAAAGGGGAGTCCCGGGGAGGGCGCTGGGCTGCCCCCGTGCCACCTCCCGCTGCTGCCCGCCGGGCTCCGTCTCTTGCCGCGCAGCCCCTCTTCCCCGACGGGCTGTTGGCACCTAGCGGGCGTCGAGGAGCCAGGAGCTGCGCTCAACTCCGTCCGCGTCCCGGGCTCCCTTGGACTCGGTTCCTGCGCGCGTGGCCGCGAAGGGCAGCGTCCCCGTCCTGTTCGCTTGGGGCTGAGGGAGGGGAGCCAGGCGGAAGCCTCACCGGAGTAGCCTCGGCAGAGGCGCCCCAGGCTAGGCTGGTCCGGGCTAAACCAGACCTTTCTCCCCCTTGGCCCTCTCGCGGCTCCCTGCGGCTGACCGTTTGCCTGCCTACGTCTTTTCCCCTCCCCAAGTAATCCCCATTAGCGATGGTGGGAACGTCTAGATGAACACTGGGGTACCCTTGCATACAAAGCAGATGCCGGCATCTTTGGAGAATGGGCTGGCTCCCTGGTTACTATTTATCATTGTACACCACACAGACAAAATAAAATAATTTATTTGGGGGAGGAAAGAGTTCAAGGGCATATTCCAGCCAGGCAAAATACCAGAGGAGGGGGCAAAGCAGGGTCTGTGTGGAGTTTGGGGGGAGGGGGCTGTATTCACCCCCTGGGCCTGATTTCTCCCCACATTTTGGCACAACCTTTCAGGCGCCTCCTTTTTGGGGGATCAGGGGGATCAGAATTCAACCTTGCATTTCACAGAGTCCAGTGTTTCCAAAGGTATCTTTTAATTCTTCTGCTTGGTGAACCACATTCTAGGCCAGAAAGAATCAAGGTGGGGGCGCCAGGTGCCAGGCACCCCACAAATGGCACTGACAGAAGACAGGGCTGCCCCGATCCCAAGAGCCTCTCTAAAGTTAACAGTTCGGGAGCAACGTTTGCGGATGAGGATCGTGGCCGCCACTGCAAGCGAGAGACACCCACCCGCTCCCCTGGTGCAAAGAGTCCATAAAAAGCTCAGCAGCCACTCAAGGGCCATCTCTCCCCCCCCCCAATAAGGCAGCAGTAAAAGCAGAGAGCTAAGAAAAGACTTAAGTAAGAGCCAACCCTAAGAGTCCCAAAACAAGGGGGCAGGCATCACCCTCTGCTAAAGCTGCCCCATGGCTGTGGGGAGACTCCAAGAGGACCCCCCCCCAACAGCTCCCAGGTGCACGGCTTGTGTGGCAAGGGGGGAGGAAGAGCAAAGTCTCCTGCTACAAGTGAGAATGAAGCTCTGCCCAGACCCACTGACCCCACTGCTGCCCACACCCCAGCAAGGAGGGGGGGAGCAAGGACCCACAAGGAGACACCCCACCCCACCTCCAGCCTGGCCTTGCCTCTGCAGACCCGACCGTCTGCCTGGGATTCCGCCACCTTTGCCAATGAGAAGCTGGGGGGGACGGGGAGCCCTGAGCCCACGGCACACCTCCACCCATAAGGCCATGCCACCCCCGCCCTCCGCTGCGCCACCTGGCTGCCACCAGCCTCTGGTGGGTGCCGGAAAGAGCAGCCAGGCTCCCCGCAGTCTGCCCCAGAGTGTCCAACAGCAAAAGTACAGCAGGACCTGCTTCCTGGGGCCCCTGCCCACCCTCTCCCATGCCCAGGGAATGCCAGGGGCTCTGGCGTCAAAGGGCAGCAGGTGTTGCCACCCAGGAACACCAGTAGCCAGTGCGGCTGCTGCTCCAGGCCTGGGACCCTCCTCTGACCCCTGGGAACAGCATTCCTCCAGGGGCTGGGCTTAATCCGGACCCAGCGGTGCTCCTGCTGGGCTCATTGCAGAACGCAGGTGTCCTCTGTGTCCCCGCCAGCTCTGGGTGCCTGAGGCCCCTCGTCCTGCAGCGGGGATGGAGGCGGAGACGGCAACTCCGAGGCCCCTGCCAGCTTCTCACGCAGCTCCAGGAGCAGCTCCCGGCTCTCGCTGGGGGGCAAGTTGCTCAGGTAGTACTGGGGTGCCAGCTCTGCCAGCCTGCGGGGAGAAAGGATCCAAGTTGAGGGAGGGCAGGAACAGACACAGTCTACCAGAATTCAGCTGGGAGCGGCCGCCAAGACCACATAACACTGGCCCTGAAAGACCTACATTGGCTCCCAGTATGTTTCTGAGCACCATTCAAAGTGTTGGTGCTGACCTTGAAAGCCCTAAACCAGGCTTCCTCAACCTCAACCTCAGCCCTCCAGATGTTTTGAGACTACAATTCCCATCATCCCTGACAACTGGTCCTGCAAGCTAGGGATCATGGGAGTTGTAGGGCAAAAACATCTGGAGGGACGAGGTTGAGGAAGGCTGCCCTAAACGGTCTTGGCCCAGTAGACCTGAAGGAGCGTCTCCACCCCCATCATCCATCCCGGACACTGAGGTCCAGCGCCGAGGGCCTTCTGGTGGTTTGCTTAGAGATTACAGGGAACCAGGCAGAGGGCCTTCTTGGTAGTGGCACCCATCCTGTGGAACGCCCTCCCTTCAGATGTCAAGGAAATAAACAACTATCTGATTTTTAGAAGACATCTGAAGGCAGCCCTGTTTAGGGAAGTTTTTAATGTTTGATGTTTTATTGTCTTTTTAATATTCTGTTGGGAGCTACCCAGAGTGGCTGGGGAAACCCGGGGTATAAATAATAAATTAGTATTATTACCACCCCACCCTGCATAAGCCCCCCTTGCTGCTGCTTCCTGGTCCACAGAGTGTAGGAGCCATAGGGCGCCCATCTAGTCCAGCATCCTGGTCTCACAGCGGTCAAATACCCCAAATAAACTAGGAGTTAGGTAGACTGCCTCTGGGCCTGGAGGCTCTACAAGAATGCCAGAAGAGCTTGGCTGCTGTATCAGCCCACAGGGGACCCCCACCCAGCCCCTGTTCTCTCACAGTGGCCAACCAGAGGCCTCCAAAGGGAAACCCGCAAGCAGGATCTGAGCGCAAGAGCAGGACTCTCCCCTCCTGCAGTTTCCAGCAACGGAGATTCAGAAGCATTTTTGCCTCTGACTGTGGAGGCAGAGCAGAATAATCCTAGCTGGGAGCCATCAAGAGCTCTTTCCTCCATGAATCTGTCCAGTCCTCGTCTAAAGTCAAGGCAGCGCTGAGGCATCCCTGTGGAGCTGGCCCACGGCCTACAGCCCCCCCGCTCTGAAAAGCCAAGGTCCTAGTCCTCATGGCCAAGGAATGGCGTCGACAGCCCTGCCCCCCCCAGATGCTCACATCTCTGGCTGGATCTCGGAGACGATGCTGAGGCAGTTGTCCTGAGAGATGGTGAACTCGTGGTAGAGGACCCAGGGAGGCGGGCGGGGGGGCGGGCGACGCAGCCGGTAGCAGCAGCCGGGGGGCAGCTGGGCCACGTGCTTGTGGGTCAGCAGCAGGTAGTTGCCAGAGCCGTCAATGTCGCGGGCCACCTGGAAGCAGGGGGGGAGCAGAGGTTCAGGCAGGCGGGACGGATCCATCCCCTTCCCCAGAGCCCAGGCAGGGAGAGATTGCAGGCAGTCCCAGGGAGAGGCTGACGGGAGATGTCTGGCCAATAGATGGGGTGCAGGGTGGAGCCCCCCAACTTAGAGGGACTCTGGGCTCCGAGATAACCTCCCTTGGCTCCAGCAGCCTGAATCTCCCTGGGAGGCAGGCAAGGAAACCGCAGGCAGCTCTTCCTGGAGCTGAGCACCACTCCAAGATCTCCAGCACCCCAAAACCCTGGAGTGAGAGACAGAGTGAGTGTCCAAGAGAGAGAGAGAGATGCTGTTGGCCCCCATCTGTCTCAGAAGACAAGGGAAGAGCTTGTCTTTGGGGGTGAAGCCAAACCATTGGGGAGCTACGAGGGAGACACTCGGGGGGAAAGGAGAGGAGGGACCCTCCGCTCTCAGCCTGGGCTGCAGTCTCCCTGCCTGCCTCTCCCCGGACCCCCTTCCTGGCTGCTTCAGGGCCAGCCTTCTGCGGGGCTCTCCCAGCCCAGAGCTCCCTTGTGCTTCCCGGCCACGCAGGCCTTGAGGCAGCAGCCGTACCTTGAGGAAGAAGCCCGAGATGAGGGCCTGCGTCAGGCGCTGGACGTTGCTGTCGCTGCCAAAGGCCGGTGGGGAGACGGGCAGCTCAATGCGCTGCATGACCTCCAGCAGCTCTGCCCGCACGGCCCCCGCCAGCCGCAGGGCTGCCTCGCTCACCGCGTGCTTCCGGCACCAGCTCTCCGGGTCGCTCTCTGGGGAGGGAGGGAGGGTGTGGGTGCCTCTCCTGGCTGCGCCCCTTGAGAGGGGGCCCCAGCAAGGCTCCCCTCCCGCCCTGGTCCCTCCCGCCCCCTCCGCAAACTCACGCTGCTGGAAGGCATTGAAGACATTGATGAGGGTGAAGTGGTCCCCCGCCGGGTGCAGAAGACTCCGCTGCCGGGCCGCCAGGGCCTCCTCCCAGCGCGCCCCCTCTGGAGCCAGGAAGCAGGGCCAGGCTGGGGGGGGGGAGAGAGAGCTGGTGAGGTCCCTGCCACCATCGCTTGCCTGCCTGCCTGCCCCCCACCTTGGTGAATGTGAGGTATTTCAAGGGCAGTCCAAACCAACAATTCACATTTTGCCAAAGAGGCACAGGACAGGAGCTGAAGCTCGGAGCGCTTTCTTGTAAGTTTGCCAGAGAGAACTCTGCGAGAGACGCTCCCATTGTGCCCTGACGGGCACAGGGCGTAGCGGTAGATATTCTCCTACCTGCCCGGGCACAGCGGGTCTTTTTCGTCACCTTCCACCCAGCCGGAAACGTGAGAAGGCCTGCTAAGTCTGAGCTCCAATGCTCAGACACCATTTTAAGCCAGACTTCAGTATAATAAATAATAACAATAACAATAATAGTAACAACAACAATAATTTATTTATACCCCGCCCATCTGGCCAGGCCTCCCCAGCCACTCTGGTGGCTCCCAACAGAATATTAAAAACATGATAAAACATCAAACATTAAAAACTTCCCTAAACAGGGCTGCCTTCAGATGTTTTCTAAAAGTCAGATTGTACAAAAAAAGGTAGGTTTTTGTAATTGAATTATCATTTTAAGCCTGCCTGAAGAAAGCTGCTGTATCTGTTATTCTGCAACAGAAACTGTTTGTGTCACTATTGTTTGAAAAGAGGGAGAAAAGGGGGGAATCCCAGGAGAATCCAGTCTGCCTTAAAGCATCCTGGATTACCTAAAGGCTAAAACTAGCCCATCTAAGCTTCTTTTTAAGCTGCAAAGGGATGCACTCTGCTGAACTAACAAATATCTAACAAATATAGCCTTTCCTAGCATTTATTCTCATCCCTTCAGGGAATGCCTTTTGCTGCAATTCCTGCCTTGCAGACGGCTGGGCCAGATGACCCGACCGTTCTCTTTCTCTGTGTCTCAGCTGCAGCACCTGAGGCTGGAAGGGGGTCTGACACGAGGGCCTGAAGAGCAAAGGATGCTCTTCTCACAGTTGCCAAATCCCCTCAAGAAGCGCCTGGACCTGGAGGTTCCATAAGAGCAGAAAAAGTGCCAGGCTGTTAGATCAGGCCAAAGGGGGGCCAACCAAACGCCCACTCTGAGAAAGCAGAAAGCAGGACTCAAGCGCCGCTCCAGCTCTCTGCTCCCGGTTTCCAGAAACGGGGATTCAGAAGCCTTGTTGCCTCCAATGAGGGAGCCAGAGAAGAGCCTTTGTGGCGAAAACTCTCCTCCCTGAATTGGCCCAGTTCTCATTTAAGCCCTCCATGCTGGTGGCCATCACTGCCTCCTAGGGAAGCGAGTTCAAGTGCCGGCCTGACCCCTCTGAGGTCTCTGGAGCTGCAAGAGGCGGCCCCAGAGCGCCCCCTGCAGGGCTGAGCGAGAGGCGGCTCCACCTACCTGCCAGCATGGCGGCCAGGGTGAGCATCTCGTGGACGCAGTCAAACTCGCAGGAGGCCAGCAGGGCCTTGGAGAGCTGGGGGTCCAGAGGGAACTCCGACATGATGATGCCCACCTCAGAGAGGTTCCCGTCGTCATCGAGGGCAGCCAGGTAGTCCAAGTCCTCCAGCGCCTGCATTAGGGACTCGGGGGCTGGGCAGGGAGAGGAGAGCCCCGGCTGAGCCTGGCCGGCTGGCAGGCAGGCAGGGGCCCCACCCTGCTCTGCCCCCCAGACACCCCCACCTCCCCCCAGACATACCTGGCCGGTCCAGGAAGTCGCACTGGCCCATGTCGGCGATGTCCAGCCTCTTGAGCAGTAGGACCAGGCGGCTGAGGTTGGCCTCTGTGATGGGGGCCGGAGGGACGGGGGGCAGGCGCTGCTGATAGAAGGCGTCCGAGTAGAGGCGGAGGCAGGACCCTGCCGGGCACAGGAGGGGGCAGTGAGGCGGGCGGAGTCAAGACTCTAGTCCCTGGGGAAGAGAAGGAGGCTGCTCTCCACCCCCACCCAAAAACCTTCGCTGGAGGTTTTTAAGCAGAGGTCAAATGGCCACCTAGCAAGGATGCTTTAGCTGAGATTCCTGCATTGCAGGGGTTGGACTGGATGACCCCTGGGGGTCCATGAAGTCCCAGGGTCTCCACAGAAGAGCCCCCAGAGGCCCTGGGGAAGGAGGCATCGCCTACCTGGGGGGCTCCCTGCTGCCCTAAGTCTCCGCGCCTCGGCCTGCTTCTTGCTTATGGGGCGCAAGCCCTGAGCTTCGGCTCGGATCTGTGGGTTGTAAACCTGCCCAGGAGAGAAAACGTCAGGAGACAGAACATTAACAGTGGGACAAAAACAACTGGAAGGACTTTAAGGTCTGAATTTGAGATAAAACTTCATTCGGTGTAGAAGACGGTGGGGGTGGGAGGGGAGCCTACAGTTTCTTTCTTTAAAGTTTACATTGATGATTTGGCAATCCTCCTCTGAATGTTTAGTTCAGATTATAATTGTACAAGTGAGAACGGAAGAAATCGGGTTATAGATATGGAATATAACATTTAATAGAACTGTGTGTGCAAAAAGGGGGGGAGGAGGGAAGCTCTATTTTGCAAAAGGTTTACGATGGAAACTTAGAGCTGACTCTTTCCCATCCTTTATTATTTACCAAGTGAACTGAATAACACTAAGAGGACTTGGAATTTAATTGAATTTAATTGGAAGTATTGTTGCTCATTTATCTTCAGTTGGATGGAAGAATGAAAGCAGACCGTGAACTTGCCAAGGAACTGATAAGGTTCTTTATTGAGTCATCTGCAGTTTGACAGACCACTCTTCTTCCCAGGCTGAGAGGGAAAAATGGTGAAAACAGGTTATTCATTGGGACAGTTATTTTTGTAGCTGTTGTTAAAGTTGCAAAACAACGAATAATGGGACGGAGCAATGGAGAAATTTCTGGAAGAACAATGGGATATCAGCTCTGCCCAAGGCATGATGGAGAACAGCAGCAACCGAGGGAAAGGAAGACACAACATCTTACAAGGACAGGAAGAAACATCCTGGAGAGAATAATTGCCACACACAGGAAGAGCAAGGATATAGTTTGAGTGCCTCACTTGTAGTTTCATTTTATGTGTCAACACGAATAGAAGTTATTAATATTGCAGTTGTTGTATAAGGGATTATTATTATGACCAGAATGTAATGGAAATTAGCAAGATTTTGGAATGCAGAAATAAAGCAAATAACCAAGCCATCAATTCTAGCGTGCGGGGGGGGGGGGCACCTTATCTAAATGATATAATTTGGTATTTGAACTATTGGTGCTAATAATTATATTATAAATTGGTATTGTTATAACGAAGCTATTATTGGATTGTGATTGTAAACGAATAAAATTATAATATATGTAATAAAACCCCACATCAGGAGACAGACCCAGAGGAGTCCTGTGCAGACAGATCAAAGGGGGAGACCCTTTGCTGCCTGTTCCCTGCAATGTGGGGGGTTGGACTAGATGTCCCTGGGGATCCCCTTTCAACGCCACCATTCTGTGATCGCTGCAGAAGACAGCAATATGGATGAGGAGCCAGGACTGCCCCCCCCAACTGTAATTCTCTCCTCCCCACTCCCCAAAGCTCCTCCTGGGGGGCTCCCAGACCCCCCCCGGCTCACACTGTGCAGCTCCAGCCCGGCATCTACGACATGCCTGACGGTCCCCATGGAGAAGCCGGCATCCGCCACCCAGTGGGTGACCACGATCCTGCGTGCCCGGACCCCCCCGGGCTGCTCCTGGCCACTCTCGTACAGCCGCTGGACGTCTCGGCCCACGCCAGGGTGGAGGGGCAGCACCTGCAGGGACCCCAGGCCGGGGTCCAGGGCCAGGGCCTCCGACTGGATGGCCTCACAGCACTCGTCAATCTCCTACAGGGGGGGGGGGGAGAAAAATATATTTAGCTGCAGGAGCCGCCCCAGGGAAGAGGAACTCAAGGGACAGCCCAGAAGCCGCCTACCCCAGGAAACTGTTATGATTACTATTCTTGATTGAATTTATATACCGCCCTATACCCAGGGGTCTAGGGAACCCGCTTGAAAGGCAACCCCCCAGACCCTAACATTGTTCACCTGCCCCCACAAAGACCCCAAGAACGCACTATCTCATTTTATTTCATAAAATGGATATACAGCTTAATGGTAGAAAACCTCAAAGAATTTAGAAGAACAAAACAGGAAGACCATGCAAAAAATTAAAAACCAGCAAGAAAATTAAACGGCATCAGCATTCAAAACAACTAGGTAGACTTGCCGAGACCTTAAAGCTTTTAGCAGGTGCCCCAAAAGGACAGTGGTGGCACCTGCCTGATATCAAGAGGCAGGGAGTTCCAAAGCGCAGAAGCTGCCCCACTAAACTCTGGCGTTCTTGCCAGGGCAGAATGGGGCACCTGGATTGGTTCCAGTTCTGCCAATAGGCACATGCAGGTAAACTGTTCCCACGTTGCTCAGGGCTTTAGATGCTCCTAGCAACCCCTTGAACTGGGCCCAGTAGCAAGTGGGCAAGCAGTGCAATCTCTGAGCCCAGGTGTCGGATGCTGGCAAGGCCCCCCTCCGCTCAGCAATCGCGCTGCAGCATTCTGCACTCACTGCAGCTTCCGAATCCAGTGCGAGGGAAGCCCCGCCTAGAGCGCATGGCAGTAATCCAGTCAGCGCCGGATTTACGTATAAGCTAAACAAGCTCTAGCTTAGGGCCCCACTCTCTTGGGCCCCCCAAAAAAATTTAAAAGAAAACAAACACCTGGGTGTACATTTCCAAAATATAAGATAAAAAAGATATAAAAGAAAACCAACAGTGTTTTGTGTTATGTAGGCTCCTGTGATGTAAGTCTTGGGCCCCACCTGCTCCCTCAAATATCCCTGGTTTGCTCCTTTCTATATATAGGGTGCTGACATTCTCCAAGGGCTGGTTGCATAAATGACCATATAGCATCTATTCAACACAAAAAACAGTGGCCATTTGTTGTTGACAAAGGACAGCTGGACATAGAAAGGGCCGCATTCCCTTCAGGAGCTGAGGGCCTCATCAAGCCTCAATCTGCCCTGAATCCACTTCTGAACTAACCAAGGCACGGACTACTCTGGCAAGGCTTCCCTGGTCCAGGAATGGCCGCAGGTGAAGAACCAGCCCCAGTTGTCAAAGGCCCTTCTAGCTACAGAGACTCCCTGAGCCCCAGGGAGACCTAGCCAGGGCCAGAAACCCCCCAAGACCCCAAACCTGCTCCTTCAGGGGACGGCAACCGCATCTGGGGGATAAGGCAAGGCCTGCACATTCAGGGGACCCCTCCTGCTCTCTGCCTGTCTGGGGCCTCATCCAGACTGGAAAGGGAGGGGGCGAGGGATGCCTGGAGACCCGAAGCCCCGCTGCCCGCCATCCCCACCTGCTTGCTGGCCAGGAAGACCATCACATCGCCAGGCTCCCTCCGCCGGTGCAGCTCCAGCGCGGACTGGCAGGCGGCCAAGACGTGCCCCCCTGGCAGGGGCTGCCTGAAGGCCAGGCGGGGGGCTGGGCTGGGCTCCGGGACCCGCACCACAGGGGCGTTGGGGCAGAAGTGCCGCAGGGGCTCCTCCATCAGCGGCTCCGTCACCACCACCAGGCGCAGCTCTGGGCGCTGGCGCTGCACGTCCTTCAGCAGCCCCAGCAGCAGGTCGGTGGGCACCGTCCGCTCCTGCGCCTCGTCCAGGACCACCACCCCGTACTGGTGCAGCAGGGGGTCCGACGTCATCTCCCGCAGAAGGACCTCGTCCGAGCAGAACCTGGAAGCCACAAGGTGCCTGGTGGGCGGGGTCCAGGGGGCAGGGCCCTCGATGCTTTGCCCCCCCCCCCGTTCTCCTGCTGCTGCTGAAGCTCCTGAGCAGGCAGAAGACTCAAGACCACCCTGCCCTTTGAAACCCCCCCCCCCAAATAACTGGACCCTCCTGGCAGGTCTCTCAAGAGCCTCATGGCAGAAGCTGGTGAGGAGGGACCACACTGGGGAATAAAAGAATTGGGGATTTTGACCCCCAAGGACCACCCAACCTCTGCTGAAAAACCTCCAAGGCAGGCTTATTTCCAGACCCTTGACCATCTAGGTTGCCTCTTCTGCAAACATCACAGCTTGTCAACATCCTTCTTCAATTTCGGTCCCCAGAATCGGACCCCGGACTCCAGGTGTGGTCTGACCAAGGCAGAAGAGAGCAGGACTATCACTTCCCTTGATCTGGACGCCGCACTTCTAGAATAAGCCTAAAATAACATTTGCTTTTCTTGCTGCTGCCTCACACTGTTTTCTCTCGGGCTCCTGAGGCCACTCATTAGGCAGGGCCTCCTCCATCGCCGCCGCCGCCCTTTGCTTTTCAAGCTAGTCAGGATCTCCTTTTTCCTCTCCCTCAAACTCTTCATGAGCAACTGTGTCCTTCTGTCCATGAGGCATTTCCGGGTGACTTGCCAATCCAGTTCTGCCCAGGCTGACTCCTGCTGCCTTTCAGGCTCCTGGGTGACCCAGAGATGGGAGAAGGGGGTGTGTGGCAGAAGCCGTGGGTGCATGGGACCCCTCACTTCAGCCTTCCTTTCGCCTGTGTGTCAGAGGAGCTAGCCGGGGGGGGGGGGGGGAAGGTGCGCAAAGGGTTGCGCTTGGGTCGCTCAAGTCTTCTCTTTAGGGGCTACCCAGCAGGACGGCTCCTTCTGGGCCAGGTGATGGGTGCTATGGCGGAGTGTCTGGGGTGCTCCTCTCCTCTGGGCTCCCCCCCGCCCCTTTTCCTTCTGCATGGCTGGGGCAGGGTAGGGCAGCCATCTTCAAATATCTGAAGAGCTGGAAGATGGAGCAAGCTTGTCTCCTGCTGTTCCAGAGGGCAGCATCTGAACCCATGGCTTCAAGTTACAGGAAAGGAGATAATAATATA
This sequence comes from Podarcis pityusensis, assembly GCF_964106645.2. Taxonomy (NCBI): domain Eukaryota; kingdom Metazoa; phylum Chordata; class Lepidosauria; order Squamata; family Lacertidae; genus Podarcis; species Podarcis pityusensis. The sequence continues at coordinate 77,990,887 of NC_138034.1, forward strand.
ATATAATATAATAATATAATAATAATTTATTATTTATACCCTGCCCATCTGGCTGGGTTTCCCCAGCCACTCTGGGCAGCTCCCAATCGAATATTAAAAACACAATACAGCATTAAACATTAAAAACTTCCCTAAACAGGGCTGCCTTCAGATGTCTTTTAAAAGTAGGATAGTTGCTTATTTCCTTGAGATTAAGACTCAATATCAGGAAGAACTCTCTGGTGCTAAGAGCTGTCCAACAGTGGAAAGGACTCCCACGGATGGAGGCTGACTCTCCTTCCTTGGAGGTTTTTAAGCAGAGGTTGGGTGTCAGCTGTGATTTGTGCCTTGCAGGGGGCTGGGCTGGATGACCTTTGGGGGCCCCTTGAAGCCTGAAGCCTGCATGGCTCCATTTGCACCAGACCCAAGTGAGAGGCAGGCCTGGCAGGCCAAGGAACGCCCCTCCCCCGGCCGCCCCGGAGGGTCCCCTGCCCCTCACCTGAGCAGCGTCTCAGAGGTGCAGCAGTCTTCGTAGGGGATGCTGTAGCCCAGCTCATGGCCCACGTTGAGGTCCATTTCGTCAGCCACCCGCAAGGCCAGGCTGAGGGCGGCTAGGCTGTGGGGCTGCGTGCAAACCACTTGGCCGGGAGCAAACTGCAGAGAGAGGGCGTGTTCAGCACACCACTGGGGCACCTGGGGAAGGGAGGAGCGACAGGTGAGGCCAGGCCAGGTGGGGCTTGGCTAGTCCTCCCCTCCAGGTGGTGCCATTCTGGACTCCACACTGCCCAGGCACCCATGGAGAGAGCCCAGAATCCTCCATCTGGAGGGGGCAGAGGCGCTGGTAGGCCACCGAGCAGCTTATAACAACCTAGTAAGAGCCGGCTGGATCCCACCAGGGGGCCATCTAGACCAGCATATGGGTCTCACAGTGGCTGACCAGATCCCCCAGAGGAAAATCTGAAAGCTCAAGAGCAACCCTCTCCCCTCCTGTGGTTTCCAGCAGCTGGAACTCAGAAGAAGCATTGCTGTCTTCAACTATGGGGCTGAGCAGAGCCGACACAGCCAGCAGCAAAAGACCCTCCAGGCGTCTGATTCGCCCAGCAGCAAAGAGAGAAAAGAAAGAAAGAAAAAGAAATTGCTGCCTGGTCGGGTAGCCTGCCAGCAAAAAAGAAAGAAAGAAAGAGAAAAAAAGAAGTGCCTAGACATTTTGTTTCGGTGCCCACCACCTAGGTTCCAGAAGCCCCATGGCTCTTAGCTTTCTTATCCCTGCTTCTAACACAATAATAATAATTTATTATTTATACCCCGCCCATCTGGCTGGGTTTCCCCAGCCACTCCGGGCGGCTTCCAACCAAATATTAAAAACAATACAGCATCAAACATTAAAAGCTTCCCTAAACAGGGCCGCCTTCAGTTGTCTTTTAAAAGTAAAATAGTTGCTTATTGCCTTGACTTCTGCTGAGAGGGCTTTCCACAGGACGGGCGCCACTACCAAGAAGACCCTCGGCCTGGTTCCCTGTAACCTCACTTCTCACAGGGAGGGAACTGCCAGAAGGCCCTTGGAGCTGGACCTCAGTGTCCGGGCTGAACGATGGGGGTGGAGACACTCCTTCGGGTATACTGGGCCTTCGAGGCCGTTTAGGGCTTTCGAGGTCAGCACCAACACTTTGAATGGTGCACAAGACGTTTCTCCAGATGTTTCCCCCTCTGCCTCCAGCCTTTTTCTTCAGCATCTGAGGAGTGGCGTCATGTCCCTGCTGGGTCTTCCTTGCTCCAGGGAAAACACCCAAACATGAGCAGGATCCAGCCCCCAAAGCGACAGGCAGGCCCATCGTCCTGGGGTGGAGGGGTTGCCAGCTGCCAGCAAGGACACCCCCCTCCCCAAAGCCATAGGCAGGGAATGTGATTCCACATTAGTGCCTCGGACCCAACACCCCACAGAAGAACAGCTGAGGCCAAGTCTCCCAAGGGAGGTTTGGGAAGCGTGGGCCAGGAATGCCCCAACCCAGGGAGACCAGCAGAGCTTCCCTTCTGCTTGCTGGGAGCCACCTCTACCACCTCTACTCTATATATTGATCTGCCTCCATGGCTGGGGGGTGAGGGGTCTGCTTCTGAACCCCAGCTGCTGGAAACCACAGGAGAAAGTGCTCTTGCACCTGGGAGAGCAGGGTGCTGGCCTGATCCAGCACGCTCTCCTTAATTTACAAAGGTGGGTTTCTTGCTTGCTATTGATCAGCAGGAATTTCAATGAAACCGACGGAGAACGGGCAAGCGCCACTCAGATTCCTCCATGCCCACCGCTGTGCTAATACCAGATAGCCAGGTGAGCAGAGCTACGGTGCTCAAGATTCTCCGTGGGCAAACAGGTGTCTTTCCGTGTTCAGAGGGAGCCAGCGAGGAAGGCTGCTTCCAATGCGCCCCACCCAGGCCAAAGTCCACCTCCCTGTGGCTTCTCCTTCCGTGTCAGGAGAGGCTCTGCCTGGAATCTGCCCGTCTGGCTCCCAAGTGCTCCGCCCCCCATGCTGAGGGCAAAAGCTGGTTGTAGGCAAGGAAGGAGAAGCCAGCCCCCCGCCAAGAGGAAAAAGAGTGAAATACAGCTGAAAACACGGGCAGCATTAAGATCAATTCAACAGTGTAAACAAGTTTTGACAGATGCAATAATGGAATACTGAATGATACAGCTTTTTGTAAAATATACAGGGATCTATGATATCTAAAATGAACCATGGAAAGAGAAGCAAAATCATTGATATCTTAAGGATGTAAAATGAGAATTTAAAATGGTAAAACAGAAAATTTAATTAAAATTTATATATATAAAGAAAGAAAAGAGGTGAGGCCACAAAGCTCCCCCCCTCCCCCCATGATGATGTATCCCCATCTCTGCCAGCAGAGAGTTTGTTCATTCTCTGTCAGGAAGCCCAAGTCAAGGAGAGGCTGGCTGGCATCAGAGCTGAGAGAAACCTCAGGCTGCCTGGAGACCAAGCTGAGGCACACCTTGGCAGGTAAGCAAGCAAGTTCAGATGAGAACACAGCACCCAAGGCCACCCACACAGCCTCTTGGGACTGAGGAAGGGGAGAGCCTCTCACCCCACCCCCGGGAATAACAACAACAACAATATATTACTTATACCCCATCCATCTGGCCAGGCCTCCCCAGCCACTCTGGGCTGCTTCCAACAGAATATTCAAAACACGATAAAACATCAAACATTAAAAACTTCCCTAAACAGGGCTGCCTTTAGACGCCTTCTAAAAGTCAGAGAGTTGTTTATTTCTTTGACACCTGATGGGAGGGCGTTCCACAGGGCGGGTGCCACCACCGAGAAGGCCCTCTGCCTGGTTCCCTGTAACTTCACTTCTGGCTCTCAGACATATTATTTTTCTTTAAATATTTTACACTCTTTCTGCAGCACAGCCTCCTCTCTCGGGTGGCAGCTGCTGCCAGCCCAGCTGGGCCCCCTCACCTGGGTGCTCTTGCCGGCCCCCGGCGGCCCAGAGACCAAGACGATGCCGCTGCCGCCCTCCAGGTGCTCCAGGAAGAGGAACTTGCAGCCCCAGATGGGGAGGTCGCGGCGCTGGCGCAGCAGCTCATAGTAGCGGGAGGAGAAGGGCAGCCCGTCATAAGGATTCACCTCCAGGTCGCCCTCGCCGCTCACAGACAGGCCTTCCGTGTGGCTGCCGCCCTCCTCCTCGTCCTCGTCCTCCTCTTCCTCATCCAGGAGGGAGCTCAGCCCATCTGACTGGTCCAAGGGGCCAGAGGGGTCCTCTGCTGCTGCTGCCGCCATGGCAGTCCAGCCCTCAGGGTCTCCCAGGAAACCTGCCGAGAGGAGAGGAGGGGTCAGAAGAGCTGAAGAAGGAAGGGGTGCAGAAAGGGGTCCCTGGAAGCCCACCCGAGGGACTCTGAATGCGAGATCACGTGAAGCCGTGGTGCTTCCGCCTCAGGGACAAAGGGCTTTTGGCTCTGATCTCCTGGACCTGCCCAAATGTCAGACGGGGAGGAGGGAGCTGGTGCAAAGGGGGGTGAATGGCTCCAGGCGCGCCAAGATGTCCGGTGGGCAACAGAGGAAGAAGGCTGCTCCCTGCCCTCCTCCAGGCCCCAAGGGAGAGCAGCTGGAAGGGCTCAAAGAGAGAGAGAGAGAGAGAGAGAGAGAGAGAGAGAGAAGCAACGGGGCCCCGTGCCCACAACCACCTTCCCTCCTAGAATTGCGAGGGTCATCTAGCCCAACCCGCTGCAAGGCAGGAATCGTGCGCCCCCCCTGCCCAAGCCCCGAGTGGGGCAGCAGGGAGGGGAAGAGGCCAAGCTGGGAGTGGAGGGCCGGGCGGAGCCGAGGCTCCCGGGGCAGCGCAGCAGGGCGGCAGCCTCCCCCGACACGTCAGCCAGGCCGGCTGGCAACCGGGGCGGAGGGCTCCGTGGAGACCGGCAACCGGGGAGACCCCCCCCACCCCGGGCCGAGAGCGCCCGGCCGCCGCTGCCCCAGGCGGGGGGGGGGCCCGATCCCGGCAGGAGCCCCGATCCCGCCTCCGGGCAGAGCCGCCGCCAAGCGGGCGCTGCGCCCCCGACGCCCCGCCCGGATCGGGGACGGAGAGAGGCGCCCCCCCGGCCCCCCTCCCTCCCCGTCGGGCCTCACCTGTCTCACCTGCGCCGCGCAGGCCACGGAGCGGGGGGGAGGGGGCGCGGGCGGGCGCGTGACCGCGAGGGCCAATGGCCGCCGGACTAGACGGCGGGCTCTCCAGCTGGGGGGCGGGGCCGAGCGGCACTTCCGGTCTCCTCCCCGCCTCCCGTGACGTCATGCACACCTGGCGGGGCGGGGCGACTCTCGTCTCGGGTCCCGGCGGCGCCTGCACGGGCTGGCAGCAGCAGCAGCAGCAGCAGCAGCTCTCCACGGAGGGAGGGGGGTCTTCCCGCCCCTTCCCTGCTGCCGGAGACCTTGGGCGTGCAGGGCCGGGCTCGGCGCCCCTTCGCTGCAGCCTTTCCCGGGACGCGCCAGGAGGAGCCTCGGGGGGGAGGGAGGGAGGGAGGGAGGGTGGCCCACTTGCCCCACTTGCCGCCCCCCCCCGGGATGCTGCTGCTGCCCCTTCACTCGGACAGGACCCCCAGACAAGCCCCCACCAAGCGCGGAGCCCCAGAGGCGCATCAGGCGCTGCCCTGGCTGACTTGGCGCGGAGGGGCGGGAGGCCTTGATGCCCGGGACACGGTGGGCAAGGTGGGCGGGAGGCGAGGGCCCGGTGGGGAAGCGACCTAGGCCGGCCGGCAGGGAGATAGAAGGCGGCGTCGTTGTGGTGCCAGCTGCTCCTTGGCTCACTTCCTTGAGCTCCGCAGTCAGGAGCGCGCTGAAGAGTTGGCATCTCCCGGACCGAGTCTTTGGGCAGTTCGGTGGCTTCCTGCCGGGAAAAGAGGGAAGGAGGCTTTGAGTGCCACTGCTTACCCAGATTACAGTATATCTTGCCAGCCATCAGACCTCACTGGCCCCCTTGTTGCTTCCAGGCCCAGTTCACAGATCTGCTCCTTCCTTGACCCCAAAGCTCTCCCTGGGTCTGGACACTCCCTGCTGAGCACCCTCTCACACCCCACACCCCGTCTGGTCCCTTTCTCTGAATACCTCAGAGGGGAGCCCCACCTGCGGAAAAGCCTCTGGGCTTTGCTGCCTTAGGCATAGGGCGTTTACTCCTTCAGGTTTGAATGAAAAACAAAGAGTCTGGTGGCACCTAAAAGACTTTGCCAATTATTCATGGCAGGAGATGTCACAAAACACTTGGCGTCTTCCTTACCAGGCCTGTGGTGGAGAAGACCGAAAGGTGTGCACTGAATGACGCTGAGATGCAAAAATGACACTCGGATAACTCAAGCTTAAATACATGTTAAACAGACACACCTTTAACCTTGTACAGCAGCAGATGGGTAATAAACTGACTTGAAACAAAATTAAAAAATTCCTTCCAGTAGCACCTTATTTCCCTGGAGCTGGACCATAAAGAAGGCCGATCGCCAAAGAATTGATGCTTTTGAATTCTGGTGCTGGAGGAGACTCTTGAGAGTCCCATGGACTGCAAGAAGATCAAGCCTATCCATTCTGAAGGGAATCAGCCCTGAGCGCTCACTGGAAGGACAGATCCTGAAGCTGAGGCTCCATTCCTTTGGCCACCTCATGAGAAGAGAAGACTCCCTGGAAAAGACCCTGATGTTGGGAAAGATCAGGCACAAGGAGAAGGGGACGACAGAGCAGGAGATGGTTGGACGGTGTTCTCGAAGCTACCAGCATGAGTTTGACCAAACTGTGGGAGGCAGCGGAAGACAGGAGTGCCTGGCATGCTCTGGTCCAGGGGGTCACAAAGAGTCGGACACGACTAAACAACTCAACAACAACAGCACCTTAGAGACCAACTAAGTTTGTCATTGGTATGAGCTTTCATGTGCATGAAGTATCTGAAGAAGTGTGCATGCACACGAAAGCTCATACCAATGACAAGAAGAAGAAGAAGAAGAGTTTGGATTTGATATCCCACCTTTCACTCCCTTTAAGGAGTCTCAAAGCGGCTAACATTCTCCTTTCCCATCCTCCTCCACAACAAACACTCTGTGAGGTGAGTGGGGCTGAGAGACTTCAGAGAAGTGTGACTGGCCCAAGGTCACCCAGCAGCTGCAGGTGGAGGAGCAGGGAATCGAACCCGGTTCCCCAGATTACGAGACTACCGCTCTTAACCACTACACCACACCAAACTTAGCTGGTCTCCAAGGTGCTACTGGAAGGGTTTTTTTATTTTGTTTCGACTACGGCAGACCAACACGGCTGCCTACCTGTATCCAAAACTGACTTGAAGTCACTGATAATATAAAAATGTTAAAGGAACAAAGGCAGAGTTAAACTATGGAACTCATGCCTGGGGGAGGCAGTGATGGCTCCCACCTTGGATGGCTTAAAAGAGGATTGGACAAATTCACAGAGGAGAGGGCTATTGATGGCTTCTAGCCAGGATGGCGCTGCCCTGCCTCCAAAGTCTTCCTGTATTAGCTTGGAATGACTGAAGGTCCTCCCGTCTTTGAAGGAATCTGAGCTGTGTGCATTTGCACAGTCGGCCCACAGAAATCTGACTTTCATTTTGCTGGAATATTCTCTTCTGATCCACCCAGTTCAGCTAACAGTGAAAGTTTGCACAGGGGTTTGGGATGGTGGCCTGCTCTGGAAGGATCCAATTAATTCCCTCCCATGGGGAGCAATGAGTCTCCTTTCTGGAGGGGCCTTTGATTTCACCTTGGCCAAGGGCAGCCTCCCTCCTGTGCTCAGATTCAGAGCCGCCCTCTGATGCACAAAGGGCACAGATCTGAATGGCCTTTGCAAGGGGGAAGGAGGGCAGCCAGCTGCCAATGGTCCTTTTGTGAAATCCTGCCACCTTACCTGGCTGTGTGGCTTCCTGCAGGTCCTTGATGTTCAACACATAGATGCTTAATTGATTCTGAGAGCCCCAAGAAAGAGATTCTGGGATGGGCTGGAGGCATCATCACTTGCCCTCCCTCCCTCCCTCCCTCCCTCCCAGGTTTTGATCAGCGAAGTTGGATTTTCTCAAGGAGCAACAAGAGCAACGCCACCCCTTCCCAACCAGAGCAATTGCCCCCTCCATTTGGGACCAGGGTTTGCCTCTGGGGTGGCATTTAAAATAGGGCACTCTGCCACTTAGATTGGATTTTTCCAGCTCCTCTGGTCTTGTCAGGGTGGGGGCATGAGGGGAAAGAGAGGGGGTCCCCTTGGGCTGCCTTGTTCCCATCACTCTGTTACTTCATTTTTTGACTGTGATTATCACAGATCAAAAAGCAAAGGAACAAAATCAGGGAAGGATCCCACGGAAGTGGGGGCAATTTGAGAAAGCTCCCCAACAAATTGAGCCAGCGGTGGATTGGGCAGAGAAGACTGATGATGCTATCAAAGGCTGATTAATGTTCTGTAATTTTTTATTCTGATCAATGGGTAGCTGTCAGATTCCCTGCTTTTTTAATTCAAGGGCGCAGTTATGATCATGAAAACGCATTTCAGCAAAATTGAACACAAAAGCTTATAAATGAGTTGTTTCCCCATTAAATAAGCAAATGTGAAACTGCGTCTGAAAGGTAGGCAGTGCCATCACTTCCTGTCTACTGTGAGTAGACAGTAAAAAACCACTCAGAACGCCTTTGGGGTGTCCCTGAAGGTATCTGAGCTCTGCTGCCTGCCCCTCTCTTTCTTTGGGGTCTCCAGATGCTGCTGGGAGCCACTTAGGAGAGCAACTGTGGGTGGAAGAAAACCGTCACCAGAGGGCAGCAAACGGGAGCCATTTGCCTTCTCACTTGGTGGAAAATTAACCCGCCAGCTTCCCTTAACTGGAAGCCAAATAGCGCCAGATCCCTTTTATGCTGTGGCTTCAGGTATCCAGTGCCTGACCAGGAAAGAGGGAGCCAAAGCCAGCTGTTAGTCAGGGATGCTGTAGCCATGATTCTGGCACTGCGGGGGGTTGGACTAGTAACTCAGTTTTCAATGTTTGATCTTTTATTTTGTTTTTAATATCCTGTTGGAAGCATCTCAGAGTGGCTGGGGAGGCCCAGCCAGATGGGCGGGGTATAAGTAATACATTATTATTATTATTATTATTATTATTATTATTATTACTACTACTCAGAGCAGATCCGTTGGAATGAATGCACATGGCCATGTTTCACCCATTAATTCCAGTGGGTCTACTTAGTTGACTACTGTCCCTTGTTTTCATCAAACCATTCAAAGGAGTGATTATGACACCGTCCAATTCAGCCTGGGTGGGAGGAGAAAGCGAGAGGGGTGTCCACCCACTGTCACTTTGAATGTCGGAAGAGGGACTTTTCTCCAAAGGGAGGCTGTTGGCTGAAGCTGAAGGGGAGATGCAGAGCCCAACCCCTCTGTGGAAGATCGGAGATCAGTAGAATAGACTGGCAAAAAATGTACATGACAGATGACAAAAGGTCCAAGGAGATGCCAGCAAGCCTAATGAGCGGAGTCAAGGAAGCCACCAAAGGTTGACTCTGAAAAGTGCATTTATTGACATAAGGAAGTGGAGGAGAAGCACAAACTCCAGCAAAACATGAGCATGAAGGCAGGCAAAGCACATTTCTTTAGAGGTTGCAGGGTGTGGCTCTGCTGCTGCTCTTCCCAAGGGCATTTCTGGAGCGCTGCACGGACCCAGCCTGCCTTCCATGCTATATGCATGAAACTGCAGGGAGAGGACAGCCGGCTCTGCTATTTCGGAGGGATGCAGCCTGTTAAAGACACGTTTGCATTTTGGGCAGGCCCCAGGACTCGGACCTGAACCTGGCTGCCCAGGTCTCTGCAGTGGCCAGGAGCGCATTTGCACAGTGAGGGCTAGTGTGCCAACTGTGCCCCTTCCTTGAGATGTCTCAAGTAGAAGCTGCAGTGACACACACCTTAGTTCCATCCCGTCTGGACTACTGTAATGTGCTCTACGTGGGGCTGCCTTTGAAAAGGGCTCAGAAACTTCAACGGGCTCAAAAAGCTGCAGCCAGAGTGCTGAGCAGGGCTGGTTATGGGGAGAAGACAATTCCCTTGTTTCAGCAGCTCCACTGGCTACTGGTCTGTATCCAGGCACAATTCCAAGGGCTGGTTGTGACCTATAAACCCCTACATGGCTGAGCTCCAAGCTATCTGAAGGACCGTATTCTCTCATGCCAAACTGCCTGCGTTTGGAGATCTTTGAGGGAAACCCTTCTCTTGCTCCTGCCCCCCTCACAGGCCCACTTGGTGGGGGTTGTGGGAGAGGGTCTTCTCAGTGGCTGCTCCCAGACAACTTTGGGACTCCCTCCCTAGAGAAGCTTGACTGGCTCCCTCCTTGTTGTCCTTCAGCCAGCATTCCCCTGATCCACCAAGCTTGTAACTCAAGAAAGGAAGGGAGGGAGGGAGGGAGGGAGGGAGGGAGGGAGGGAGGGAGGAAGGGAGGAGGGAGGGAGAAAGAGGAAGGAAGGAAGGAAGGAAGGAAGGAAGGAAGGAAGGAAGGAAGGACTTGTTTTTGAGAAACCCATACTGGGTCTTAGTAATCACAGCATCCTTTTCCAGCTGCTCACAGACTAAATCACAACCAAAGCATCCCTGAGAGACAACGATCCTGCGTCTCTCAGTGCACGCAGATGAATCCTTCTTTGCTCCCATTCACTCCCACAGAGCAGGAGAAAACCTCCGCACTCCAGCCCAGGCCTGCGAGGGAAAACCCAGGAGGAGGAAGGAAAGCCCACCAGCGAGATGCAGGAAAGCTGGCTCTCAGTTTGAAGAAGAGTAGAAGAGTTTGGATTTGATATTCCGCCTTTCACTCCCTTTTGAAGGAGTCTCAAAGCGGCTAACATTCTCCTTTCCCTTCCTCCCCACAACAAACACTCTGTGAGGTGAGTGGGGCTGAGAGACTTCAAAGAAGTGTGACTGGCCCAAGGTCACCCAGCAGCTGCAGGTGGAGGAGCGGGGAAGCGAACGCGGTTCCCCAGATTAGGAGACTACCGCTCTTAACCACTACACCATGCTGGCTCTTTGTGTTTGGGCAACACAATGGCCTGATGCAGCTGTGATGCACCTGGAGGGTCAACCTCTGGGCCAGAGGTGAAATGAGGCTTTATTTCACCCGGGTCAAAGACCCAGTTTGGCATCCCACTACGCACATTTGCGCACACACAAGCACATGCTGGGAGCCTCAGTGGTGCCCCTGTGGAGGCTTCACTCGGGGCAAAAAACCTGGCTAGCCCCCCCCCCCCCCCCGTTGCTGTGTCTCTGTCTTGGCAGTGCCGTGCCTGAGACCTTGGCCCTCGCTAAGGAGGTAACAAAACAGCCTCTCACTTTGTGAGGGGGAACAAAATGCAGCATGTGAGCAGGAAATGGAGAAAAGGACTATGGCAATTCTTGTGGTGCCGGATGTGAGAGCCAGATCCTGGCATGTAGATGCTGGACCCTGAGGAAAGCATGGTGGGGGTGCAGGAGAAGTGAGATATTCATGGCAGAGATTTTCTCCTGCCCCCCCCCCCCATAAGGCCTGAGGGCAAGGATGAGTCAGTGATGAGTGAGGCAAGCAGAGTAAAGGCCCAGAGGGAGCGGGAAGAGGTGGGAATATTCAGCGCCATATTCAGAGTCCTTCCCCTTCTCGCTCTCTGAACAAACAGTTTGGGCTGAGAGAGAGAGAGAGAGAGAGAGAGAGAGAGAGATCTTATGGCACAGAGAGGATGGGGTGGCATTTGGGGGGGGTGAGCGGACAAGGCAGGAGCTAGAGGCTGGACCTTCCCGGGGCCCCCAGCCAGCCTTCCTTCTGGAGGAGACTAGCCTTCCTGTTAGGTCAGGGGTAGGGAACCTAAGGCCCATGGGCCAGATGCGGCCCAGTTGCCTTCTCAATCCGGCCTGCGGACGGCCCAGGAATCAGTGTGTTTTTACATGAGTAGAATGTGTCCTTTTGTTTAAAATGCATCTCTGGGTTATTTGTGGGGCATAGGAATTCATTCATCCCCCCCCCCCAAACTGTTAACGAAGAAATCTGAGGGCTCCCTTGGACAAAAAAAAAAAAAAAAAAAGGACACCAGCCAGGAATAGCAGAGCAAAACAGCAGCCAGTAGGCTTGGTCTTGATGGAAGACTGTCGCGACAGGACTCCCACCTGCCACCAGTGGAACAAGATGGAAGCCCCAAACAAAAGAAGACCCCAACTTTTATTAGCTACTAATCCCCCACGCTACACCCCTAAGATTACATCATAACTACATCATGACCACATCATTGACACATCACAAAGAGGAGGGGTTCAGGGAGGAGTTGTGGTGGTAACCTGAGTGTCTTGTCACCTGTCTGGTTCCTCCTTTCCCCCTCCCCATGATGACATTCCTGAGGACAAAGAGGAGTTCACTGTTTCCTGCCCCCAGAGGGAAGGGCTGGTCACTGTCCTGTGTTTCAGTCCGTGCTGAATCCACTTCCATATGCAGGTCCTTTGTGAGTGCAATGATCTTCTGTCTAGGACCATCAAGGTTGGCATGCCAACTTGTGTCAAGTCTCCCCCCTTTGATAGTCCTTCCTTCATGGTGTAAAATAAAAGTGGAACGGTACAGATCCGATGTACAGGTGATTTTCTATGAATTTTTAACATAAGTGTCGCGTATGTCGTGTGTGAGGGATGGTGGACCGGCTCCCTGCTGAAAAAGTTTGCTGACCCCTGTGTTAGGTGGTCACAGAATCATGGAGCTGGAAGGGGCCTCAAGGGTCATTAGCCCAATCCCTGAAATGCAGGAATCTTTTGCCCAATGTGGGGCTCCACCAGGAGGCAATGAAGAAGATGAATGGGAGGGGGCTGTGGGGAGTGGGAAGGGGGTCAGGTAGCAGGCAAGAGAGTTTGAAGGGAGGCTGCCTGGCTGCCCCCCACAGAAGAAGGGAAAGAGAAGGGGAGCCAGAGATGCAGGATCAGGCCTCTTGCAGGCCCACACCTTCTGCTTCCACAGGGAGGAGTCCGGGGTGGTGGGCTTGGCTGTCCCACCTCATGCAGCTGCAGCTGCGAAGGGGAGGCCAGTCTTGGTGCCAGCCAAGGACACCCGCGGACGAGGAAAGTGGGCCAAGGACCCAGCCAGCGCCACCCATCCCCATCCTGCTGAACAAGGAAGGAATAGAAATCAATCCCGATTAGCTTGGCAGCAGAGCGGCCCAGCCCTTGCCAATGCCTGGCATGCAGCCAGAGGGCACCGGGGTCAGGGCCACCTGCCGCCTTCCCTGGGAATAAGGGCAGTGGGGTCCCTGCCTGCTCCAGTCCGCCAGCCAGCCAGGATTGACTTGCCCAAGTGCAAGAGGGGAGCTGAGCTCACAACCACCTCCTGGAGAGGGAGAGGGCTCTGCTTCAGAGTAGCCCCCCCCCCCCAGCAGGGCAAAAGCAGCCTGCAGAGCCCTCCAGGCCAGGAGGACACAGGTCCACCTCCTCACCAGACCAGCCGCGGGGCGAACAAGGCCCTGGCAAAGCACAGGAGTCTTTTCTGGGGCCTGATGTGGCGAGCTCAGCCAGCTGGAAACATCCATTCTGGCAGGCCCAGGACTCTGATTCAGGTGAACTTGCTGCAGCACCAGGAAAGGAAGCAGAGAGCCAAATGGGATTTACGTTGAAATCAAGGCACAGGAGGAGCCTAGCAGCAGCAGGATCAGGCCAACGGGTTCGGGTCCTCCTCACAGTGGCCGGCACAAGGGGGACCTGAGCCCACCCGAGACCCCCAGAAACTGGAGGCAGAGCACAGCTGTTGGGGATAGCAGCCTTGCCCTTCCCATGGATTTGCCTTCATCCTCTTTTGAAGTCATCAGGCATCACCGCCTCCTGTGGGAGGGAGTTCCACAGTTCCGCTACGCACTGCATGAAGAAGTTCTTCCATTTGTTTGTCCCAAATCTCCCAACGTTCAGGACTAGAATTTGGGATGCCAGCAGGCCCAGCACTGGCAGCAGCAGCAAGCAGCTCTGGCTCTCCAAGTGCCACCCATGGCCACTCCACCACTGCCCTTCCCTGACCTGCAGGTTCCGGATCGTGGGCTCTACTGGTCAAAACGGGAGTCTCAGCGATTGCCCTCTCCCACCAGAAACAAACCAGGACTGTTCCAAGAAAACACAAGAGGCAAAAAGGAGCCTTAGGCCCTGGTGGGAGGCCCCTGCCCCCTTACTCACTTGAGATTGGCCAAGCGGATAGCCAGCCAATGAGGATTTTTTTTATTTTAACAAATTATTCCTCCTCTTCATGCTGTGGCCCCCCATTTACACAATTTTCACCTGTGCCCCCCATGGAATATCCTGGGGGGCTCTAGGGGGCCATATGCCCCCCGGTTGGCAAACACTGATGACCCTCCAGGGTCCCTTCCAACTCTGCAATTGGATAAAAACAAAGACACCAACCAGGATAACTTGGAGCAAAACAGCCGCCTGTAGGCTTGGCCTTTACTGAACTGTTGCAACAGGGTGCTCCCCTCACTTGCAGGAGAGAGGAAGGACCCAGAAAAATGGTGTGCAAGACCTTATAAAGACTTTTGAAATTGCCACCCTGTAGATCAAGACCACCCCCAGAAACATCATACATACATCACAGAAGGGGTGTAACCTAAGACCACCCCTCAGATACATACATCACAGAAAGGAGGGGTTGAGGGAGGAGTTGTGGTGGTAACCTGAGTGTCCTGTCACCTGGCTGGTTCCCCCTTTCCCCCTCCCCATGAGTACTTTCCAGGTGACAGAGGAGAGTTTGCAGTTTCCTGCCCCCAGAGGGAAGAGCTGATTATTATGGTCTTCTGTCTAGGACCATCAGGGTTGGCATAGCAACTGGGCAGGGCTCCTGTGGATGTACTGGTATGCTCAAGGATTACGGCTGCCCTGTATCAAACCTTCCCCATTTTGTAGTCCTTCCTTCATGGAGTAAAATAAAAGTGGAGCAGTGCAAATCCGATGTATGGTTGATTTTCTATGAATTTATAACAGAAGCGTAGCGTATGTAGTGTGTGAGTGTGTGTGAAGTTTGTACAAACTGAATGATTGGGGGGGGGTGTTTCCTGCTACAGCTGCAGTGATAGGGACACCCACCCAGCTGCCCTCAGACCCAGCCTGGCAAGACCTCCTGCCTCAGGTGAGACTAAAGGAGCGTCAGAGGAGCTGGGAAAACATCAGAGGAAGAGAGCAGGACCACTCTGGCTAAGAAGGCCCTGCTTGGCCAGCAGGAAAGAAAGCAAGCCGGAGGAGGGAGGAGGCAGGCAGCTGTAGGGAGCTCCAAGGCCAGGGTGGGGGCCCCCAGGGATGGGCAGTCTGAGCCCAGCTGCCTGCCTGCCTGCCTGCTGAAGACGAAGAAGGCAGCTGGGAGGCAGCGCCAGGGTGACTGACCTTCTAGGGTGAGGCAAGGCAAGGCAGCCTTCTTGGAAGGGGTGGGGCTGGATTAGCAATCAGGAGATCTGTCAGCTTTCATCAAGTCGCCCCTGAGTTCCTCATCCTTCTCTCTGCCTCCACCTGCAGGGCCCACAGCAAAGTCAAAGCTGATTTAGGTAACCACCTGAACCGTCGTCAGTGACTATTGTTGCAGGCCACCCTAATCTCCGAGTCATGAGAGATTTCAGGGGTTCAAGGTGCTTACCTAGGGGGTTCGATTCTCTTGGAATGAGGAACAGCAGAGACTGCGGTGCCTTTAGGATCCATAATTTTTAAAATGCATACTATATATATATAACCTGAGCCTAAGATGGAGGGGCTCACAGCATTAGCACCCCAAAAGGTCTTGCTTCTCTTAGTCACAGCTTTGAATCAAGCATGAATCAAGCATGTCTCTATCTCTCAGCTTCTGCCTGGTTCTACACTGGCTAGAGTCCTTCTAAGCACCAGCCAGGTGAGGGTTGGCAAGGCACACAGTCTTTTGTTACGCTCATCATTGTGCTTAACTACTCAGATTCACAACTATTGCCTAGATTAAAGAGAAGCTGATGGAGGTGCTCAAATGGCAAGCTATGGCCATTATCTTACAACTGCCCAGTAAGTAGTGGAATTTTCCACCAGATTTTCACCTGTACTGGGCAGAGGGCTCCAAGAATTAGAAGGGACTCAGGACATCAAGAAGACTGACTCCTCAGTCTCACAATAGTATGAAAGAACTTGGTCAGATGTGGCTAGAATGTCCCCACTTGCTGGGAGGAACCTGAGAGGAGAAGGAGGAAGACATCTGAACCTTTGCACCAGATCTCTCCTCCTGGAAATGGAATCCAGATGGTTTAGTCATAGGTTGTTTTACCTCAGCAGAGCCATTGGAGATGGCCTAACAGGGGCAATGACAGTGAGTTATGATCAAAGGTTTACTGACATAGCATTTTCAAACAACAGAAGTGACTCTCATGGCTGATGTCGGCGGTTTAGGAGCAAAACAATGTGCAATACTCATTAGGTTGTGCAGGTTAAATGACAGAGAACACACCAGGCTTCAGGAAGAAAACTTGCTATGAGCAGTGCAAGCTTCCACATTTCTGTATTGGAGCTTACATGGTTGGGAGACCAAGCCCAGGAGAACCAGCCAGCGCTCTGGTGCTGTTTTCAGGGGCCACTGGTCAGCTGAAGACAGCAGACCTTTCTCCAGTTCCTGCAGTGACTTGGCTGGCAGCAGTCATGCAGCTGCTTGCATCAAATAATGTGACCCATGGAAGAAAAGAAAGGAGGAAAGGGGTGGGCACGCTGGACTCTTGGTGTCCCCGCTGTCCCTCTTTTGCTCTGTGCAAGAGTCTCTGTGAAGCAGGAGGAAAGGCTTCTTCATCCCCACCGCAGAGCGTGGAGTTTGCTCTTTTCTTCCCAGTGCAAGAAAATGTTGGTAGCTTCACTTTCCTAATAGCCTCTGTCAGCGCCTTTGATTTGTGAACAAAACGTTCCCCTCCAAGCTGTACACCAGCATCATGTCCCTGTTCTCGGAACGAGAGGTGACACTCTGTGCACACACCGCTTGATGGGGAAGGGATGGAAGTGGCACGGACCGACACCCCAAAACCAGCTCACGATGCGCCCGGACTCAAGGCTGTTGTCTGGCCAAGCGACTCAGGAGGAGGAGGGCTGGTCTGTGACGTTTCGCTCCGTCGAACCCCATAAACATTTGTTCTGGCCAGAACTTTTGTGGCATCCCAGACCTGTCCCCACTCAGGTATTTGTGTCGGTCAGTCAGTTTGGCCAGGGATGTATCCTCCACCAGGGTTCTTCTGCCCGGTAAGGGCAACACCATCAGCTAATGAACTGACCCAAACCCTGAGATCATCATCGGAGGCCCTTCTTCGTGTGTCTCCTCCCCAAGAGGTCTGGAACACAAGAACAAGCCTTTTCTGTGGTGGCTCCCCATTTGCGGGATGCTCTCCGCTGGGAGACTCACTTGGCGCCTTCATTACATCTCTTTAGGCACCAGGCACACACATTCCTCTCCTCCCAGAGCTTGGGCTAACTAAAATATCTATAAGGGGGAATTGTTTTTGTTTGTTACTATGTTATGCATTTTTGTGTTTCTGTATTGTAAATCACCATGATTCTAGGATGAAGGGCAGCATATAAATTTATAAATAAAAATAAAATAATGGTACCCAGTTAGTCTGGGCATGGCCTGAGGATTGTCTGCTTGTGGTACCACAGAGGTGGCCTTTTTCATGGGTGGCACCAGTCTTGCGGAATGCCCTCCCTTTGAGATTGGAGAGGCATTGCCCCGACTCCTGAAGACACTGAATTTGAGATTATGGACTTCCGGTTTAGCACGATCTCGTCGCAAGCGGGGATTTTTCCTAACGGAGAATCCCATGTTTTTCGGAGAAAAATAGGGGTTCCACAGGGCGCCGTGGTCCCCTGAAAAGTACCTGGAGGGTGTCCAGATACACTGGTTCCCGCAGAGCCGAAAACGCGGACCTCCCGGCCGTCAGGTAACTCCCGTTAGGGAGCGAAGAGTACGGCGGGGGATACGCGGGCTGAGGGGAAGCCATAGCTATCTCCGGAAAACAAAGCCCCGAGCTTGCAGGGTGAGCGCTGGATTCTCAAAAGAAAGAAATTCGATCCTAAAGATTCTAAAAGAAGCTGATTTGTACCAAAGGAAGGATTCGGGGAAAAAGGGAAGTCAAAAGAGCTCAGCTGTCATCTGGAATCAGCTCAGACGCAGCAATACAAGCAAAGCGGGATAAAGAGTGAGTGTCGCTAGCGGCTAAAGTTTCTCTCTCCCTTCTAACTTTCTAACTATCCAAGAAGATACAAAGTAATTTAAAGAGGGGAAAAGTCAGAAGGGGGGAGCAAAGGGACTAATATATCGTTACTTTAAGTTCTCTTTGTAACGGTGAGACGAAAGGAGAAGATTGAAAGTACTTTGGTTTCACTTTTAAAAAGTTCTGAGCAACGGAAGTGAAGCTTCCAACTCCATTGTTCTTTTCTTTGCATGACAGAGTTAACGGGGAAGAAGAAGACATATCTTACTTGGAATTTTTATTTTTATTTTATTTTTTGGGACTTTGACTTAAAGTAATTTTTTATTGTCTGGCCACTATTACCATTTGATATTTTGGATTTAAAAACTGGCAGATAAAGCTGGGAAACTAAATTGCGGACTCTGCTTATAGTTAAATTGCAGATCCCTGGTGGATGGGAGAGAAATTACAACTTGTTTTTCTTGTGTCTGCTGCTCTTCGCTCTGGACTGGGGGATGGTTTGCCATAAGGAAGTGATTTCAGGAATGAGTGCCACTTTATTTAATTTCTAATATTTTGGAGGTTGCCAGTTCTTTCTGGAAGAAAATAACGGAACTCTCTGTATTTATTGGGATATTAAATATTATTAAGGAAAAATTTTCTTCTTTTCTTTTGGATAATTTGTGGATTATTTTTGGATTATTTTTAGAATTGGAAGTTTTTTCAAACAAATAAAAAAAGGACACATTTGGTTTATAATTAAAGAGTTAACTGGACTTTAGAGATTTTTGTGAGGATTTAGCCTAATTGGTGGCAAGAAGACTAAGACCAAATCTGAGGGAAGTTTATTTTTCTTTTGGGGGTGTGATTGGAGCTTTGAGGGGTTTATAAGTATCATAAAAGGTTCCAAAGAGGATTGGCCTAATTGGTGGCATGAAGATTTGTGACAGTGGAATTAACCTGGACTATACTTTGGAAGGACTATAATTGGATTTTGAATTACAATACTTTCACAGGGGCTTCTTGAAGGATTAGCCTAATTGGTGGCAAGAAGATTGAGTACACATTTGGGTCTCCCCTGGAGTATTATTTATTGAAGTAATAAGGCCCTGTTTGGGCCGAAGATTGGGCTGAAGACAACGGAAATTCATCAATACTGAATTATATTGAACTATATTTGTACTTTGGTTGTGTTTTGTTTTTCGAAATTGATTTGTGTTCTCTTGGTTTATGTCTTTCTGAAGTTATCGATAAAAGGGGGTGAGTGGTTACCTTTCCAGTTGTAGAAGTATTAATATAATTGGGGGAAATGTCTCATCAACCAAAGAAAGGAGGTGATGTGGGAACCCCAGCAGAGAGAAAGGGGTCAAAGCAAGAATCAGATTTCAAAACAGAAATATTAAAAATGTTTGCAGATATTAGGCAAAGTGAAAAGAACTTAGAATCAAAAGTAGAACAAGTAGATACGAGGATTGGGAAAATGGATAAAAAAATTGATGAGACAGTTAATGAACTGAAGGGATAAATTAAAGAGGTGTCTAAGAGAACACATGCGTTGGAGGAAGGAATGAAGAAGACAAGACTGGAAATGAAGGAATTGAAACGGGAAGATGAGAAGTTTAAGGTGGGGCTATTAGAAATAAACAAGTCACAGGAAGAAATGTGGGACGCGATTTCCATGAATGAACTACGACAGCGGGAAGTGAACTTAAGGCTGAGAGCCATACCAGAGATTCAGGGTGAGAATATTAGACAAAAATTAATAACAGAATTAGCACAATGGTTGGAATTACAAATTGAAGAAGTGGCAAACACAGTACAAAATGCCTTTAGGATGAGAGTGAGAACGACTAAATCAAGGAAATTTCCAGGGGATTGTTTTATAACTTTTAAGGACAGAGAAATGAGAAATTTGATACTTCAGAAAAACAGAGAAAAAAGACTATGCATAGACGGAAGTTACATAATCATTTTTAAGGACATTCCAATCAGACTATTAAAGCGAAGAGACCCATATAAACCCCTGGTGCAAATTCTTAAGAACAACATTGAATTAAAATGGGAATACCCTGAAGGGATTTCCTTTGTTTACAAAAGTAAGAGGCACAGGTTGACCAGCCCAGAGGAGATAGGCAAGTTTCAGAGAAAATATAAGGAATTAACAACAGAAGAAGAAGAAGAGAAAGGTGCAATAGGAGGAATTGGAGCCACAGGCGGGACGGATTTAGACGAAAAAGAGAAGAACGGAGAAAAGACAGATGAAGAAGAAGAAGAAGAAGAAGAAGAAGAAGAAGAAGAAGTAGACAGATTATAGAAAAGTAATTTATAAATTTTTTAATCAGGAAGCATTATGGCGCTAAAAATATGGAATTGGAATATTAATGGGATGAATGAAAAGAAAAAACGGAATAAAGTGGAACAATATTTAAAAAAGAAAAATTTGGACATTATCTGTCTACAAGAGACACATGTGGCAAGAAGACATAGAAAAATTTTGATCAACAAAAGACTTGGGAATGAATTCATATCCTCTGATAAAGAAAAGAAAAGAGGAGTAGTTTTGTACATTAAAAATAAAATTGAAGCCCAGCAAATTTTCAAGGATGAAGAAGGAAGAATCATCGCTGTACAGATCAATTGGCAAGGCGAAAAATTAATAATTGTCGGGATCTATGCACCTAATGGAAATAAGACTGATTTGTATAAAAACTTGGAAGAAAAACTGTTTGAATACATGGACCAAAAGATAATTGTGATGGGAGATATGAATGGGGTAGTTTCAACAGAAACGGACAGACTAAGAGATAAAGGGACGAAAGAAGGTAAACTACCCAAAACTTTCTTTGAAATGTCAAAAAAATGTAATTTGATCGATATTTGGAGACTAAGACATCCACTCGAGAAACAGTTTACATTTTATTCAGAACCAAACCAGTCAATGTCTAGAATCGATCAAATCTGGATTTCTAATGAACTAACTCCAAGAATCCTTCAAATCGAAATCCAACCAAGAGTAATTTCAGATCACAGTCCGATTAAACTGGAGATGAAAGGCTTTGAAGAAAGAACATTTAGATGGAGAATGAATGATTATCTCTTTGACGACCAAAAAATTCTACAAGATGCGCAAAAGACGTTGACGGAATACTTTGTGGATAACTGTAATAAAGGTACGAAGATGAGTATAGTCTGGGATGCAAGCAAGGCGGTGATGAGAGGGTTTTTCATACAACAGAATTCAATCAAAAAGAAGAATAGAGAGAAAGAAAAGAAAGATTTTAAAACAAATAATGGACAATGAGCAAAAATTAATTAAAAAACCAAACAATTCAAAAATCAAACAAAGTATTAAGGTCTTGCAAACACAATTTGCCATGATAATAAATAAAGAAGTGGAGTGGAATATCAAAAAGTTAAGACAAAGAAATTTTGAATTTGCTAATAAATCTGGTAAATGGCTTGCTTGGCAAATCAAGAAAAGAAAAGAACAAAGCACAATCAACAAAATTATGGTGGAAGGAGAAGAGATAAACAATCCGAAAGGTATTAGAAAAGGATTCCTGGACTTTTACAGACAACTGTACAGAAGCAAAGAAAAGAATAATATATAATATATAATATGTGTGTACTCCCAAAGATGTTATTCCTATTTCAGATGATTCCAATACTTAAAGGGACAATGATTTTCAGAAAGTGGCAAAGAGTGATTTCAAGATATATCTGGCAGGGCAAAAAGCCGAGAATTCAATATAAGTTACTAACAGATGCAAGAGAAAGAGGAGGCTTTGCCCTGCCAGACTTGAAACTATATTATGAGGCATCATGTCTCTGTTGGCTAAAAGAATGGATAAAACTAAAGTTGGCTAAAAGAATGGATAAAACTAAAGAATACAAAATTGTTGGATCTAGAAGGATTTGATAACAGATTTGGGTGGCACGCGTATTTATGGTTGGAGAAGAAGAAGAGTCATAAAGCTTTTGAAAACCACATCTTCCGGAAATCGTTAATCGAAGTATGGGATAGATATAAAAATTTACTGGAATCAGGAGTCCCACACTGGTTGTCCCCATTAGAGGTTATGTGTGTTAAGAAAATTAATATGAGAGGTAATTGGATTACTTATGGAGATCTGGTGGTTAAAGATGGAGAGAAATGGAGATTGAAGCCATATGAACAAGTAAAAGAATATGTATTTGATTGGTTGCATTATCAGATAAATGACATGTTTAAAAAAGATGTGAAAGAGAAGGGTTATATAGAAAAAGACTCAAAATTCCAAACAGAAATAGTAAACAATGATTGTAAGATAATTTCAAAAATGTATAAAATGTTATTGGAATGGTATACGATGGATGAGGAAGTTAAG
The DNA here is from genome assembly GCF_964106645.2 of Podarcis pityusensis. NCBI lineage: Eukaryota > Metazoa > Chordata > Lepidosauria > Squamata > Lacertidae > Podarcis > Podarcis pityusensis. The sequence continues at coordinate 78,012,895 of NC_138034.1, forward strand.
TCGGTAATGATTCATTGGGCCAGAGATTTTGGGTACAATATATATTTTGAAGATTGGGTTAAAGTATGGAATGATAACTTGAAGTTCACAGCATGCATTACGCTAAAGGAAAATGTTATGAAAATGGTATACAGATGGTACATTACACCAGTTAAATTAGCAAAAATGTTTAAAACTTGTAATAAGTGTTGGAAATGTAAAGAGAAAGAAGGAACCTTTATTCATATGTGGTGGGAATGTAAAAAAGTGAAGGGGTTCTGGGAGATGATATATAATGAGTTAAAGAAGATGTTGAAATATAGTTTTGTAAAGAAACCAGAAACCTTCCTTCTAGGAATAACGAGAAATGAAATAAACGAAAAGGGCTGTAAACTTTTTCAGTATGCGATAACAGCAGCGAGAATATTAATGGCCCAAAAATGGAAGCAGGAAGAACTACCGACTCTGGAGGAATGGAGAATGAAGCTAACGGATTATGCAGAACTGGACAAGTTAACCGGGAAAATTAGATATCAACGAGATCACAAGTTCATTGAGGACTGGGAAAAATTTTCAGATTATTTGAAGAGTGTATGTGATGAGCAAACAACGCTAGTGGGTTTTAAAGAAGCTTTGTGAAAAAATAAGGAATATTGCAAGAATGCAAATAAGGCTATAAAGGTATTTTTAAAAGGCAATACTAAATTTGAGGAATGCGTAGACAAAAATTTAAATACGGATGATTGTCAGAGAAGCTGAGGGAAGTCCAAAAGTTGAAAATATGTTATTTGGGAAATTGTTTAATTGGAGATATTTGTGCAAAATTTAATAAAAATTTATTTTTTTAAAAAAAAAGAATTTGAGATTATGTTGCCTTAACATGTTTTTTTTAACCTATTTAAATTGTTTCACTTCTTATCTGCTTGTTTTATTGTATATTTTAATTAAGAATGTTTTGATTTAATTAATTATGGACTGATTTTACAGCTGGGCAGTTTTTGCACCCTTCCCTCTGTGCACCTAAGGAGGAAGAGTCCTTGTCCACAGGCCGGACTTAAGGAGCCACTTTGCCTTCCTTGCCACTTGAAATCAGGAGCCTTGAAGGGCCACCAGCCACACCTGGGGGGGGGGGTTGCCCTGCAGGGCAGAATCTGCATAGTTTGGGTCCAAAAGCGGCGCTCTCGGCCCAAGCGGCTGATCAATGTTCAATTTCTATTCCCATCAGCCTCCAGAGCGTAGCTGTTGTCTTCATTCACACAAATTGTGCCTCGGACAACCCCACTGTCCTTTGCTCCAGGGTCACTGTGGGCCTTTCCAGCAGCTCCATTCACCTTCAGGATGAGGAGTGTCTCAGTTTCACAGAATCTTAGAAGGGTAGAGTTGGAAGAGAACTCCAAGGGTCATCTAATCCAACCCCCTGCAATGCGGCTAAGGAATCCCTGACAAGTGGCCCCCCATGTCTTTGCTATGGGGGGGGGCTTTCCCCCGGAGACATTTCTACTTCTGGCTCACAAAGGAGTCTGTTATATTTCATTCGTTTAATCAGATGTCTATGCCCCTGAATCATCTTAGAGATTGCCCCAGGCCACACACTGGCCCGGAAGGGGGCCTTCCAAAATAGCCCCCGACCTTCGGAACGAGGCAGCCCCGAGGGGCCGCGGGGGCTTCATCGGCTCAGGCGGGGGTCCAGATCCAGCAGGGGTGGGGGAGCAGAAGCAGCAGCAAACCCCAGCCCCCCAAGAGGGCCACTCCTGCCAGGAAGCGGGGGGGGGGGGCGCCACGCCCTCTGCACATGCTCGGAGGATCTTCTCCCGAGCCAGGGCCAACCCGGGAGGCAGAGGAGCATCCCCGCGACGACGCGCAGCTGCTGCCGGGGCTCCGCTCGGGGTCGCGCACGTGGCCGGGCCGCCCGCCGAAGCCAAGCCCCGCCCAGGGAAGGCGCCGCGCCCCCCGCCCGCCCCCCGGCTCCGCCTCTCCCGGCCGAGCGCTGCTCGTCCTCCTCGCGGCCGGAGGACCCTCTCGCCGGGGAGCGAGCAGGCAGGCAGGCAGGCAAGGAGCGCGCAGGGGGACGGAGGGGATCCGGAGCAGCCGCCGCCGCCGCCAGGGATGGCAGGGCGCGGGATTGGCAGGGGTCTCTTTTGTGGCTGCCATGGGGGGGGGGGTCGGCAGCCCCTCTTCCGCGCCAGGGCAGCTGCTTGGCATGCAGAAGGCTCGCCCGCGAATGGCTTCGCCGGCCTGGCTTCCCCGGAAGAGAGCCGCTGCTGCCAGCCCGTGTCGAGAAGGCTGAGCTAGGTGGACCAAGCCTCGGCTTGGCTACTCCACACACTCACACGCACCCCCTGCTACGGAGCCGCGGCTGCTGCCTCGGCCGGGCGGATGCTGCCAACCAACGCCTTTCTGGGTCGCGGCGCGGCGGCTGGGCGCGCAAGCGGAATGGGGGCCGGTGGAAGCCTTTGGGGAGCCCTTGGAAGCGGGTGGGGGCTAGTCTGCGGCGCCTGCGGGGGTTATATTGCCCCCACCCCCCAAAACCCTTTGAAAGAGACCGTAAGGCGCCGAGGGTGATCTGTCCTGGGGGTGGAAAGTTTGCTCCGCGGCGCCTGCGGTGTTTCGGGGAACTTCGGAGAGTCGCCGCTTCACGTCCGCAACTCCCTTGGCGGGGGGGGGGGGGCGGCTGGTGGTGACGATTGTTTTATCCGGTGTCTTAAAGTTTAGGCTGGGGCCAAAAGTCCTGAGGTGCGGGGGCTGGCTCCGCCTGGGTTTTAAGGGGGGTTCTGGGGATTATTGGAGGGGGACCCCAAGACATGTCTGACCCCCGTCTCCTCCCCCCCCCCGCCCCTTGCCAGCAGGCCAAGGGAGCAGGGACCAACGCAGAGGCTTAAAGACCTACCCCTTCATTGTGGGATGTGCTTTTGGGGAGCAGGCTCCAGCCCCCCAGGCTTCAGGCTGCCCTGAGAAATGCGTCTGCCATGCAAGTGCTGCTTTGGCTGCATCAGACTGAGCAGCTGCCCTTCAGGGGATCTTGGAAGGGGGAGGCAGCCAGGGGCCACCTTCTTCTGGGCTTCCCACTCCTTTCTTCTTTGCAGCTTGGACCCTGGATCTCTCCCCCGCCCTCTGGACTCTGGCTGGGAGCTCCTGAGCCGCTTCTCTGCTTGTGTGTGACCCTGAGGGCCAGGTGAGAGCCTGAGGCAGGGCTGGGCTGGCGCTCCCTCTTGGCGCCAGCTTGGCTTAGAATCATAGAACCATAGAGTTGGAAGGGACTGCAAGGGTCATCTAGTCCAGCCCCCTTGCAATGCAGGAATCGCAGCTGAAGAATCTCTGACGGGACCACCAAACGGCTGCCTGGAAGCCTCTGTTCTGCCGTCAAGCGGTTTGTACTGGCAGAAAGTTCTTCCCAATGCTTCATTGGAATCTCTTTTCCTGCAGGAGGGGCTTCTTTCTCCCCGGGGGGGGGGCACCCTCACATTGGAGCAAGGTCCCCAGTCCATCTGGCTGGCCACTGCTTGGTCTCCCCCTTCCAGGGCGGCCACCCTAGAGGTTCAGCTTTATGTGGGGCACAGCCGACCAGCCTTGAGGCGTGGGCAACGGAAGCTCTCCTTGGATAGTGCCCCACAGCTCCAACCTGCCCCTCTCCTGTTCTTCTGGCCTCCAGGGCCCCCTGGAGTCTCCTCTTCTGGCCCCTGCCTCACTTTCCCTGAGTGCCTTTGCCCCCTGCGGGGGGGGAGTGGAGGAGCCCCCTTCCTGCCTTCCCTGGACTCGGAGGTAGAAGCCTGGCTCCCACCTGCCTCACTGGGCACCCATTATTTCTGGGGTCTCCGTTTCCAGGCTTGTGGGCTGGGGGGAAGGGGGAGGTGTTTTTTGCATCTTACCCTTCGGAGGAGGGTGACCAAGATGGCGAAGCCTCTGGAAACCAAGCCTGATGAGGAAGGGTTGAAGGAGCTGGTGATGTTTTGCCTGGAAAAAAGGAGACCGAGAGGAGATGAGGCAGCCACCTTCAAGTACCTGAAAGGCTGTTACCTGGAAGAGGCACCTGTCCTGGATCCTTTAGCTGAGATTCCTGCATTGCAGGGGGTTGGACTAGATGACCCTTGGGATCCCTTCCAGCTCTGCAGTTCTACTATTCTGAGAGCTCTTGAGCTGGATCAGGCAAGAGGTGGCCCCTTCCGGCCAGCATCCTGCTCCCACATTGGCCGGCCAGATGCTCCCAGGCAGGATCTGAGTGCAGCAGCCGCACTTGGGATGATCTCCTGCGACTGACATGCCGAGGCGTCTTTGCAGGGGTTGGAGAGCGTGGCCAGTGTGTCTTTTGCTCTCTGTCCTTCTGCTCATTGCCTCTTAGGCCTGCAGCCCCCAGCCGCCTGCTCCAGGCTGGTTGTCTCGTTCTGCAGAACATTCGTAGAATCACAGCATGCTAGTGTGGGAAGGGACCCTGAGGGTCATCCAGCCCAACCCCCTGCAATGCAGGAATCTTGACGAAGGCATCCATGGCAGATGCTCCTCCAACCTCTGCTTGAAAGCCCCCAAGGAAGGAGACCGTTCTCTCCCCCCATCTGCCCTCAGGGAGGGGTCCTGCTTGTGATCATGGGCAGCCGGCTGGGCATTGGGTGTGCTGTAAGCCACGCACAGGCGCATGCCCCCCCCCGCCACTCTCCTCACCCGGTGTTGCCAATACTAATGAGAGGCCCTTCCAGTCAGGTCTGGGTCTGGGCACAGCTCCAGGAACAGGAAGAAAATTGCCCAGGTGTCTGCCTGGGTGGCAGGTGGTCCAGAATCCTCAATTCTGCTGCAGCAAAATGGGTGGGGGGAGCAGGCAGGCAGGCAGGCAGGCAGGCTCCCTTCTCCTCCTCCTCCTCCTCCTCCTGGGGTGCTCTGAGGAAGGCCAGTGATTCGCTCGCTCAGCAGTTGGAAACTTTGCTTGTTAGCAGTGCGGGAGAAAGTCTGGGCGGCTGTGCTGAGCTGGCAACTCCCTTCCTGCTGGGGAGAAGCGATGGCACAGTGGGGGGGGGGAGGCACTGCAGCTGGGCAGAAAGGGGCTCTTCTGGCCTGGCCCTCTTGCCAGGAGGCACTGGCCTGCCTGGGACGCCCCTCCTGCGCAACCTGGAGGCCTCTGCCCTTCATTCTCCCTCCTTTCTGCCAAGTCAGCTGCAGGAGGGGAGAGTGTTGTGCACAGGGCACGGCTTTGGGGGCTCCCACCCGGCTAAAGGGCTTTCCCTTGGCTCTCTGGGAATTCCCACCTTAAAGAGGGAGCTCCTGGCACCTTCTTTAGGCCTTTTTAGAGCTCTGCTGGATCAGGCCAGCAGCCCATCGAGTCCGCCATCCTGTTCTCATGGCCCCTGACAGTCCTGTGGGACAGTTTCCATTGCATGCTGAAGACACACCATTTACTCTGCCCTCGATGGCACCTGGGGTTTTATTTCTTTATTGAATTTCCATTCCACCTTTTTCTACAAGGAGCTCAGGAGGGCAGGTGCATGGTTCTCCCTTCCTCCTAATTTAATCCCCACAACAACCTTGTGAGGTAGGTCAGGCTGAGAGGAGCATTGACTGACCCCTGAGATCCCCCAAGGAGTTTCCTGGCCGAGGAGGGATTAGACCCCTAGTCTTTCCCAGGTCCTAACCCAGCACTAACCACTGGCTCTCTATTGAAGATACCGGTAGACAGAGCCCACAATAATTCATATTAGACTGTTTTTAATACTGCATTTTTAAATGGCTGTAACCTTCCTTTCCTTTGTTGTCAGTTGTTAAGCAGAGGTCAGATGGACATTTGTCAGAATCATGGACTCAGTTGTGATTCCTGCAAGGGGAAGGCCTGGTCTGGATGACCTTTCTGTCATTCTGTATCCTGGGACCTTACGGTGGTGGGCAGGCAAGAAAATCAAGAGCCATTGATAAAAATGACAGCAATGTAAAATGTTCACAGGCTTGCTACCTATTGCTTTCTCCCCCCAGTTCCCAAAGGTGCCCCCCCCCAGCACAGCCACTTGGAGGTCAGCTGGGAAACTGAGTGGCGGGGGGAAAGGGACGCCAGCCGGGGAATGCTCTCTGTGGCAAAGAGAGGCTGTGGCCTCCTCCTGCCTCTGGGCTGGGAGATGGACCCCCTAGTCGGTTTGAGGGGGCACAGCAAAGGCTCTTTGGGGGTGTCCCCTCCCTGATGCTCCTCTTGGAGGCCGACACAGGCGGTGGGATGGCTGTCCTCGTCCTCCTCCTCTTCCTGCTCCCCATGAAGGCCAGGCTGCTATTCTTAGCTGTGGCTTCTGCCTGGCTGGCGTTCCTGGCCTGTTTACGCTGAAGGGCCCCTTCTCTCTCCCCCCCCTTCCCTCTCTCTCTTCCTCTCTCTCTCTTTTTTCGAACAGAGGCAGCAGCAGCACCAAAGACCAGAGCTTGTCGCTTTGTGTTTTGTGATCCTGCCTGAGACTGGAGGTGGCAGAGGGACGGGAGAGGGGTGGTTTTAGGGGGTGGCCACGTGGCAGAGGGGGTTGTGGGAGCCTCCGAAAGGAAACTGGGCACGTTTGGGAGGGGCTTTAAGAACATCAGAAGAGCCTGCCGGGTCAGGCTGGGGGCCCATCGAGTCCAGCATCCTGTCCTCACAGGGGCCGACCTGTGGGAGCCCCCCAAGCAGGAGCTGAGCACATGGCAGCGCTCCCCTCCTGCCACTGGGATTCAGAAGCATTGCAGATTCCGACTGTGGAGGTGGAGCAGGGCATCCTGGCTAGTGGCCCTCGATCGATCGCCCTCTCGTCCTCCACGAATGTCTGTTTCACCAGACCTTCAGTGGGATGGGTGGGTGACAGGCTTGGGGAGTTATTTCAGAAGAAAAGTGAATGGAAAGGAAAGGGTTAAGCCCTCCCCCTCAGCCCTACTCTGATGCAACCCCCCCCCCACAGCCGCTCTTAAATGGTCAGCCCCTTTAGTGGCCTGATCCAGCTGCTACAGAGCTCCCTTTAGGTTCTTGTGATTCCTAAGTGGAGCCTCATGGATAGCATCAGTCTACCTTAGAAAGGTGGAGAACAAGAGGGGGAGAGGGCTGCTGCTCCCAAGTCCCTTTGAGGGCATCTGGCTGGCCAGGGGGAACAGGGGGCTGGACTAGGAGGCTCCACTTTGGTGGCCTCATCCCGCAGCAGGCTCTCCTCCTCTCCTTGGCGCCTGGGCCACTTGATCTGAGCCTCCCCATCTGCTCTGCATAGCGTTAAGGCCGGTTTATAGGCCAAGTCAGGGATTCTTGTCAGTGTGGTGTAGTGGTTAAGAGCGGTAGTCTCGTAATCTGGTGAACTGGGTTCGATTACCCGCTCCTCCACCTGCAGCCGCTGGGTGACCTTGGGCCAGTCACACTTCTCTGAAGTCTCTCAGCCCCACTCACCTCACAGAGTGTTTGTTGTGGGGGAGGAAGGGAAAGGAGAATGTTAGCCGCTTTGAGACTCCTTAAAGGGAGTGAAAGGTGGGATATCAAATCCAAACTCTTCTTCTTCTTGCATTGCATTGCAGGGGGTTGGACTGGATGTCCTTTGAGGGTCCCTTGCAGCTCTACACTTCTCTTATTTTCATTATTCCTGTCTTACTTTTGCACTGTTTTTCTTAGCCCTGGTTGTAGTGTGGAATATAATTGGAACGGGTTCCCACCCATTCATCTCCTCTCTTCTCTCTGCAGGTCCATTGCCCAGGGAGGCTATGGGCTGGTGCTGTGCCTGCCGGCCCTACAAGTGACCAAACCTCAGGAAGCGGAAGCAGCAGCCGTGAGCAGGATGGGCTCCCTTCTCCCCTCTCCCTTCTCCCGGCCCAGAGAGAGGCCCTTGGTGGCCAGGGACGGACCCTAGAGAGGGGGGAGGGGGGGAGGAGAGCAGGCCATGGGGTTCCTGCCGGCTGGGGGGCAAAGGCCAGGCCTCCTCCAGCCATGAGGCGCCGGCTGCCCCCTTGGGAGTCGCTGAGGCTGAGCCCCAGGCAGCAGCACCCACGGGAGAGATGCTTTGCGCCCCGGCAGAGGGGGCAGCCGAATCGACGCTTTCTGGGGAACGGCTTGCGGTCATGCGGGGCAGGAGGCTGTGAGGCCCCCCTGGCGGGCGGGGCAAAGGGGCTGCCATGGCCAGCCAGGAGGCAGCCCCGGAGGCCGGCCAAGAGAAGGCTGTCGCCGGGGTCCGCTCCGTCTTGCTGAAGCGCGACTCACCGGGTGCTGAGGACCGCCTGCAGCGCCGCCGCCGCCATCGCGCCCAGCAGGTCCGCTTCAAGGACCTGGAGGAGGGCGGAGAGGAGCCCCCGGCCAGCCACCCCCCACGTGCCTCTGCCGCAAACTGCGCCAGGCGGAGCTGGCCCCAATCCGGGCCCCGCCTGCTGCTCGCCCTGCCGGATCCCCACGGGGCGACCGGCATCAGCACCGCCAGCCAGACGTCACCCAGCCTGCAGCGGCCCCCCCGCAGCAAGAGCTCCTGCGACCTCGCCCAGGAGGGGGCGCCCTGTGCAGTGGGCCGCAGCCAGGATCCGCCCCTGGGGGGCACCACCAGCCTTGCTGCCCTTGGTTGCTCCCTCGCCTCACCCCACGCCCAGCAGTGCCCCAGATCTCCTGCCACCCTGTGCCCCGGGCTGCCACCTCCCCGGGGGTCATGCCCCCCGTACCCTGGGTGGGGGGCCCCGTGCCTCTCAGCCAGCTGCTCTTCCCAGCGCAAGCACCGTGCCCCCTCCTCCACGCAGCCCCATGGCACCCCAAGCAGCTGCGGCAGCTCTGGCGCCCCCTGGCTGTGCCCACCCCCTCTCTGTCAGACTCCCTCTGAGCAGGCCTCGAGAGCCCCTCCCTGTGCCCCCCAGAGGGGCATCCCTGCCCCCTGCCCCCTTGCTCAGGGCCCCCCCACCGAAGATCCCACCTCTGCCTTCCTGCTTCCCACAGCAGGGCCCCCTACGTCAGGAAAACCAGCAGCACCTGCGGCCTCCCCAGGGAGCCTCACCACCACTCAGGCCCAGCCCCCAGCCCCCACGCCTTCCCAGAAGCCTCCGGACCCCCTTCTGCCCTCCTCCGGTCGCAGCTGCCCCCCTGAGACCTGCCTCTCCGCCAGACCAGGGGAGACGTTTCCCCGCGGCCAGGACCACCTTCTGCAGCTGGTGTCTGTGGCTGCCGCGCAGAGGGAGCCCCCGCCAGCATCTCAGGACCTCCCCAGGCGGGTGGGTGACATCCACTCCCAGCTGCAGTCCCTCGAGGGGGTGCTGGAGACCAGCCAACGAACCATCAAGGTGCTACTCGATGTCATTCAGGATCTGGAGAAGAAGGAGGCGCAGCGCGATGGGTGAGGCGGGTCTGGGGGGGGGTCTGGGTTGCCCCCACTGGCCAGGCTAGAGCCGCCTTGACCCTTTGGAGCCAGGGATGTTGAATAGATGCCAGGAGAGGCTGTATTTATTAGATATTCTCCTTCCACACATCTGTGAGTTCTGCAGAGTGATATCCCTTTTGCGGCTTAAAAAGAAGCTTAGATGGGCTAGTTTAACCTTTCCGTTTAAGTAATCTAGGATGTTTTAAGGCAGATTGGATTCTCCTGATATTTCCCCCTTTTCTCCCCCTTTTAAAACAATAATCACACAGTCTTGTAATAGAGTAAAATAACATCTACTCACTCAGAGTTTCTGAGGCTGAATAACAGCAGCTTTATTCAGGCAGGCTGAAAATGGTAATTCAGTTACAGAGACAAAATTTGTCGAGCCTCTAGGGACCCTGAGGGTCATCTAGTCCAACCCCCTGCAGTGGAGGAATATGCAGCTATCCCATATGGGGATCAAACCTGTGACCTTTGTTTTCAGCACCAGGCTCCAACCAAATGAGCCAATTTGAGAGGCAGACCTAAGTTTAGCTTAAAATGGTGTCTGAGCATTGGAGCTCAGACTTCGCAGTTGTTCTCCCATTTCTGGCTTGGGGATGAAGAGACAAAAACGAGAGCATGTGCCCAGGCAGGCAAGGAGAATGGATCTATGGCTGTGCCCTCTGCCCGTCTGGGCTCCGTGGGACTGTCTCTCACAGAGTTCTCTCCAGCAAACACACAGGGAAATGCTGTGAGCTTCAGCTGTCCAGCAAAACACTACTTTTTGGTTTGACTGCGCTTTAAATAATGGAGCGTTTTTATGGTGGCAGCAGCGGGTTCTGCGGGCCACAAGCCAGCCTTGGCATCGCCTGGCACTGTGCCTGCTCACTTTGGAAGCCGAAGCAGTGCCACTGTGGGGCCAGCCCCCTTGCCTTGGGGCGGCCTCTGCGCTGTGAGGCCTGAAGGAGTCCTTGCCTGCCTTGCGCTTCCCTCCCTGAGACCTCCCGGGGGTCTCCTGGCCCCCCAAGCCAGCCCTAATGCTTCCCCTCCCCCTGGTCCCTGCTGTTTGACCAGATGCCCTTTGGGCATTGCTGCTTGTGCCCCCCCCCGGCACCAAAGGGGGCCCTGCGACCAGGTAGGGAGGCGACTTCTGGGCCTTCTGCTCATGGGCTCCTTCTGCTCCATTTCAGGCGGCAGTCCTACCGGACAGGGCAGGACACCACCAACTGCGGGACGTGCCGGGACTGCGCCTGCATCATCTACAGGTAGGAGGGGCCTGGGAGCGGGGGTGGGGTGGGGTTTGGGGGTGCCCAGTCACACCAGGCCCCCTGGCGTCCCCCACCTCCTCTGCTCTTGGCTGCTGGCCACAGCATCCACCGGCAGCCCAGACATCGGCTGCTGACCTTCACATTTCACATCAACATAAAATGTACGCCTCTTCAATATTATTGATGTTGATGATCCTGCACAAAGGGGGCTCTGGAGAGAGAGGAAGGCTGTATCATTGGCCCGGCTTCAGAATGGGGTCTGGGGTGAAGAGGACCCCCTCCCTAAAGGGCCAGCATCTCCCCACCCCTTCAACCCACTTTCAGGCTAAGCCCACCCAGCTCCTTTGTCTTTTGTCTGCTTTCCAGTCTGGGGGTCCTGCTGGGTCTCAGGCAGGCCACTCTTCTCCCTGCCCAGCAGATTTTCCTCTCGCCTTCTCCCGCCCCAGACCACCCACTTCTCCAGCAGAGCCCCTTCCCTGCTTTGGCCTATGGCTGAAGAGCTGGAGGTGGCCAGGCTTCAGACGGTGAGGCTGCCCCCAGTCCTGCTTAGAGACACCTGGGCCCTTGGTTGGATGGCCACCTGTCTTGCATGCTTTAGCTGAGATTCCTGCATTGCAGGGGGTTGGCCCAGATGACCCCTGAGGTCCCTCCAACTCTCCAATTCTATGAGTCTGTGTTCTTGACTCTGACATTTCATACATTCATAGAGTTGGGTTGCACAAGAAGAGTCTGGCTGCTGGATCAGGCCAGTGGACCACCTAGTCCATTATTGTGCTCTCGCAATGGCCAGCTGGATGCTGGTGGGCTGGGTTCAGGGTGCCCTGGGGGCTGCCAGAGGTCTTGGGTGCTGGAGAGCTCCCAAGGGAGCTGGCAAGGGCTCCCATGCCTGCCCGCCCGCCTGCCCCAGTCAAGTTCTTGAGGGAAGTGGAGGCAAGCGTTTCTGGCAGATGTGATATGAAGGATGCCTGCGAAGAATGACAGGCCGCCACAGCCTGTCTCCTCCTGCCAGAGATTCTCAGGAGGACAGAGTCCCTGCAGTGGCAGCCCCCCCCCCAGCATGGCACGAGAACGGAGGCTGTGTCTCTGGCCTTGCCCCTCCCTCGCTTTAGTCCTGGGACGCTGAGTCAGCCAATGACTCCCACTGCCTTGAGGCTGGGGAGGGATGCCAGGATGCCCCCCAGCCCTGGGCACCAATCTATCTATGGTGCCCCCTGCTTCAGTGGGTGTTAAGGAGGGTAGGTAGTTGGTCTGACGCAGTCAAAATAAACTAAAAAATTAAAAAATTGTCCAGTAGCACCTTAGAGACCAACTCAGTTTGTTCTGGGTCTAAGCTTTCTACTCCTGAAGAAGTGTGAAGGCACAGGGAAGCTTCTATCCAGAACAAACTGAGTTGGTCTCTAAGGTGCTACTGGACAATTTGTTAAGGAGGGGTTAGAGGAGGGTTGTGAGCCAGGATGGTGAAAGGGCTTCCATGCCCAGGGAGAAGCGGGTGTCTCTGCCAGTTCCTTGCCGGGGGCAGAGGTGGGCTGAGCTCTGGGTTCCATAGAATCAGAGTCCTAGAGGGCTCTTGCTCTCAGCCCTGGCTGTTTGGCACAAGGAAGACATCTTCCGCAGACCATAGAATCCTAGACTTGTAGAGTTGGAAGGGACCCCTGAGGGTCATCTAGACCAGCCCCCTGCAAGCATCCCTGGCAGACGGGCTCCCGACCTCTGCTTAAAAACCTCCAAGGAAGGAGAGCCCGGCAGCCTCTGCTCCTTGGAGCCTTTTCTCTGTGTTCCTCCCCTACGTTTCCACTGACCTTCGGAGGCTGTTTCGGAGGTGGGGGTGCTGGCTGTGGAGAGCCTCCCTGGCAGGACTGGGCCCTCTTCCTCTCCCCGCCACCCTGCCTGCCCCCCCGTCTGCCCGCTGGCTCCTCCTGGCCTCCTGCCTGTGTGGCTCACACAAGGCCTCAGCACTAATTGGGATTGACGGGTCTGTCTCTGCCGCTGCAGCGACGGGTGAGACATGCCAGGGTCGGCGGAGGCAGGCGGGCTCCCATTGGTGGCCCCCCCAGGCTCCTGCCAGCTGAGCTGCCTCCTCTGCACCAGCTCCCACGGCCCCCCAGGAGGGATGGGGCAGCCCAGCCCAGCCAGGCCCCCATCTCTGCCCCCAATCACTAGCGTTGGCTGAGGGGGGTTCCTTGGGAGACGCCTCCCTCTGACTTGCTCCCCGCCTCCCCACAGCGTGGAACATGATTTCCGGAAGCAGGAGGGGCGTTTGCAGCAGGTGCTGAGCACCATTGAGCCTGAGCTGAGCCACAGCCCCCCGGTGGCCACGCGAGCTGCCACGCCGAGCCACCAGGAGCCGTCGCCAACGCTGAATCTGCCCGTGGTCAAAGCGGAGCCCAAGAAGTCCCGGCGAAAGTGTTTCTGGTTCCTGTGATGGTGCCGTGCCCAGAAGGGTCCGGGGGTCTCCCTCCCCAGTCAACCTGCCACAGAGCCGCAGCGTGGAGGGATTGCACCAGCCTTTTTATTGTTCAAATCTGTCCAGTTTAACTTGCAGAGCCCCCCACCCTCGATGAAAGGATGGGAGGAGAGAAGGGAAGACACACACACTGTATCCGAGGAGGTCTCAATAAACTCCTGTGAGGCACCTGTTTTCAAACTGCTGCTTCTTCAGTCTTTCTTCAGGGAAGGGGGGGGAGGCTGCTTTATCCCAGAATCAGGACAAGCCCCTCCCCACCCCTGGCAGCAAGGTAACTTCCTAGTCTGTGGCTTAGGAAGGGGGGTGCAGGGAGTGCGGTCTACCTTGGGTGTCATCACTGAGGGGGGTGACAAAAAATAACTCCCGCACCCACCGCACGCCCCTTCCTACGCCACTGCAGAAGCCCAGATAGCTGGGTGAGGTGGGGGGCACTGGGCGCCACACCGGGGGGCCTGCAGCCTGCCTGAGCCATGCATCTTTCCTGTGGGGGGGGGGCGGACTGCCTGCAAGCTCCGGGCTGCTTTTTCGAGGGCTTGCATCTGCCCACCGCCCCAGTCGCCCTACAGCTGAGGGGGAGGTTGCGGAGAGGCTCCACGAAGCACACCCCACCTTGGCTCACCCCGTCCCCATGGGCGGCTTGCTCTGCCCCCGGCTGCAGGGCGTGCGCCCCACCCCAGGCACCTGAGTGGCTAGCTACGCTGCTGTTCCTAGTCACCTGGCGGGGGGGGGGGGCACTGCAGGACCCAAACTGGGGCACCAGTAAAGCTCAACCAATGATCTTTATTATAAGATACTGACTATTGGGGAAGTGACCCCCACATTTGGGTTTATTGTTTCAAGCACTGAAATATTTTGGCCACAACTGATGCAAAGTGTGTAAAATCAAAGACCCACATCACATGGGAATCTAACCAGCAGTTCTTAAAATTGTAGCTGGAGTGGGGAGATTCCTCCCCTTCTGTCTCATCTGCTAGAAAAAACGGGGGTGTCGTCACCCAGTGAAGTTGATTGGCCAGAGGATCAAGTCCTTCTGTGGGCCAGAGGCAAGTGCCTGGGTGAGGAGACACTTTCTGGTGGCCCCGAGGAACTAAAGGGGAGGGGGCAACCCCCTTGCCCTCATCTGCCATGGCCAGTCTTGATCGGGGAGGGTCCCTTTCTGCACCCGCAAGGCCCTCAGGGTGACCACGAACCTCCAATTTATTCCTTGCACAACAGAGTGAGGCTTCTGGAGCTCTTGGCTTGGCCTGGACTTGGCAGGGAACCAGGCCCACGTGGGCTCCTGACCTCTGGCTTGGCATCCCCGATGGGCCTTTCCCAGTCAGTGGCTGCAGCAGCAGCAGCAGCAGCAGCAAAGGAAGCTTGTGTCCTGCCTGCCCCCTTTGCCCCCCATGGAGGGATCCAGTGGGGAAGAGACTGAGCTGCTCGGCAGGGAGGCTGTCAGCCCCCGCGGTCCCAGAGGTGGAAGGTGCTGGGGGGCGCCCAGTAATCAGAGCACAGGAAGAGCCTGCTGGATGAGGCCAGTGGCCAGCCAATGGGAAGAAGTCCACAAGCAGGACCAAAGCTCAAGAGCCAAACTCTGATTCCTTGTGATTCCCAGCAACTGGTATTGAGAGACCTCTGTCTCTGATTCTGGAAGCAGGATACGGCCATTGTAGCTCGTGACCATTACTAGCCTTCTTTGCCACAACCTCGTTTAAAGCCATCCAAGTGGGCTTTTCCTCTTGTGGCAGTGAGTTCCACAGGTCTATCGAGGGGCTGTGTGAAGTCCGTTCTCCTGCCTGTTCCAAATCTCACTATGATTTCAGCTTCCATGGATGCATGTCCAGATAAGCAGCTCTAGTAGCAAGACCAAGGAAGGGAGGAGCTGCCAGTCAGAGTGGGCTATGCTGGGCGCACAGAGGCAAGTGGAACCTTCCCTTGGTTTTGCCTTGTGCAACAAGGTCAGGACTAGGAGACCTTGGCTTGCAGACCAGCATGGAGGCGCCAGGAGAAGGCCAAATGCTGGACTGCAGCACCCTCTGCTGGTGGCGAGGAGAAGTGTGGGCTCCATATGGAGTGTTAAAAGTTAAAGGATAAATACAGAACATCATGGAAGGGGGAAGTCAGTGAATAAATTCAGTGCTTTTTTCTATTAAAAAAATGTTGAGGGGTGCTCTCATTTTGACTCAAGAAAACCACAATTTTATAGTTCAAATCGCACCCCTGCGTCCCTCCAGAAAACAAACACTGGATAAATTAGATGTTAAAGTATGTAAACTTTTGAAAACTAAATAGACAAAAATAAGAGCAGTGTGGGGTCCAGCCAGGGACTGGAGAAAAGAGAGGTGCCCCCAGCCAGGCTGAGAGCAGCTGCTCCCCCCAGCAACATGGGGTGCTCCCCCCAGTGACGGAGGAGGCCTCAATCCAAGGCAGCCCACGCTTCTACAGGTACACAGGAGCCAACTCCGAGGGTCTGAGGTCCCTTTGGCTCCCCCAATAACATATTTGAGGGGGTTTCTTACCCCATGGCATTGCCAGGACATGGTGCCCCTCCACACCCAAAGCACAACTACTCTCCTCCGTACATTAAAAATAAACACCTGGTAGAGGTTTTTTTTAGGATTTTGAAAAACAGGATTTATTTTGAATGAAGCAACGGCATGTTCCAGTAGATCAGCTGCCATGCTTTGATGCAGATTGTCTTTCCGAAGCTCCTTGGATTGGCATGGTGGGGGGGGGGTGTAGCGCAACCTCCAGATGTGGACTTCCAGATGTGTCCAGGCTCTAACTCCCAGCTGCTAGCAGGACCCACAGGAGAGGAGGGGGAGGAAGGGAGCTGCTGCTGCCACCGCTGGAGTCCAGCAACCCAATCCCCTCTGCCCCACTGCAGCAGGGAAAGTGGAGAGGGGGCTTTGGGGCTAAGTCTTTATGAAGGCTGGGCTCCACAGCGGAGGCAAGGAAGGTTGTGTACACGGAAGTGGGTGGGTGAGGGTATCAGGTTTGATGCTGGGCTCTGCACCACTTCTCAGGTGGTCTTGGGCAAGAGGGGGCCGTGCAACAGTTCAGTGGGGAGCGTGGAGAAAGGGGAGCTGGGGTGGGGGGGGTGTCCCAGGAGGCCCCTCGCGGCTTCTCACAGGCTGCTTGCTGGGGAGGCAGCCAGACGCTTCCCGATGCAAATGCTGGAGAGAGGAGAGGAAGAGGGCAGTGAGTGAGGGGCTTGGTCAGGAGAGACAAGGCCAGCAGCCCCCTCTCTTGCTACGCTCCTCCAGGCAAGGGCACCCACAAGAGAAGGCTCTGAGCAGCAGAAGAACATGAGAAGAGGCTGCTGGATCAGGCCAGAGGAGACCCATCTAATCCAGCACCCACTTCTGCAGCAGCCAGCCAGGTGCCTGTGGGGAAGCAGTGCTCAGAGACTTCACCGCAGGTCTCAATATGTTTTGGAGGGGAGGGGGTAGGAGACAGACACTATAGGGGGCTGGCTGCACTGGGCAGAATTAAGGGTGTTTCCGTAAAGGGAGAGAAAAATCAACCCCCATCCCCATGTTTTGCCACGATCCCATTTCTCCTCAGCTGATGGGCCACTGCTGTGTGTGAGAGAGGAGTCCAGGCAAGAGGTTTGTGCCTGGTTCATTGCCTCCCCCCCCCCCCCACCCTGACTCACCCAAGGCCAAAGGCCAAGACGTGGCTGAGCAGCAGAGAGGGGATGACCAGAAGCAGCAGCTGGGGGTCCCGCAGCCCCCTCCTCCTGTGTAGAACTGGGCTGAGCAGGGGGGCACACGCAGGGGGCAGGCAGGCCAGCTCCCTGCAGAGAGACAGACAGACAGAGTCCAAAGTGGAGCAGGCAGTGGGGTGAGAGTCTGGGGGGGGGTTGCCTGAAGCCAGGACCCCCGGGGAAAGGCAGTGAAGAGCCATCCTTACTTTTGGTGCTCAGGGGGGCTGGGCCACGACCAGGGCAGGGTCCCCAGCTGGACAGACCCTTCAGCGTCTTCCCTCTGCAAAGAGAAAGTGCAGCATCCCATAATATTTTTTTAAGGGTGAAGGGGGACATGTCACCAGGGCAACCATCTGGGCATGTCTTGTGGGTGGGTGTGAACACACCTGTCTATGGAACTCGAGGTGCTTCATGGGTCAGTCACCACAATGATCCCTGAGATTAAACCTTTCAAGACCCCAGTTTGGTTGGCGCCTTCTCAATCTGAGGCTACAAGACCACAAGCCCATGGCCCAGGTGGGTCCTTTGCACACCTCAGCATTGACACTCACCTGCCCTGGGCTCAGGTCCTCCACACCAGGAGCCTTCAGTGCAAGGAAGGAGCTGGAAACACAAGAAATGGAATCTGCTGGTGAGAAATTGCTCTCGCTGTCTGTGTGTTTATGCACAAGAGAGATTTCGCTGCCATGCTGTTTGTGAGCATGCTCAGAAGCTGCTGATGCCCTCACTGGACCTAAATCTCTACCAGGCAAGAGCTGTCCACAGCCCGTGAGGATGCTCAGGTGAGCCCTTCAGAAGGCAGGAGCCTCCTGTCCTCCTGGGCAGGTGAAGAGGCTGGCCAATGGAGCCCTGCCTCAGACAGGAGAAGGGAGCTGAGTTGTCACCCCACAGAAGCAGCCCAAGTCATCCTTGCAGGGGCTTTTGTGTGTCATGACTGGTGGCCACTCCCAGGCCGGTCTTTCTGGGGGAGCAGCTGTAGAAACCAGAGCCCACACAGCAAAGGCTCCTCGTGACTAAACCCCAGGAAGAACTTTCTGAGCTGGCTGACAGTGGAACAGACTCTCTAGGGAGGCAGTGGAGTCTCCTTCCTTGGAGATTTTAAAGCAGAGGTTGGATGGCCCTCTGTCATGTTGTTGAGTTCCTGCATTTCAGGGGTTGGACTAGATGGGCCTTGGCGGTCCCTTCTAACTCTACAATTCTGTGATTCCATGATTCTTCCAGCTCTGGTACATTTATAATGGCAGGATGTGGGGTTCACATCCCCAGGTTCGTGTGGCAAAGTGGAGCCCAAAGAAAATCATCCAGACTTTCCAATTTCTCAGTGAGAAGTTCAGAAATACAAATCTCAAGAGAGGCGATTTGGTTCAAACTTTGACGTTTCAGAGCATCCCAAAAGGGAAGGGAACAGAACCGCGAGTACTGAGGGAACATCTGTGCAATAATTGGCATTAAAAGGAGCTGACCGGAATTTGCTTAGGAGCGCAGTTATGCCAACTCCAGTAAAAGCCTAAGGAGCCCCACATGCAGCCCCATAGCCTGGGTGGGGGGAGTCGAGTCAGGCTCACGGGAGGACTTTGGGAGCACTTGGAAGGAAGAGCTGGCCTCCCCCAGGCAGTGGGCCGCCCCCTGGGTACGCAGCCCTGAGCAGGGGTTAAGGAAGGGGCGAAGAGCCAGGGATGCCCAGTAGCGCCTGTCTGACTCCGAGGGGCTGATCTGCCGTCCCCTCACCCGAGACCCGGCAGTCCAAGCTTGGTCTCCCACCGCCCCCCGGTGTCGTTGCTTCCCGGCCCTTCGGAGCTAGCAGCCGCCGCCCGCTTGTCCACCGCAGAGCCTCCCTTTTGCCTGCTGCGCTCACGGCCAGTTGCAAGGAGTTCCGCCGACCCCGCTGCCCACGAAAGAGTCATCCGCCCACGGCCACCTACCCCTCGGCCCGCGGCGGCTCCACCTCCAGCTGCGCTTCCAGCAGGATCCGTTCCATGTCGCGGTGGGGGGCACAGGCCGGCGTGGGGGGCTCCTCCAGGTCAAGTGGGGGCACCTCCACCCAGGAGCCTAGGAAGCGGGCAGGCAGGCAGGCAGGAAGGGGCAGTTAGAGGGACCGAACTGGATCCCCCCACCGCCTGGGGGATGCTGCTGCAGCTGCTGGGGGGGGGAGTCCCAGAGCCCCTACCCCAGTCTGGCCCCGCAAGGGACTCGGCGCGGGAGCGCGCTTCTCCTCCCTCCCCCCGCCCGCCCGCCCAGGGCCACTCACTCTGCAGGGCGTCTTCCCGGGGCGCCTCCATCGCTCCGCTGCCTGGGGCTCCCTCCCGGTGCCAGGCAGGTGCCCGTCCCATTAGCCAGCCGGCCAGCTGGAGGCCACGTGACGCCCAGCCGGCTCCCTTCTGTAAACAGAAGCGCCGGGCACCCTCGCGCCTTAAAAGGGCGACGCCAGCCTGCTCCGGGGAGGGGTGGGGACCCCAACCGGCAAGGGACAGGGGAGGGGGCACCGCCCCATATGCCAATATCGGACGGGCTGCTGCCCCAGGAAGACGGAGCCGGCTCATTTCCAGCTGCTCCGAACCACTGGAGTCAAAGGCTAAGGAACGAAATTCTGTCTTTCGACAGGAAGAGCCGTTCTTCCTCGGAAGCAGCGGAGTCTCTCCCTCGTAGGAGGGATGCTTTTGCAGGGATGCCTGCAGTGCCGAGGGTTGGACTAGATGACCCTTGGGTGACTTCCATCTCTGCAATTCTAGGATCCTAAGGGGAAGGCTTTCTGAACATCACACCATCGAGTCAGAATCAGAATTCAAAATGACCGGAACAGATTGGAGAACTGGGCGCAAGCTAAGAAAATGAATTTCAAGAGGGACAAATGCTGGGACAAATGCACTTAGGCAGGAAGAACCAGATGCACAAATATAGGACGGGCAGCGCCGAATTTACGTATAAGCTAAACAAGCTCTAGCTTAGGGTCCCACTCTCTTGGGGCCCCCAAAGTTACCATATAGCATATACTGCATTCAACACAAAAAACAGCAACAATTTGTTGTTGACAACGGGCAGCTGGACACATAAAGGACCCCATTACCTTCAGGAGCTGAGGGCCTCATCAAACCTCAATCCGGCCCTGAGGACGGGGGACACCTGGCTCACTAGCAGGACATGTGAAAAGGATCTCGGGGTCTTGCTGGACCACAAGCTTCACGCGAGTCCACAGTGTGAGGCAGCAGCAAAAAATGGCGAATGCTATCCCAGGCCGCATCAAGAGAAGTCCTAGTCCTGCTCTGTTTCTTTCGGCCTCGCGCTGCCCGCTGGTATTTCAACGGGGCGCCGCCGAAGCCCCGGAAGGAGGGAGCCGGAGGAAGGCAACTCCGGGCCGCCTCCTGTCGCCCCTTTAAGAGTAGCCGGCTACGTGCTCCATGAATGAATGCGCGCCCGGGAGGGGCGCAGCCAGACATGCCGAGCTGCACGCATCTCCCGCCCGGGAGGAGGAGGCTGACCTGGGCCGACCCCGCGAGCCGAGCAGAAGGGAGTAGCTGCCCGCCCCCCGCCCAGCATCCTCCGGAGCGCGCCGCGCGCCCCCGTCTCCCGGGTAGACTTCCTCGCCCCTCTCCTCCTCGCAGCATCATCTGCCCACGACTGCGGGGCGGGGGAAAACCCCCCCCCAAGGGACATCTAGTCTAGCGCCCACCCACCCCCGTGCAGGAAGCGCTCATCGAAAGGATGCCCAGAATACAGGCAGCAAGGATACAGAGTTCCTCCTGCCACCCTCGTAGCCACTGGATTCTGGCAGGTGTGGGGAGCACCCCCCTTGCCCCCTCAGGGTCGCCTAAGACCTCCCCCTGGAACCCGGTTCCCTCCAGGAACTGCCACCCTCCCCAAGTGGTCAGGAAGGTTCCCTTTGTCTAAAGCACAGGCAGCCAATTGGACAGAGTGCCAACCACCCACTTTCAACTCCTATGTGATTTTCAAGGCTCAGGTTGCTTGTAATGGATCCCCCTCTCAAGGAAAACAGCATGCAGGTGGCTGGGCTTTCTTTTCTGGGGGGAGCAGAAGGGCTGGCCCCACAGCCCTCCTCAAGGATCCAAAGGCTTCCCCTTTGGGGCACCTGCTCTACATTCTGGCTGTGCCTGGATTTTGCGGCAAGGCTGCCGCCCCAAGGAGACCAAAGGAAAGAAGCAGCCATCCTGCTAAGGGAAGAGCAGCTATAAAAGGCCGCCAGGCATTGGAAGGGAGCCCATGGGTCATCGAGGCCACCCCTCACAATGCAAGAATCACCCCCAACACTACAATCACCCCTCCATCCCACTATCCAGCAGCCCCTCCACCGCACAAAGCTAAAGCAGACTCTCACCACACAGAAACAGAAACCAGAGACTCAAGATGGTGAGGACACAAAAACCAGCCACTCAAAAGCACTTGGGATGGAGCTTCGTGTAGCTCAGGCTGGGTCAGGACAGGAGGACCTGGCTGGAGGCAGGAGACAGCTCAGCCCACCAGCTGAGTGACTCGGGGCCCACCCCCTCCGGAGCCAGGGCACAGAGGGCAGAGCCAGAGGGAAGGCAGCCTGCCCCCCCCCCCCCGTCCTAGCAGCTTCTCCCTTTGCGGGGCTGCTGCTGCCTCTCAAGCAGAGTCAACAGCAGCGAAGGAAGGCGCGTCCGAGAGGATGAGAATTAGAGTAACGTTTATTTTGATAGTGAAAGCTTGCCCCCTCCCACCCGCACTCTGAGGCAGGCCGTCGGTGGCCCCGGTTGTGTGGCAGGGCGATGTGGAGTCCGGGCCTTGCAGTGGGCAGGGTGGGGGCTGGGAGCCTCCCTCTTGCCCTGCGGAAACGTCAGGCGGGATGGGCGCACACCACTCAGGGGCAGCCACGGACACACTGCCAACCCCACACGGGTCCAGCGGGGCGGCAGTGTCCACAGCAACCCTCCACAAAGATCCAGAGTTGATCAAGCCAGCAGTCCTCAAGAAAAACACCAGCTGGTCAGTGGCTCCCCTCCTTCGGCGTCATCCCATGCTTCTCCATGAATCTCCTGCGAAGGCAAGAGAAGCCTTTCATCAGCACACGGTGGCGCACAGCTGCTCAGCCAGAGAAAGCGCAGACGGGTGGGGGGGGTGTCAGAGAGAGACTGCTGGGGAGGGTCCATCCCTTGCTCCTTCTGCGACAGGGAAAGGGTCCCGGCCTCACCTCCTGGCGTAGTCGTACAGCAGCCGCTTCCGCTCCTGGAGGGAAATGTGCCTTGCCTCTGGGGACCGGGCAAAGAGCTTCATGGGGGCCTGCAGAGAGAGTGGGGGGGCAGAAGCTCAGCCTTGAGAAGCCCCAGCACCTCTTCAGCCCCCCCACATAGCCCCCCAGCGCCTGCTCCCTCCCTCCTCCTTGGGGTGGGGAGTGTTGGATACCGGGGTCAGGGGAGTAGAGGCGAGGTAGTGAGCGCCAGAGACGGACGGGGCAGCTGAGGAATCCTCTGCCTCCGCCTCGCTGGGGATGAAGGGAACCCGCCCCTCCAGCAGATTGGCAATGGTCGCATCCACACAGTTCGTCCGAGCTGGAAGAGAGAGAGAGCAGGAGGCCAGACTTAGAACTGAGCGCAGGCTGGGTGGTCCTCTCTCAGGGGCGCTTCAGTTGGGATGCCTGCGTTGCAGGGGGCTGGACTAGGGTCCCTGTGCAAGCCTTAGACAGATACACGTTACTCTGGTGCAAGACCTAACTTTTTATTAAAACTAAATGGAAATATATGACTAAGCCTCAAATATCTAACAGACCACCTCCTTCTAGTGTCATGATGAGAGATTCTGTGTTTCTAGTGGGGGGAAGCTGCCCTCCCCAACCCTCCTGGGTATGAGAATCCCCCCTCAAGCTCTTACCCAAATGCTTTCGCCTCGCCCCCCTCCATACCACGCACCTAGATCCTTGCGGATGACTGCCAGGGGCACGTGGGGCAGGACTTCTTTGACACGCTGGGCCATGCCACTCCAGCGGACATCCTCTGCAGAGGTGACACTGGGAAAAGCTCGGTCCTGGGTCCCCAAAGGCTGGCTTGGAGCTGAGAGAAAGGAAGGAAGGCAAGGGGAAAGGGGGCGGCTGAGGCACAGAGGCCTGGGGGGGGGGACACAGCCCCCATGGTGGCCTGGATCCTCCCTGCCAGCTACTGCTAAGCAGAGTGGGCAAGACCCTTGCCACCACCAGGAGAGAGCTGGGAGCAGGCAGAGCCCAGGCAGGAGTCACCCAGGGCTTGGAGCTCTGCCAGCAAGCAGACCTATGGCGGCAGGGGAGACGAACCGCTTCCACCCCACTCACCTGGGGGGCTGTAGGGGGCTGAGGGGCTGTGGCGCAATCGCTTCAGGTGCTCAGCTTTGTCAGCAGCAGTGAGTCGAGTCGACACCACACCCAGCTCCAGCGCCAGGAGCTGCAGGGAGGAGAGACGCAGGCCGGGGCTCAGCTGGGAAGCTCCCCAGTCCAGGCTCTGACACAGCCTGAGCAGGCAGAGGCAGCACCTCAGCACGGGCATCACGCCCCCCCCCCCACCGCTGAGGAACATGCAAGACCACAGCCATGCCAGTCAGTCTTTCATGCCACCCCCCCCCGAGGCCTCTGCTCCTACCTCCTGAACCCGCAGCGCAAACTCCTCACGGGTTTCTTCAACTAGTCTGCCGATGGGCGGAAGCCACCTGGGGAGGAAGGAAGGGAAAAGGGGAGGACAAGCCCCAGGCTACCCAGGTGACCTGCCTCCCCCTCCCCAAAACGAGGACCAAACTTCCCCCGTTGGCAAAGGCAGAGAGAGGGGCTCAAGGGCAGAGGCTTCCTTCCCTTCCGCTCTGAGAGCCTCTCCCCTCTCCTTCCGTCCAGGCCCCCCTCCTCCCCCATGCAAGGAAGTAGCAGAGACTGTTAGTACCTTACTTGATAAACAGTGAAGGGCACAAAGAACGTCCAGAGCAGCTCCGTCACCCAGGAGGCGTCAGCCACACTCTTGGGGGAGAGAGGAGAGAAAGAAAACAGTAAAAAGCCAAGAGGGGTGGGGGCTGCTGCAAGCGCAAGCCCTGGCCCTTGGGATGGGGGAGGAAGCACCCATCACAAACACCCATTGCTGGCGGGAGGTTCCTGTGGGTTCTGCTTAACAGCAGCAAATAGACAGCCCCCTGCCCCCCCCCACTCACCACAGCGACAAAAGGCCTCTGGACTTGCAGAGCCACTGGCTGGACGCTGTCCAAGATGGAGAACGGCCATGAGCTGGAGAGGGAAGGGTGCAGTCAGTGGGGCAACGAGCAGGAGACTCCCCCCACCCCGCTGTTTGCTGGCTTCCCCCTGAGGCACCTGGTCGGCCAAAATCAGAACCAGATTGTGGGCTGGATGGCCCTTGGCCTGATCCCGGGGGATCTTCTCGGGCGCCGGGCGCCAGAGGCTCTGCCCACCTGAAGCGCAGGAGACCCACGCGGCCGTTGGTGGTCGTCTCCTCGGGGAAGAGCAGCAGGGGCGGGTTGCTCCCCTGGGAGGAGTAGGCCTTCAGGGACTCCAGCAGCTCGGCTCGGCTCTCTGCACCCCCCACCTCCAGGAAGCCCCGGGACCAGCAGATGAAGCCGGAGGTGCCGTTCAGCACGGGCTGTTGGGAAGAGACTCCGTCAGGGCCTGCCTGGCTCTTCACTGGTGGGGACTGGGACCTGCAGCCCTGGGGAAGCCAGCCCCCAGGGACCACAAGGACATGAGCATTCAAGGGCATGCGCTGCCTTCTGCCCCAGAGGCAGGGGGAGCCATCAGGGCTGGAGCCCCCTCCTCTGCTGTGAATCTGTCTCATCCACTTTTAAAGCCATCCAAGTTGGTGGCCAGCACAAACTCCGGTGGGAGCTAAATCCATTGTTTCAATTATGTGCTGCATGAAACCGTATCCATTATTATCATTTATTATTTCTTAAAATTCCATTCTGCCCTACATCTGTAGCAGTTCACAACATAGAGTTACAATATAAAAATCACAAAGTACACAATAAAAACAAAAACAAAGACAACCCAATAATCCCCCATTCCACAACACATTTAAAAGGTCAATCAGCCCAAGACCCGGTTGAAGAGGAGCATTTTCACCTGGCGCCTAAAGGTGTATAATGAAGGTTCCAGCCAAACATCCCTAGAGAGAGCATTTCACAAATGGGGAGCCACCACAGAAAAGGCCTGTTCTTGTGTATATGAACACACGTACAATCACACATACACACAAAAGGCAATGATTATTACGTTAAGGTGAAATCCCAAAGGTGGACATTCAAGGCTGAGAGTTGGAAAAATTAGGACAAAGAAAATAAAGTTGCTCTTCATGCAGTGCATAGTTAAACTATGGAACTCTCTCCCGCAGGAGCCAGTGATGGCAGCCAGCTTGGATGGTTTATAAAGAGAATGGGAGAACTGCATTGTGCTAACCACAATGGCTCAGCTCTGCTTTCCCAGTCGGATGCAACAACACTTTTGGAGGCCAGAAACCAGAGGAGGGGTGAGGGCTCTTGTGCCGAAATCCTGCTGGGGCATCTGGTGGGCCCCCGGGGGGAGAACACGGGCCTGATCCAGCGGGTACTTCTTACCTTGCCAAAGGCTGCGCTAACAAGACCTGCATCTCTCTGAAGCAAGAGGAGAAATTGCGTGAGGCCCGGAGGCGGCCGAGCAAGCCAGACCGACGCCTCTGCACCGCCCGGAAGGCGCATTTCCTCAGGCAGAAGCGTGCGGGGGGGGGGGTCCTTTGCTCTGCCTCCGGCCCCTGGCAGGGGCTTCGCTGCCGCCCCCCCCAGGAGCAGCCTCTCCCCCCCCGCCCCCCCCAGGAGCAGCCTCTCCTCCTCCCCCCCCGCCCCCCCCAGGAGCAGCCTCTCCTCCTCCCCCCCCGCCCCCCCGAGGAGCAGCCTCTCCCCCCCTCCCCCCCAGGAGCAGCCTCTCCCCCTCCCCCCCGCCCCCCCCCCCGCTCACCGCGTTGCAGGAGGTGAGCAGGTTGAGGACGTTGTGGTCGAAGTGGGTGACGTGGTTGGCGATGAAGACGCGCGCGCGGAGGCTGCGCTGGCGGGGGTCGCCCTGGCGCACGAGCACGCCCAGCACCGAGCACATCACGCGCACGATGAAGCGGCGCGGGGCGCTGTCCGGGAGCGCGCAGCTGACCAGGAAGACGTGCAGCCCGACGAAGAGGCGCAGCAGCAGCAGCGCCAGCCCCACCGGCGCGTAGAGCAGCAGCGAGAGCAGCACGCGCGGGCCCTCGCCGGGGAGCCTGCGGGGAGAAGGAGGAGGAGGAGGAGGAGGGCCGAGGGGTGAGCGCGGAAGAGGGAGGCAGGGAAGGAGGGAGGGGGCCCCGGCCCCGCCGCCCCCCCGCCCCGCCCCGCCCCCGCCCCGGAGGCCCCCTCACCGGTGCGCGTCGAAGAGCCGGTCGGGCGCCACGGGGGCGGCGGCGGAGGCGGAGGCGTCCATGCTGCCTGCCCGGGTCCGGAGGCGCCGCTCAGCGGGAAGGGGCCTGACGGGCCGCCGCTGCCATCTTGGTCGCGCCCGCTCCGAGCGGAAGCGCGTCACCGCGCCCGCCCCGCCCCTTCCGCCGCCGCCCGCCCGGACTACGTTTCCCGGCGTGCCCCGCGAGGCGGCCCCAGCAGCATGGCGGCGGCCGGGTCTCGGGCGGCGGCGCGGCGCTGGGCGGCGGCGGCGGCGGGGCTGCGGAGCGGGGTGGTGGGCGCCTGGGCGGCGGGGCCGGGCGGCGGCCGGAGGCCTCCTCCTCCTCCTCCTCGGGGGGGGTGGCGCTGCTGGGCGGCGGCGGGGGCGCTGCTGGGGGGCTGGGCGCTGCTCCGGGGCCGGGGCGAGGGCCAGGGCGGGGCGCGGCGGGCCTCCCTCGGGCCGGGCCTCCCTCGGCTGCTGGCCGCCGTGCCCTCGCCGCCGCCCTCGCCGCCGCCCTCGCCCCCCCCGCCGGGCTCCCCCCGCGCCACCTACAACTTCATCGCCGACGTGGTGGAGCGGACGGCGCCGGCGCTGGTCTACATCGAGATCCTGGGCAGGTACTGGGCGCCGGGGCAGCCGGCGGGAAAGGCGCGGCAACGGGGGGCAAGGCGGGACGCTTCGGCTGCGTTGAGGTATAAGCCGCCTTTTCCCTGGGCTCCAGGCGGCTTACGGCTCCAATGGGCGCCGCTCAAAGCATCCGGGCGAGGAAGCAAGAGTTGAGAAGCCGTGCATTCAAAGCAGTGCATTTCCAAAAGTAGAGGGACAGCAAGCAGGCAGCCAGTCCGGCTTCTCTAGGGAAGGACTCCCAAGTGGTCTGGCAGCAGCCACCACTGAGAAGGCCCTGTCCTGCTTACGTTTTCCCATGGGGGCACCTGGTTGGCCACTGTGAGAACCGGAGGCTCCTCTAGGTGCCCATTGGCCTGATCCTGGCTCTGCTGGAGTCCTTGACGTGTGCCTGGCTGTGTGTCCCCCTCGCCTGGTTCCCATGTCCCTCTTTCCGTCCTCCCTCCCACAGGCACCCATTTTCCGGCCGGGAGGTGCCCATCTCCAACGGCTCCGGCTTCGTGGTGTCTGCGGATGGGCTGATAGTCACCAACGCCCACGTGGTGGCCAACCGGAAGCGGGTGCGGGTGCGCCTGGCCAGCGGGGAGCTCTATGACGCCGTCGTGAGGCAGGTGGACCAGGTGGCCGACATTGCCACCATCAAGATCAATGCCAAGGTGAGCGCACTGGGGCAGTGGGTGATTTGCAGCAGTGCCCCTTGGCTCTGTGAGCTGGGCAGGGAGGGGGCAGCGGTGGCATCATCCTAGACCCTGTTGGAAAGTTGAGATTGGTGGGCCAGAAGCCAAGAGCAGTTCCTGGTTTGGTGGGGGCATGGAGGGCAACCAGCCTCAGGCGGCCATCTAAGCTGCCCCACACCAACTCCTTCCCCCTCCCAAGCTGGGCTGACGCCAGTCTCCTGGTGATTTCCTGACCCCCAGAAGTGGGGCCATGCTTCTGCCCCTCACCCGTGGGAGAGGAGTCCAGACGAGGCCAGAAGGAGAGCTCAGCATGTGGGGGGGGGGGGGTTCTCCCATGCTGTGTCCTGGTACTGACACCTGTCTCTTTCCTCCTCCTCCTCCCCCCCAGCGCCCGCTGCCCACACTGCCCCTGGGCCGCTCCTCTGATGTGCGCCAGGGGGAGTTTGTGGTGGCCATGGGCAGCCCCTTTGCCCTGCAGAACACCATCACCTCGGGCATCGTCAGCTCTGCCCAGCGAGGGGGCCGGGAGCTGGGCTTGGCAGCTTCAGACATGGAGTACATCCAGACGGACGCAGCTATTGACGTAAGGCCCGCTGGGCATGAGAGCCAGGGGGGGGGCAGCGTGGTGGTGGGGCTTTTTGTTGGCCTGTCCCCTCAGTGGTGCAGGTGCTGCCTCTGCCATGTGGGGGGGGGCTGGGTGATTCCTGGGCCTCCCTCCTGTCCCTTGTGGCCAGGGTGGGGGTGCCCAGAGGCACCAGGGGCAGCTCTGGGTCACCCCAAGTGACTTCCTGTTCGGTTTTCTGCTCTGCAGTTTGGAAACTCCGGGGGACCCCTCCTCAACTTGGTAAGTCCCTCGTCCTCTGCATATTTCCTGGGAATGGGGGCTTCTGCTTGCACAGGGTGGGGATCTTTGCTTGTTGACTAGGTGGGGAACAGGCCCTTCATTTCCCAGGTGGCACAGGGGGCTTGGCTCCTAAGAGCCTGCTGCTGCTGGATCAGGCCGGGGGGGGGCATTTGGTCCCACATCCTGTTCTCACAGTGGCTGACCAGACGTCACCAAGGGATACCTGCAAGCAGGATCTGGGCCCAGGAGCAACTCTGTCCTCCTGCGGTTTCCAGCAAGTGGCATTCAGAAGCGGGGCTGTTTCGGGGGGGGGACCCCCCCCACAGCCTCCTCCTCCACGCAGTCTCATCCTCTGAAGCCATTTAGGCTGGCGGCCACCCCTGCTTCCTGTGGGAGGGAGTTCCACGGTTTAACAATGCATTGCATAAAGAGGGATTTCCTTCTATCAGTCCCAAATCGCCCAATGTTCATCTTGGTTGGATGGCTAGGAGTGTTAGGAGGGTTTGAGCAAAGCTTTTCTCCCCCGCCCCCCGAAAGCCAACCTGAAGTGACTGCCCTGGGGCTCCTCTCCCTGCCTCCTAGGACGGCGAGGTGATTGGGGTGAACACCATGAAGGTGACCCCTGGGATCTCCTTCGCCATCCCCTCTGACCGACTGAGAGCCTTCCTGGAGCAGGAGGAGAAGCGCAAGGGTGAGGATCTGCCCCCCCTCCATAGGTGCTGAGCCTGCCAGGGGAGAGAGGTGGGGTTGGCCTCTATGGTGAGGCTGCCTGAGCCCCTACAACCCAGGGATGTTCCTCCTGGCAGCCTTGAGTCTCTCTTAGGCTGGGTTGGCTTCAAGCATGGAGGAGTCTCCTTCCTCCCAGGGTCAATGACAGCCTCTCCCCCTCCCCAGACTCCTGGTTTGGCAGCACAGATGGCAAGAGGCGCTACATTGGGGTGATGATGCTGACCTTGACGCCCAGGTAGGTGCTCAGCGCCAGATCCTTCCAGGCCCAAGGGGGGCGGCAGCGCAGGTCTCCCCGCCTTGGGCCGGTTGCTCCAGAGTGGGCCCTGGTTCCCCCTAAGCTGCTGGGGCAGAGGGTCTTCTCTGCTGCCCCCAGGAAAGCAGTGCCCCACTTCCTTGGGTGTCTGCACAGAGCCTTCTCTCCCCCTCCTCCCCCCCCCCAGCCTGCTGGAATCCTAACCTTGTGGCTCCCTCTCCCACTCCAGTATCCTGTCTGAGTTGAAGATAAGGGATCCTGCCTTCCCCGATGTCTCCTACGGGGTCCTCATCCACAAGGTCATCATTGGCTCTCCGGCACATCAGTAAGTGCGACACTCACCTGCCCACCTGATGGGGGTTGGACTAGATGACCCCTGAGGTCCCTCCCCACCCTAGAATTCTAGGCTTTGGGTTCCCAGTTCCCCCTGGCTGGAGGGCAGAGCAAGGCGTATGGCCCCTGGCCTGTCTCTCTGCCCTCACCCCGTACTCTGCTCTCACCGCAGGGCAGGCCTCAAGGCGGGGGACGTGGTCATGGAGATCAATGGCCAGGCGTCCCGGCGGGCAGAGGACATCTACGAGGCGGTGCGGAGCCAGAAGACGCTCACGCTGCTGGTCCGGCGCGGCTACGAGGCGCTGCTGCTGAACATTGTCCCCGAAGTCACAGAGTAGGGGCGGGTGGGGGTTGTGGCCGCTGTGTTTGGGGTTCTGGGCAGGAAGACGGACTTTGCCTTGAGCCTGGAGAGGACTGATCCTGCCCTCTGTCCCCACAGAAGGAGGGGGGCCCAGCGGGTATCGGGTGGCAGTTCAGTGGGTCTCCGGGGGCTCTCTCTGATGTGGCAGGAAAGGCCCTTTGTGGGGGGCAGTGCTTTCCTTTTTCCCTTTCCCCATTGGCTATTGACCTGTCCAGGCCCACATTTTCTGGAGAGCAGGGGTCATCCTCCTTTGTCGCACTGCTGCTCAAATGGTCATTGAAGGCCAGGCCAGCTGCGGGCTCTGGTTTGCCCCTTGCCCAGCTGTTTTAAAAGGGGCCAAGAGGCCAAGCCATGGGGCAAGTGGCCATCCCTCTGGGGGGGAATTGGCAGCAAGGTGGTCCCTTTTGCTATCCCCCCCCCAACTCAGAATCATGTGGCACGAGCCGAGCAGGGCCCAATCTGCAGCCCCTTCTGCTCCCAACTGGTGCTGCAGTGAAGCAGGAATCCTTAAGGAGAGTCTCTTGCCACTGCAAGGCTGGGGGGGGGGGGGAGGGCTGAGGGGTCCGTCTGCAGTGGGTGCCATAAAGGGTGGGGTAAGTTAATGGAGGCTGGGAGGGCTGGTGGTTGTGCCATCCACAGGGTCCTTAAGGACTAGAAAGTTGTTTTTAAACCCTTCAGAGCTAGCCGCTGCTCAGCCTGACCTGACTTGCTGCAGAGCCAGGCGGGGACGGGCTTTGTGGCTCGGTCCTTTCTGCTCCAATAAAGGGTTCTGCCAAGGGGGCAGCATTCGTCTTTATTATGGGGTGCTCAAGGGTGTTTAATTTAGCAGCTCTGCAGTGGCTCCTGCTGCCCCCATTTGAGGCGGGGGCTGCACAACGGCTGCGTGGGTGGCTCAAAGGACTGGCACATTTGTTGCCTCGCCCTGGAGGAACGGGGGGGGGGGCGCTCTTCCTTCCCCCCCAAAAAACAAGGCCTGCATTGAGGGAGGGCTACTGGAGGTGGGCACAGAAGAGCCGCCCCCTGACCAAAGAGACGTGCCACCTCAGCATTTAGCGATGGCGACACAGATTTCCTTTCTGCTCTGCCACTGTCCTTGCTCCCGAGTGGGCTGATTTCTGCCGGGGGTGGTTTGCCTTGGAAGTGGTCTTGCTAAGCCCCAGGAATTTTGAGGGGTGGAGTGGGGGGCTGTTTGTTTTTGAGGGGCTTGGCTGCGTCTCACCGGGAGGGGTGGCGAGTCCCTCTGTGCCACCACCGGCTGCCCAGACAGGCCTCTCTTTCACCTCCAGCCGTGGAATTTGTTTCTCTGCAGCCCAGCCAGGAAGGAAAACAGGACACGGAAAGTAAGTGGGGGGGGGGTTCTTGCAGGAGAATTAGGCCGGGCCGGCCGACTGACCGCAGAGCTCCCTTAGGACATTTCTCGCATAGCTCTGAAGTGGCCCAGGGAGGGGGGTCCCGTGGGGCGGGGTGGCTGTCCTAAATGCCCCTTTTTCTTCTTGGCTGTCTCCATCTGAGACGCCCCACCCAGATTAATAGGGGGAAATAGAGCAGATAGAGAAGTTTTTCTCCTACTCTCTTAAAACTAGAAATTGTGGACTTCCAAGAAGCTGGGTGTTGGAAGGCTCAGGACGGGTAAAAGGACGTCACACGGTGGAATCTGTGGAACTCCCTCCCACAGAAGGCAGGATGGCCATCAACTGGAATGGCTTTAAAGAAAGTGACAGATTCATGGAGGAGATGATTATTGATGGCCCTCCTTTGCCGTGACGATGGGTCGGCGTCCCTTTGGGGCATCCGATTGGCCGCTGTGAGAACAGGATGCTGGGCCACTGGCCAGATTCTGCAGCTTCTTGTGATCTCGCGTAATCCTGGCACTTTGGGGGCTACAGGACCCATCCCTCCACCACGCTGAGGGGCTGCCAGACCTGGCTCCCTCCCAGGTGCAGCTGGCTCTGGCCAGGCGATGCAAGTGCCTTTGGGGGGCATGCAATGGGGGGTGGGGTGGGATGGGAGCTTTTCCTGTCTCAGAGCTGAGCTGCCCCTTCCTCACACATCAGCTGGGAGGCAAGTTGGACAAAAGACATGAACTTTATATAGGAAACAAGAACTGGCCTCGGAGCCTGCAGCACCAGAAAGGGGGGGGGGGGCTGTGCAGGGGGGCAGAAGGAGCAGCTCCTGAGCAGGCAGGCAGGAGTGGTGTAGACAGCCTTCCTCCTGACCCCCCCCCCCTGCAATTTCTCCATCATGTCAGATGCTCCCATTTGTGGGAAAGAAAGCAAACAGCTTTGAGGTGGGGGTTTTGGGGGAAGGGGGGTTTGGCCTTGCAGTTCAGTCCCAGCTCCCCTATGGAGGGGGGGGAGCAGGGGGTCAGCAGCCTGCTTTCCTTCTGCCCATTGCCAGCCGGCTTCTTTGCACCGTCCAGGTCCGTGGCGCGCCAGGTGAGCCACTGTCTGTCTGTCATGGGCTTTCAGGGTTCAGCCCCCCTTCTGTGGGGCAGGCCAGCCGGTGGCGCTTGTGGTCTGGCCTATAAAATCTGGTTATTGAGCTGTCCTGGGTACTGTTCAAAGCGCCTGTTTGCCTCCTCACTGAGAGCATCACCTGCAGCAGAAGGACCAGAGGAGGGCATGAGGAAGAGGAGGGGACCCCCAGCAAGCCCCCCCCCAAACCCCTCGGAAAGTACCTATATGACAGCTGTGCACCCAGATGCGATGGCCGTCATACTTGCAGTTGCACTTCATGGCGTTGTTGGTGAAGTCACTCTCCGCCACTTCGTACCGGGGGTTAATCACCACCTGGAGGGAGGGAGGGAGGCTGAAGGGAGCCCTGTGCCCCACGGGCTGCTGGGAAGAACTGGCACCCATCCGGGGAGGGGCAGGGAGCGCTCTGAGAGCTGGAGGGTAGGAGGGTAGGAGGAGTGAGGCGGAAGCTCCACAGGTGCAGCGCCCCCTGCCATGCCTGTCCCACTGATTTCAAGAGGGCCTGATTTGGTGCCCAGCCTTTGATGGCCTTTTGCTCAGAAGTACATCCTATGGGGCTCGCTGCCAGATCAGTGTCTATAGAGTTGCATCCACAGGGCTGGATCAGGCCCTATTTATGGCAAACTAGGCGGGGGGGGGGGTAGAGAGAGGAAATCACTTCCTGCCTCTCATAAGACCAGGCTTGGCAGGGACTCCCTTAATAGAAATGGAGAGGTGGAAGTGTGTCTCCTTTGGGAGGAAATTCTGTGACAATCCCTTGCCCTCCCTGCCCACCATGCTCTCAAGCTAAGCAGTCATGTGCCTGGGGGCGCCAGACAAACACACCCTGTTCTGAGACTACCAACCTTTATTTTACTGTAACTTAAAAGTGTCGTTATGCTTCTACTTTCCTGTATTTGCTGCCTGCACTGAAATGTAAGTAAACAATTTTTGTTTGTCTTACTAAAACGTGTAGTACCTTTTCTGCAGCAGGTAAAGAGAGGAAGGTCAGTAAACGGCAAATAAAGGTATAAAAAGGTATAACTGCCCCATTCCTAAAATTCAGGAAGCTGCAAAAAGACTTAAGTGTGTTTACTTTGCCAAAAAGGCTTCACAGCCCACTTAGCTTTTCCATTTCTCCCACACGTGCGATAGGTTTTAATCTACAGATTTAATCCTGAATTCATCTCCTACCGAAGGGACTCCCAGGGCCATATAGTTCAACTCCTGCAATGCAGGAACCACAGCTATAGCATCCCTGACAGTTGCCATTCATACAACCTGCGGAGTTTGTTGCCCCCTCCCCTCCCTCTTCTGGTCTCACCTGCAGGATGTAGTTGCCAGCCTTGACGTCGGTGATGTCTATCCACTGGCAGTCAATGTCGTGGCGATAGAGGTCCCAGCAGCCCACCGTGATGCCCTGCTCCCCAAAGTTGGCACATTCATAGCGCTTGCTCACGTCTGTCCAAAAAAGGGGAGGGGGGTCAAGTCCTGCCAGGGGGCAGCAAACCCCTCCCTGAACCCCTGGGAAGCTGCCGCTGCTGCCAGTCAGTGTAGGCAAACCTGAGCTCATTGGACTCCTTTCGATCCCATGCCTATCTGGGCTTCTGAGCCTCAGAGCAAAGGCAGCTGCTGCCCCCCTGCTCCCCCCCCCACGGCCACAGGCACCCTGGCAGCTTCACCCACCCTCGTGGCATTCAGTGTCCTCCAGGCAGAAGCTGGCCTTGTGTCCCTCTGCGACTTTGGTGCCGTTGGAAGTCAGGAGGTCGTAGTGGGTGAAGACGTCCATGCTGTGGTAGTGCCTGGGGTGAGACATGGCAGGGTTGTGCAGTGGTTAGAGCATCGGACAAGGAGAGACCAGGGTCCATGAAGCTCCCTGGGCAACTAGCCTACCTTGCAGGGTGTTGGGGGTATTTAAATGAAAAGGGCAGGGAGAGAACCATGTCTTCGCCACCTTTAGTTCCTTGGAGGAAAAGGTGGGATATAAAGGCAACAGAATAAAAAGAGCGAGAGACCCAGGCCTGAGCCCAGAGGAGAGCGAGGGAGCGAAGGGTGCTCACCCGTGACATTCGTGCCAGACCCAGGAGTGGCGCCCTGCCTTGGGGCGAAAGTCGGCCCGGCCGTTGTTGTGGATCTGCGAGGAGAAGCGCAGGAGGCGGCGGTGGCCGTAGGGCCAGTTGGCATTGCGGGCACTGCTGGACAGGCAGTTCTCCTCCGCAGCGCAGTAGAGCATGTGCAGAGGGCGGTCCTCAATGTACGCCGTCTCTTGTACCAGGGCGGCATGCAGCAGCAAGTCCGAGGCAGCTGTGAAGAGAGAAGGGGAGGGGGCCGGCCCCAGCAGCTGTGGGGCTAGCTCAAGGCATAGGGCCGGCTGAAGAGCCAGCCTCTGCTGTGGGGCTGGCCCCTCTTCCTCTCAGTGACCCCACACCCGGGGCTTCAGAGCCGGCCCCCAGTGAAGGTGGGAGGGCATGTCTCTCAAAGGAGCCCCTTCCTCCCCTAACCCCCAACGGGCTTCCAGGTGGGTTTGATCCCAGGAGCAGCCCAGGCCCAGGGGTCTCTCTCTGCCCCCCAGCAGCCCCTCCCAGCCTCACTTTCTGAGCAGATGACTCCAGCGGCGAATCGGGTGCCCGTCTTGGGGCAGTTGAGGGTGCTGTGGTGCTGGCAGTGGCTCAGCGCCATCTCGTGCCCCCCACACTTCACCCCGCTCAGCACCATCTCCGTCACGTTGCTGGCATCCCAGTACCACGTTTCCTGGGGACGGAGCACAAGAGGCAGGGCAGTGGGGCACCTTTGCCCCTCTCTGTGGCCAGCACAAGCAGAAGCACCAAACAGAAGGGCCCTCCAAGGGCCATCTAGTCCAGCCCCCTGAAATGCAGGAATCGCAACAAAAGCCTCTGGGACAGAGGGCCATCCAGCCTCTGCTTCCAACCTCCTGAGGGAGTCTGTTGTGCTGGTTCCCAAATCCTGTTCCTGCAGTGTCCAACCAGAGACCAGAGCACCAGATCCAATGGACTCTCCTGCCTTGTTGGAGCAGAGCAGCTGGCCATCTGCCAGGGCTGCTTCAGCTGCCATACCGGCATTGCAGGGGGTCAGACTAGATGGCCTCTGGCGTCCCTCCCAACTCCACAGTTCTTTTGGCTAGTAGTAGCCCCCACATCCCTCTTCTCCTCCACTGGGCCTCTTCTCCTTCACCCAGCTGCCCTCCCAGGAAACCCCTCCCCCCCGACTGCCTCCTTCCCAGCCCCACGGCTGCCCCACACCTACCGTCACAGCATGCATGGCGTAGCCCAGGCCGAGTTGGCGACAGGCCACCATGGCCTCGGTGGTGCTCCAGCCTGTGCTGCAGACGGTGCCCCAGCGGCCGGCGTGCTTCACCTCCACGCGCCCCTCAAAGGCGGTTCGGCCCCCGGCGATGCGGATCTGTGGGGAAGCCCAGCGATGAGCCGGCGGCTGTCCCTCCCCATCCTGGCTCGCTGCCCCTTCCCACCAGCCAAGGCCAGGAAGGCAGGCAGTGGCCAATGGGGGGCACGTCATCATGGCCTCAAGGGTTCCCCAGCCCTGACCTCAAACCAAGCACTGGGGGTTGGCAGTCCCAACCAGGATAGGGGGAGTTGTGGGCTGGGCAAAGCCTGCAGGCAGCCTAGTGAAGTTCCCAGTCCTTTGGGAGGAGCTGCTGCTGCTACTTGGGGGGTGGAGAGAGGATAAAGCCCCTCTTCCCTGGGGCCCCCAGTGCTGACCGTGGTTTCATGGCCCATGTAGGGGACGTTGCAGCGGACGGCCGCGTCCTCAGTGTGCTTGCAGTCCTCCTGCGTGATGTTCTTGTGGGGGCAGCTCCAGAGGGACTTCTCGGTGCCCAAGCAGCGCACCTCATTCAGGTGGATCTGGCCCATTCCTGTGGCAGGAGAGGAAACGTTGGGCCTCTGAGAATGGCCAGCTGAGAGCCCCTTTTGGGGGGCAGTCTATGGGGAAGGTGGTGGTGGGGAGTCAGAGATGGCCTGTGCCCCCTTTCTTCACCCCAAGCCACCACCCACATTTCATTTGCCAGGCTAGTCTTTTCTGGAGAAGTATATTTCCAAAGTCAGCACATATCTGCCTGGTGGGGGCGCATGCAGAGTTAGGGACCCCCCCCCATGAACATGGAGTGCCAGGCCTTTCTGGCACCTGTGGCAGTCCAGACGGCTGTGGGGGGGGGTGGAGGGACTGTTGGACTGGGGGGCACCCCTGAAGGAGCAGCCCAGGCCCCCCCAGCGGCTCACCTTGGCCCATGCGTGCCCCCGTCAGAGCCTCCTTGGCGCTCCCAAAGCCCAGCTCCCGGCACACGACGCTGGCGGACGCCAGGCTCCACCGGTCGTCGCAGACGGTGCCCCACTCACCGTTCTTCAGCACCTCGACCCGCCCCTCGCCGGGCTTGGCCCCTCCCTTCAACCGTACGCGCTGCTGTGGGGAGCAAACGGCAGTTGAGACGCCCAGGAGGTGGGGCCCTGAGGCTGCCCCACTCCCTTGTCCTCAGAGGTAGTGCAGCGCAGTGGTTCGAGAGCTGGGACCTGGGAGAGACTCCAGCACCCTGGAGCTCACAGGCCGATCTTTGGGCAGCTGCCATCTCTCAGCCTGACCTGCCTTCCAGGGTTGTTGCAGGACAAAATGGGAAGAGGGTGCCAACTTGCGCTCCATTTGGAGGAAAGGAGGGATGTTTAGGTCATAATAAAGAGCTGTGTCCTGCGTTCCAGGGGTTGGACTAGATGACCCTTGGGGGTCCCTTCCAACTCCACAATTCTAGGATTCTGTGAAAGAGCCGGCAGGCTGGGCAAGCGCCCCCTGCTCCCTCCTTCCTCGCTCACCTGCCCCGTCTGCTGCCGCTGCCTCTTCTTCTTCTGGGTGTTCCCGGTGGCAAACAGCGGCCCAGGGACGCAGCTGACCACGGCCGGCATCCCCGCCCTGCAGACGCCCGTGGCATTGCCCTTGTAGAACTCAAAGGAGCAGAGGGAGAGGTGCACCTCCGTCCCCAGGCAGGCCACCGAGTGCAGGCGGTAGTTGAGCGGCTGCCGCTCCAGGGAGAGCCTGCAGGGAAGAGGAGAGGGGTCAGAGGGCAGGGCTGGAAGGAGCACACAGGTGGGGCACCTGTGGGGCAGGCGTGCATCGTAGCATCTGGCCCCCTTCCGCTGTCCCCTGCACTCCCATACCAAGCAGGGCCCTCGGCTTCTCTGGACCTGGAATGACGGCTGCAGAAGAGCCTCTGGCTCCCTCCGAGGGCAGCAGCCGGGTGCCAGTCCTGCCCTCAGGCTCCCAGGGACTCACAAGGCCCCATTACCTCTTGGTGCCCCTAACGTCCTCCCTGCGTCTATGTTTGGGGCGAGACCTGGAGACCGGCCTGGAAGACAGACAGACAAGGTGAGTGACGGAGCCCACCATGAACCCCTCCCTCCCTGGGGCCGGATCCTTGCAAACTCTCTGCTCATTTGCACTGCTCCGGGATGGATCAGGCCGCACAGGCCAGCCCAGGCTTGTCAGAAGCAAGCGTGGCATCCATTCCCCCAGGACTCATGCCAGCAGCCCCAGCCCCACGCAGAGAAGCCATGCAGCCCCACACCGGCAGTCATGCATTACGGGGTGAGGTCTCTTCCAGCTCTGCAGTTCTATGGCTCAATGTCTCATTTCTGCCTTGGGACACTGAAGAACAGGAGAATGCCATGCCCCCTCCCGCCCTCGCTGGGCATTCAGAGCCTCCCTCTAGCCCACCCCACTGTGCACCACGGCACCACGCAAAGTGCTGTGAGAAACCTGATCGCAGTCCCCATTTTCTCCCCAGCAGCTGGCACATGTAGGATGGTAGACTGCTTCTGTAAAAGGAGGCTCCATTTAGCCAGGAGGGATCCTAGCTCAGCAGCAGAGGACATGGTGTTTTGAATGCAGAAGAGCCCAGGATACCCCCCCCAAAAAAAATCTCTCTCACACACACAAAAGGCTGGGAAATATCTTTTTTCCACCTGGTGGGACCTTTGGGGAGTCATAACAGAGAGCTCAGGGCAGGATGGGCCAGGGAATGAGGCAGGGCAAACCCACTTCCTCTGGGCTTCAGGAATTTGTCTAATTCCCTTCTAAAGTGCCCCATCTGACTTGTGGAAGTAGATTCCGTGTTCTGCAATGAAGAGCTGCCTTTTTGCCCACTGGAACTCTCCCAACATTGGATCACTTCCTGAGTCCTGGAATTATGAAAGAGAGAGCCCCCCCCCCCAAAGAAGCACTTTCTGTGTGATTTTATAAACCTTCCTCCTATACCTCCTTTTGCCCTCAGGCTGAGCTGAAGAGCCTCCCAGAATTTGCCCTTTTAGGGAAGACTCAGAGAGGAAACGGATGATGCCACACAGTGGACCCAGGTTACACGGCGACTGTGTTGCGGTGGGACCTGGGTGCTCAGCTCCCTCCCAGCGCCCCCCCCCCTTGCAGCCCACCTTTGCTTGCCTGCCTGCAAAGACGCCTCTTTCTTCCCAGCTGAAGGCACACAGAGGTGCCCTCAGCCCAGCAGTGAGTCACCGCTCAGACATCCCTGGACCAGACAGAGCACACACTGCCGCCTTTGTCCAAAGTCCTCCGCGGCCAGACGCCCATTCACATGGCTCAGGTGCTGCCCCACTTTCCTTCTCCCCCCGCCCTGCCCGCTCCTTTCCTCGGAAACATTCCGGCGTCTTCCCGTGCCAGTGACACACCAGCTCCCCAGGCCAAGTCAGGGTGATGGAGACGGGCAAGCATCCATCGCAAGGCCAGAGGGCTTCTCTCCTGTCTGTCTGTCTTGTCTGTCAAATGACCCTCAGGTCCCTTCCAACTCTATAATGCTATGATTCCAACTCTGCATAGAGGGGGGGGCGCTCCAAAGGGTCCTATCAAGACAAATGCTGCCCCCCCCAACTCTCCATGTTCCTCAGTGCCAGCCCCCGTCCGCAGAGCAGAAATGGCTCAGCTCCAGGGCAGCCTAAGGCCATGAGACACTCATGCCCCTGGCAAGACAAGAAATGTCATCCGCACCTGGGGAACGCCCCAGAGAGAGGTGCTGCCCCACTGAGAGGCAGAGGAGGCAGAAAGCAGAGAGCTCAGCCCTCCAGCAGCGTCTCTGAGTCACCGGTGAACCTCCTGCCCTCAAACCCGCAGGGGAAGCATTGCAGAAAGGGGCGCTCGGTTTGGGGAGGAGGTTCACCACCTCCCCTTCTGGATCCACAGCCAGTGAATCCGGACTGAGCAGGACAGCATGGCCCCCTGTCAGGTGGGGGGTAGGGCAGGACTCAGGAGCCGGGGGGCCAGGGGCCACCTGCTGCACAGAAGCAGGGGCCTCCTGGCTCTGTTACCTCTTCCGGGGGCCTGGCTTCCTCCGGCCCTTGGCAGCTCGCTTGGCCCGCCTGCGGGAGGAAAGTCAACATGGCCTCTTCAGGAAGACAGGCGAGGGGCCTGGCAGGGGGAGGTGGGGGAGCCCCCAGGGCAACATCTGGCCAAGTTGGTCCCCAATCCTCCCATTCTCTAGCTGCAAGAGCTGGAGGTGCTTCCGCTGAGCAGCTTCCCACCTCCCACCTCCCACCCAGACACCGTCCCCAAATCTAACCGTCTGAATTCAAAGCAGCTTAGCTGGCAAGACAGGAAGGTCCAAGGCAAGACAGCAACCTCCTCCAAAGACCTTGGCTCCTTGCAAGGCAAGATGGACATTGCTAGACGGGAGCTGTAGGATAGCTCAGCTCCAGGGTGGTGATGTCATTTACAGCAGTCCAAACCTATAAATTTTGGTGCCCAGAACTGGACATGGGACTCCAGGTGGAGGCTGACCAAGACAGACTAGAGCAGGACTCTGACTTCCCTTGATCAGTACACTAGACTTCTGTTGATGCAGCCTAGAATTGCATTAGCTTTTTTTTTTTGCTGCTGCATCACACTGTGGACTCATGTCAAGCTTGTGATCGTAGAAGACCCCAAGATCCTTTTCACATGACCTGCTGTCAAGGCAGGTGTCCCCCATTCTATATACAAAGCTGGTTATCCTTGCCTAAGTGTAGAAACTGAAATTTGTCCCTATTAAACTCTATTTTGCCAGTTTTAACCCAGTTTCCCAATCTGTTAAAGGTCATCTTGAATCCAGATTCTGACTTCTGTGGCATTTGCGACACCTCCCAGTTTGGCGTAATCCTTGACAGGAATTTGCACTCAGGGGGGCAGAGCCTTAAAGGGGTCTTGACAGACTTCCGGGTTGGCGCCTCCAGGCAATGGCGGAGTTCCTCCGATTGGGAGGAATTTGCTCTGCGGAAATTAGGGTCTGACCGCCACGGCGAAGGCGGAGACCCACTGAAATCACAGGCGGGAGAAGCCTGTGAACTTGGGATTCGACTGGCACCCTGTGCGCCTCCCCTACTCGCGGGGAAACCCTGATTTGGGGATCCGGAGCGAAGTGGGGTGAGTGGCGCGGTGCTTCGAATTGACTGCTTCTTTCACGGAGTGAAGCCGCATCGCTGTTGCCGGAGAGCGCTGACTTTTTCCTGTGGACAATTGGATTTTAAACAACTACCCGTGAGTAGAACAGAAAATTAGATCCTTAAATTCATTAATTTGGCATCAAAACGGGAAGGTTCTAAACAGGAAGTCCGCCTTCCTTTTTTGTAAACAGATTGAAGCAAAGAAGTTGCAAGTTAAAGCCTTGGAAAGTTTATTTTTGTAAAGGATTAAATTTCCATCAGTTAAAACTATTAAACCCCCCTTGGAAGCAGGAGAAGAGGGGGGAAATTTTGGACCTAGTGAGCCTGCAGGAGAGAGTGAAAAACCAAATTACCACTGCTCCAAACCTGGGAACGGGCTGCCAGAAAGAGTGACGTTTTTTTGACAGCTAGCAATAAGAGAAATATATTGTTTCCATTGTACTCATCTGCGTTTAAAAAGTGGGAAAAGAAACTAACTTTATAGTTTAAATTGTGTTTGAAAGGATTGATACAAGTGGAGACTGTTTCCCTCTAGAGGGAGCTTTTGAAACTGTTACAAGAGTGGAGCTGGGGTTTTTCCAGTCGCAAGATAAGAACTGTGTGAAATAGAGATTGACCTTGGACTTTAAGAATGTTGACAGAAGGAGCCTTAGTGACTGTATTATGTAAGATAAGCTATTCGTTGGAACAGCTCCACAAGAAGACAGATGCTATGAATACCCAACTTGAGAACTTGGGACAAAAAGTGACTAATTTGGAACAAAAAGTGACCATTAATACAGAAATTGTTCAGGATTTGACACAGGAACTTACCTTGACAGGACAAACTGGGGAGAAGACGAAGGAGAATGTTGGTGTTGTTAAACCTAAAATAATACAAGTGGAAGCCCCAGTTTTACAGGGGCAAACTGAGGACTATAAGTGGAGGCCTTTTGACTTCCGGGGTGGCGCCATCGGGACTTCCGGGGTGGCGCCATCGGCAATGGCGAACTCCCTCTGAACTGGAGGGACTAGCTCCGCGGGAAACGGGTCTTCTCCGCTACGGCGAAGTGGGGACCCTTTTAAAAATCACAGGCGGATGAAGCCTGTGACCATGGGACTCGGCGGGCACCTTTAGCGCCCCCCCAACTCGCTAAGGGACCCACTAACGGGCTCCGAAGTGAAGAGGGGGAAGTGGCACGGTGCTGTGAGTCAACTGCTATTTCCGTGGAGCGAAGCCGCATAGCCGTTGCCGGAGAGCGCTGCCTTTTTCCTGGGACAATTTGGACTCTAAAATAAGCACCTGTGAGTACTTAGACTTTGAACAACTGGACATTAGATGGGGACTTGCGAGCAGAAAGGAATTGGATCTTAAAAATCTATTTCAATTTGGTACGGAACGGGAAGGTCTAAACAGGAAGTCAGCCTTCAGTTCTTCTGTAGACAGAATAAAGCAAAGACAACATAAACTAGAGCTCAGAAAATCGCTTTTAAAGGATTGGATTTCATCATTTAAAATTGTGGAACCCCCCTTCGACAGCAGGAGAAGAAGGGGGATCTTTTTTGGACTGTTTAAAGTGAGTTTAAAGTAAAGCAACTTTCCTCCGTCCTGATCCTGGAGCGGGGTGTCAGGACTGACGTTTGAAGTTCATTGACCAGAGACAAACGTTTTTGACAGATAGCTAAAAGAAGAGAAACATAGTGATTCCACTGTTTCCCTTCGCATTTCAAAGGGACAAATATTGACAAAGTATCTCAAAAAGGGAAACTTTGTTGCAAGATCAAATAGAAGTTTTCCCCCTAGAGGGAGACTGTGAAACTGT
Organism: Podarcis pityusensis; assembly: GCF_964106645.2. NCBI lineage: Eukaryota > Metazoa > Chordata > Lepidosauria > Squamata > Lacertidae > Podarcis > Podarcis pityusensis. The sequence goes on from NC_138034.1 coordinate 78,055,456, forward strand.
AACCAACTCCAGGGAGCTGTTTACAGATTACAATCGTGGGAATAGGCATTTGACCTTGCAGGACAATGTATTCAGAAGCTTTGTTGTGTGCTTTCTACAAAACAAATGCCCTACTGGAACAGTTACATGAGAAGGTGAATTTGATGACGACTTCAACTAGAAAATTTGAACAGGCAGTGGGAAATTTTGAACAGACAGTGGGAAAATATGTGGAGCCCACCCAGGAATTAAATCAGGAGTGTGTCCTGACAGAACAGGCCCAACAGGAATATGAGTTTTCGGATTTGACAAATGAACTTGGAAAAAGCCAGATTTGGAAAGAAAAAGTTTGGTTTGGCTTGGAAATGGGGGGCTGGATTGACGCCCCTATGCTGGGATGTTTGGACTTTTCAAATCTGGCAATGGGCCGTGAGATGTTTGGGATTGTGGGGGCTCTTAACTTTGGAGGGTCTTTGAAACATGCTTTTAAATACCACATGGAATTCAGCGCTGAATATGGAAAAGGGGCTGATCTGTCAAGAAGGGTTAAAAATATTGCCAAGTTGGAGTTACCACGAGCAGGAGACAAGGGAAAATATAGTTACAAATATGAAGAAGAGCTGCGAAAGGGACATGGAAGAGACTTGAGGGCCTCGGATATAAGGTTGCCAGGTTAATGGGTCAGATCGATGGGATAATAAGGACTGACAAAACCCGGAACCAGGAGGAAGGGACGTTGGATGAAGATTGGATCTGTTTGTATTTCTTTTTTCTACCATTAGAACTGTTTTATAAAATTGATGAATGTCAGAAAAATGTTGGAATGAAATTACTCGGCTTTAGTAAAGATGTTTAAAGAATTATGAAAGAATATTATGGTTATGAGAAGTTGGTAAGGATAAGATTTAAGTTTTAAGCTTTAAGATTTATTTTCTTATAGAAAGATAAGATTAAAACTGTTTAGGGTAATGTAATGACAGAATATTATGAAATATGGAAAGGATTTGCTGGGATAATTAATAACTAGGATACAAAGAAAGGGAGGAGGAGGAGGTCAAAGAAAGAAGGTAATGACAGTTGAGGATTCGAGAATAATGAATTTGTTTTTAAATGTTCTTAAATTGTATTTTTGGTTTTTTTCCTGTCTTTTTTTCTTATTTTTGAATTTGTATTCGTATGGTTGGAAGGGGTTTGTTTTTTTTCCTTTTTCTACTTCGTTAACTATTTTTATTTTGTATTTTCATCTGCTTTTATTTTATGTTGTAACACTTTGAAAATTTCAATAAATATTTTATAAAAATATATATATATAAGTGGAGGCCTTTTATGAATGAATATAGAAAAAGTCAGAATTTGAAGATTGGAGCCCTGCTTGGATTGAAGAAGGAAGGTTGGATAGACTCTTTCAAGCAGAGATTTACTGACCCTTGGGTCCTGAATTTGGGTGAGGAGGTGATTGGAGTTGTGGGGGCCTTTGGATCTGGAGGAGCCTTGAAACATGATTTGAGACATTGTATGGACACTGGTTTTAGCTGTGGAGAGTTGGTTGGTCTGTTGAGAGGGAATGGGGGCATGGTTGGATCGGGGCCCCCCCAAGACCTGTGCTTCAGCACCCTCAGCATCAAAGAATATGAAGAAAAACTGCAGAAGGGACTTGGAAAAGATTTAAGAGCCTCGGACAGAAGATCTCCAGGTTGATGAACTATATGGAATGGACGGAAATGACTGGCAGAATCCGAGACCAGGGAGAAGAGATGGTGGTAGAAGATTGGGAAAGTTTAAAGTTAATATATAGAAATATTGTAAATTTAATGAGTGTTAGAAAATTGTTGGAATGAAATTTTATGGCTTTAGCAGAAATGTTATAAGGAGTTAGGTATAATTAAGTATTTCAGTTTTAATGGAAAATAAGGTACAAAATATGTTAAGATATTCATAATGATAAAAATAGAGAAAGATGGAAAGGAATTGCTGAAACAAGTAATAGAAGTGGAATACAAAAAGGGAGGTGAGAGGAGGTCGATGAAATAAGGGAATGAAAGATAGAGTAATGAAATGGTATGGTATATGTTTTTAAATTGTTGTTCTTTTGCTTTGTTTAGGTTAATGTGTTAAGGTTGTGTTTTGTATTGTTTATTGTATTGTTTTTTTCTTTTCTCTCTCTCTTTTTTTCCCTCTGTTCTATTTTGTCTTTTTCTTTCGCCTAATTTCTTCCTTTTTCTTTTATTGTAAGTTTTAAAAGCAATAAAGATTATTTTTTTAAAAAAATTTAGGGGTCTTGACACATGGCTATGATGACGACAGTATCCAAGACTTAAGTGCAGAGGATGGGGAAGAGCCCAAAGGTCCTCTCCTGATTTCCCAACAGATGACCGCAGTGCCTGGAGACAGACAGTGAGGTCATGCATCTATAGCAGTGACCAGAGGAGGAATGACCACTGGCAGGAGCGCAGAGAGAAGAAATGCCATGGTGCAACTGACCGCCTTTCTCTGCCCCAGCTGCAACAAAACATATCTCTCCCTTATTGGTCTCTCCAGTCACAGCTGGAACTCTTCAACAGTCTGACTTCACTCCCAAAGACACCCTCCTCCATTGTCTCCAGAGACAGACACTGTTAACCAGCAATTTCGCAGCATGTGACCAGTCCATTCCCCCTGCCCCCTCCCCCATCGAGGTCAGTGGCAAGACTGTCCTCCAAGGGTCTGAATGGGGGGGGCATCTCGGTTCTCCCCCCTCCACGCAGTCACTCACTTGTAGAAATTGCGGTTGACCTTCTTCTCGGCAGGGAAGCCCAGCATCCCGCAGATGACGCGGCTGTTGCGGCTGCTCCAGTTCTCATCGCAGATCTGTGCCCAGCTGCCCCGGTGGCGGACTTCCACAATGCCCTCCGCCACGGGCAGTGGTCGCTTGGCGTGGGAGACAACGGGGCGCAGGCGCAGCTCCTCCACCTGGTTCTGCTCTGTCTGGAGGGAGGGAGGGAGGGTCAGCCCCAGGCAGAGACCTCTGCCCTGACTGCACGGCCTGGCAGGGGATTGGGTTCCACCCCGAGAAAGGATGCTTGAGTTGAGATTCCCACATTGCTGGGGGTTTGGAGAGGGTTGCCAGGAGGAGGAGTTGGAGGATGGAAGGTGGGACCTATCTGGTGGGAGCCTGTTGGGAAAACAACTTTTAACACCGCCCCCAAACACACACAGAAAACCAGCAGGGTTTCTAAAGTGGGGGGGAGGGGGAGGAGGAGGAGGGCAGAGACTCTTTTGCTGAGAGGAAGGAGGCGGCTGGGGTGGAACCTCCTGCTGTTGAGAAAAGAATCCCTGGGCCCAAAAATGCAGCCACAGGGGTGTGGGGCCTGCTTAATAGAAAGCAGCATGGCTTTGCTGTGGCCAAGTGACGCCAGGCGGCCCCTACTTTCCCCTCGAGTGACGAGTCACAGAACGGAATGCTGTGGGTGTAAAACGCCTCTGGCCTTCTGCCCAGCTGGTGCCCCAGTTCCAGCGGTGATGTCACCCCGCCAGCTGGAGACGGGAGGCCGTCAGGGTGGTGTGAGGAGGAAGCCCTGAGCAGAGGAAGGAAGAGCCAAGGGGGCTCTGTGGGGTGAGGGGTCTGCTGTAGCTTCCCAGGAGGACTTACTGAGTTGGGCCTGGCCAGCTGGGAAAGACTTGCAGGGAAGCCCAAAACTGGGGGTGGGGAAGAGTTCACCCACCTCAAATTTCTCCAGAATATAATATGGGCAAACTGGCAATGGAAAATGGAAGGAATGTGGCCCCAAACCAGCCCTGCCCAACTCCCAGGGACACCTCAGGCCAGGCTCCCTCTTGCCCCCCACTCCTTCCCCGCTTCCGCAGTGATCCCCTTACACCCCCAGGGCTAGATCCCAGACTGCGCTAACAGTGACATTAAAGCCCCACATAGGAATGCGCCTGGAAAAGTCTGTGCGCTGGAGCCACGAGACATTTTTCCTGGAAAATCACCCTCCAACTGAACATTTGCTCTCCCTTCGTGGAGGAAACGCGTCCCAGCCAGCTGGCCACAGGCAGCTGCAAGAGGAACATCTGGCCAGAACTGCCTTGCTCTCGCTTGCTGTTTCCTACTCTTTCTCGCCTGCCATAGATGCATAAACACCCACACCTGGGCAACCCATGAAGCTGAGGTTGGAAGATTCAGGGTAGCTGAATCCTTCCTCCCGAGGGACTGAGCCCCAAGCTACAGGCCCAGGCACGAAGGCAGGCCTGGCCCAACTGGGGGCCCTTCTTCCTTCCTTCCACCCCCCACCGCCCCGCTTGGGCCTCCTCCAGTCTCTTTCAGGGAACATCCTGTGCTCTTCCAAGCCTTCCATTTCTGACTAATGCAGCCTTGTTCAGACCCACATGCTTAGGGAGCAGTTGTCTGCAGCAGGAACGGGGGTCCCCCTAGCTCCCACTGCCTCTGCTCCCACAGGCACAGCAGCCCTGCCGGCCTCCCCCCCTGCCCCCAAGCAAATGTCCCCCCACCCACCTCAATCACATTGGAGTCCACAAAGCCAGTAATGCGCTCGTCTTTGCAGATGACACCAGCGTCTTCCTCGTGGGAGCAGTCGCTGTTGCCCCAGCCCCTCGACCGGCAGTCCGTGATGCTCTTCTCGCTGCCCCCACAGTTCACGTTGTCCAGCCAGATGCGCCCTGCAAAGCCATAGCCAGGAGGAGTCAGGTGAGTGATGGAGAGGGAGAAAAAGAAAGAAAGAAAGAAAGAAAGAAAGAAAGAAAGAAAGAAAGAAAGAAAAGGAGAGAGCACTCAACCTGACCTGAGAGCATCTCTAGCCAGAGACTGTTCCGAAGTCTGGCTGTGCTTACCCAGCAAAGAGGAGAAATGCTCTCTGCATATGCTTAAATGCACAATCTTTTAGTATTCCTTCACTGGTTCTGCAAGATTGTGGCCTAGAAAGCGAGGAGCCAGGGTGGTTTTGTGGTTAGAGTGTCAAACCAGGAGAGACCAGGGTTCATGTCTCCGTTTGGCCATAAAGCTCACTGGGTGACCATGGGCCAGTCCGTGCCTTTCAGCCTTACCCACCTCACAGGGTTGGTGTGCAGATTAAACGAGGAGTGGGAGAAGCACGTGGTCCACTGTGAGCTCCTTATTTAAGTGCAATAAACAATTACATAATGACACATAATATTATGTATTTAAACAATCTGTGGCTTTTTAAACTGCATGGCGTGTTTGTTACTATGTTATGTATTTTGTGATTTTTTTATATTGTGAAGCACCCTGGGATCTTCTAGAAATTTAATAAAATAAAATGTGAAGCCTGGCTCAGATCAAGGCTGCCGCTTATGAGTGTCTCCTCTTCTCAAGGACAGGCTGCCCCGCCCCCGCCCTGCCCCATCCCAGCGCCCCTTGCCCCGGCCCTCGGTGCTCACCGATGCCTTTGCCATACTTGGCGCTGTGAGTCCAGCCGGTGGCGGCCACAAAGCCCAAGTGGCGGCAGAGAACGTGGGCGTTGGCCAGAGTGAAGTCGTCATCGCAAATGGTGCCCCACTCCTGGCCGTAGAAGACCTCAATGCGCCCCTCGTTGTGCTTGCGGGGGTAGCCAGCCAGCCGGAACTGCAGCTTGGGGCCAGCCGGGGTGCTCTGCGCTGGGGGTGCCGCTGGGGTGCTCTGCTGGGCGGCGCTCACCCCCAGCCAGACACCGCACAGCAGCCCAAGCACCTCCCACGGGCCAAGACCCATCGTCCTGGCTGCCTGGACCTGGAGGGGAAGAGAGGGAGGTTGAGGGGGGAGACCCCCGGCCCAGGCAGGCAGGCAGGCGGGCCGTCGCGGCCCTGCAAGTTCAGCCTCCTCGTCGTCCTGCCCCAGCGAGGCCATTCCTCCACCCAGGAGCACAGACAAATCCCCGCGGCCATCCTGTGCCCTTGCCCAGGACCAGAGGCGCCCGGCCCCGCTTCTCCTGCTGCACTGGCGCGGATGCTGCTCCCAAGGGGTCGGAACAAGCCCCCCCGCCGCATAAGAAGCCTCTCGTCCACAGGAGCCCCTTCCGCTGGCCCAGGTGGGCGCCACTTGGGGATCGAGTCACCCTGCGGAACTGTCGAGGGGCTTTTAACTTTCGCAAAAAAGGGGGGTTGCCGGTGGGCAACCTGAGACGCGCGGAGGGAAGGAAAGCGGAGGCGGCTTTGGCCCCTCCTGGGCCGGGCAGAGAGCCCTTCGGGCGGAGGAGGCAGCCGGCGGCCGCATTGGCCGAGCCGGGACTTTCAAAAGGAGAAGGTGGTTGCGAGCCGGGAGAGCGAGATGGAGCCTCCACGGGCAGAGCCGTCTACCTTCTCCCGTCGGGGCCTTGCGAGAGAGGAACCGCGGCCCGCCCGCCCGCCCGCCCCGCGAGGAGTCCTAGCCTCCAGTGGCCGGGCGGGGAGGCGTCTGGAGACCCCCTTCCTCCCCGTCCCCTGGCCCGGGATGCCGCGGGGTCCCACGCAGCCGCCGACCCCGGAGCTCCCCCGTCCTCCCGGAGCTGGGCAGGGCTGGCCAGCCAGCCAGGCTCGGGGGCGGCCTCTGCCATGGGCGCCTGCTTCCGAGACGGCGGCGGCGTCTTCCAAGTTCCCCCTCCCGCTCGCCCAGCTCCATCTCATCCCGAAGGAGCGCGCGCCTCCGGTGCGCTCTCCCCGCAAGAGCCGTCCTCGTCGCCCCGCGCGGGGTCCCCGCTGACCTCGGCTGAGCTGCGCCGCCTCCACTGCGTCCCCGCCGCCGCCTCCGAGCCGCGCTGCCCCGCTGTTCAAGGCCAGGCGACTAACGGGCCGCCCCCGGCCGGCCTCTCCTTCACCCCGCCCCCGGCCGGCCTGCTCGCGCTTGGCTCGGGCCGGCGGGGCGGGCGCAGGGAGCAGCCCCCGGGCAGCGGGAGAGGCGCAGGCGCGCCGCCACCGAAGAGCATCGGGGGCTCCGCTTCGGACGGGGCGGGCGCAGCTCCGCGGCGGGACGGGAGGGAGGGAGAAGCCTGGCTGGAAGGTCCCTCCCTACTTAAGGCACGACGGGGAGCTCCCGGGAGCCGAGAGGGTCTCGAGCCGGCAGCAACAGCAAGAGGAGGCGCGCAGGGTGATCCTATAGCGGAGACCAATGGCTGGGCCACGGCAGCCTACTTTCCGCCAGAAAACCACCTTGGAGAGGAAAAGAGGCACATCTTGAGGTCGAAGGAAGGAGACCTCTCCAAGGAGTGGGGTGTGGTCGGGACTCCACTTCAGACCCCACAAGGGGCGTCTCCTCCAGGGCCTTCGACTAGCTCTGGGCCAGGAGAGGACGCCGGATTAAGCAATGGAACTCCCTGCCTCAGGATGCAGTGATGGCCACCAACTTGGATGACTTTAGAAGAGGATTCGCAAATTCATGGAGAAGCCTACTTGGTGTTTTCCTGGTATGCAGGCATTCCCCTAGAGCATATCCCCCCGTTTTCTTCTTCCCCCACAAACCCCCTCCCCCCCCCAAGAAACCAAAATAAAAAAGGAGTCATGGCAGCTTTTAAACTGATTGAGGGATGAAAGCCCCAGAGTAATTTAGTCCTGGAAACATGCCATAGTCCGTCCCCCCCCCATCCAAATGCTCAAGGAGACCTTGACAGGATGAATGAAATCAAGGAAGCATCCGAAAGCAGAGGCACGGACGCAAGGGGCGACTTCCGCTGTGCTCACCTAGGCGGGCTGCATGTGGGCACGACAAAGAGGCCGGGTTTCTAGGCGTCCTAAATGCGCTGGAACAGCTGGTGCTGGAACCAAGCAGGGCGCAAGCGCCCTCTAGTGAGGAAACAGCAGCCCTGCCCGGCCGCCCGCTACTGATTTCAGAGGACTCTGAAAGAGCAGGGACGTCACTTGTGGCTGCTGTACTTCTTGAGGCTCAGTTGATCTGAGTGACGTGGAAACTGGGAAAACCCTCCATCAACTTTGGCTGGTGACCCAGCTGCATCCTTATCTGGACAGGGACAGCCTAACTTCCATTGTCTATGCTCTCCTCATCTCTAAATTAGATTACTGCAAGGCATTATACGAGGGGCTGCCTCTGGAGACAGTTCGGAAACTTCAGCTGGTGCAGAATTCAGAAGCCAGGTTGCTCACCAGGGCAAGAGGGTTGGAGAATATGACACTGATCCTGGTGCAACTGCACTGGCTGCCAGTGTTTCTGGGCCCAATTCAAAGCACTGGTTTTGACCTATTAAAGCCTTAAATAGCTCAGGATCGCAATACCTCCTTCAATATGAACGTACTTGGACCCTGAGATCATCTTCTGAGGCCCTTCTTTGTTCCCTTTCAAGCAGGCCTTCAATGATACTCTCTTAAACGTTGTGGGGACGGGGTTATTGGTTGGTTTGTTTTTGTTCTTGTTTTTATTGCGTATTTTGTGTTTTTCTCTTTTATTTTATGTTGTGATTGCCCCAAAATCTAGGGATGAAGTGTGATATACAAACAAACAAACAAAATAAAATAAAAATTCCATACTCCAGATGCCTCTCAGCTGAGAGGCCATGGGGTTCAGCAGAAGCCCCCTTCCCATGCCAGAGAAGAGCCACCCTCAGCAGGAGCTCTGCCCGCCTCCTCTGGGCTCCAAGGGCAGGAGAGGCTTTGGCCCCGCCCTGCTGGGATCCTAAGCTGGATGCCAGTCCTTCTTGAGGGCCCAGGTCAGGCCGTTGTCTGTGCTGGGAGGGTCCAGTGGTCAAGCGCAGGTCATTCCCCAGCGGCATTTGTGTTCCCTCCTCCTGGATGTGCAATATGTGTCCTCCTGCGTGGTCTCTAGGGGGAAAGGTGGGGCAGGAAGGCATCACAGAAATGTAGAGTGGGAAGGGACCCTAGGGTCATCTAGTCCAACCCCCAGAATGCAGGAATCTCAACTAAAGCATCCATGATGGAAACGGAACAAGTGCCCTGTGGCTGCTGCTAGATCACCCCAAAGCGGACCCCGCTCGTCCAGCCTCCTGGCTACCCCCCCCCCCCGTTGCCAGACAGATGCCCATCCTGGGAAACCCGTCAGCGAGTCCAGAGTGCGACAGACCCCACTCCTCTCTTGCGGCTTCCCTGCCCGGGCCGACTCCGCATTGCGGCCGAGAAGCTCTTCGGGGGTCCAGGACAGACCTGCAGCGTGGGGATCCTCCCGCCCACGGACACGCGCGCTCCCACCCGAGACCTACGAGCTCCGGAGTCACGAAGCAAAAGTTTCGGAAACACATATAACAAGATTACACAGGAAATTGTTGATAAATAAAAGACTTGGTCAGGAGTTTATTTCATCGGACAAAGTTAAAAAAAGAGGGGTTGTGATTTATGCAAAGGACAGATTATCACCGAAATTTGTTTTTAAAGATGACCAAGGAAGATTTGTGGCAATTGAAATTCAAACACAAGGAGAAAAATTTTTGATAGTAGGAATCTACGCACCAAATGATGGGAAATCTGAATTTTTTAAGAAGTTGCATGAGACCCTGATGGACCATATGGATTACAACATGATTTTGATGGGAGATATGAATGGAGTGGTATCCACATATATGGACAAGGCACAAAGACAGGTAGTCACCAAGGATGGTAGACTACCGAAAACTTTTTTTGACATGACAGACAACTTGGATTTAGTTGACATTTGGAGAATAAGAAACCCCATGGCTAAAGAGGGAACTTTCTTTTTTGAAGCCAAAATGACATGGACAAGAATTGACCAAATTTGGATAACTAGAGGAATGGCACCAAAGACAAGAAAGGTGGAAATCTGCCCGAAAACTTGCTCCGACCATAATGCTGTTAAGATGGAAATGAGACTAACACCAACTGGCTCCTTCAGATGGAAGATGAATGACACCTTATTTAGATATGAAGAAGTACTTAAGAAGGCCCAAAAAACCCTGAGAGATTACTTTGAGATAAACCTCAGTACCAACGTGGAGAGAAGAGTAATCTGGGACGCAAGTAAAGCGGTTATGAGAGGGTTCTTAATACAACAGAATGCAATAAAGAAAAGAACTCAAAATGAGAAAAAGGATAAGATAATGGACAAAATAAAGGAATGTGAAAAAAGACTGAGAGTAAACCCAAAATCTCAAGAGATTCTGAGAGAGTTAAAGTTATATCAAGTACAATATATGAAAATGATGAATCAGGAAATAGAATGGAAAATTAAACAAATGAGACAAAAGACTTTTGAGTCGGCCAATAAATGTGGTAAACTGTTGGCATGGCAAATGAAAAAGAGACAAAAATTAAATACAATTACGAACTTAGAAGTGGAAGGAAGAAATATACAGAACCCTGCAGAGATCAGAAGTTGTTTCCAGAGGTATTTTAAACGATTATACACTCAAGGGCCATTGAAAGAAACAGACCTAGACCAATTTTTGAAAACAAATGGATTACAAAAAATATCTCAAGAAAATAAATTAATTTTGAATCATAGAATAACCAAACAGGAAATAGAAGGTGCCATTCAAAACATGCAATTGGGTAAATCTCCAGGACCAGACGGCTTGACTTCTAGATACTACAGATCTTTAAAAGAATGGTTAATTCAACCTTTGAAAGAGGTCTGCAACGAAATAATGGAGGGGAAAAGAGCACCAGAGTCGTGGAAAGAAGCATATATTACACTTGTACCAAAAACAGAGACTGAAAAGACACAGCTTAAGAACTACCGCCCTATATCATTACTTAATGTGGATTACAAAATTTTTGCAGATATTTTGGCGAAGAGATTTAAAAAAGTGTTGATGGAAGAGATTCATAAAGACCAAGCGGGCTTTCTCCCAGGAAGACATTTGTCTGACAATTTGAGGAATATAATTGATATTTTGGAAAAATTAGAAGTGAATATAAACACTAAAGCAGTTTTGATATTTGTAGACGTGGAGAAAGCCTTTGACAATATTTCTTGGAATTTTATGAAGAAGAATCTACAGGGTATGGGGGTAGGCCAAGGTTTTGAGAATGGTATAAGTGCAATTTATTCAGAACAAAAGGCTAAACTAATTGTAAATAATGTTGTGACGGAAGAACTTAAAATTGAAAAAGGGACATGACAAGGTTGCCCAATTTCCCCACTTATTTTTATTTCGGTCCTGGAGGTTCTGCTGAATATGATTAGAAGGGACCAGTTGGTTAAAGGTATACAGGTCAGAACTAAACAGTACAAATTGAGAGCATTTGCAGATGACCTAGTATTGACGTTACAGGAGCCAGAATCTAGTACTAAAAGGGTTTTAGAACTGATTCAAGAATTTGGTCAAGTGGCAGGATTTAAATTGAACAAGTAAAAAACCAAGGTTTTAGAGAAAAATTTAACACCGATTGAAAGAGAGAGGTTTCAGAATGAGACAGGTTTAACAGTGGTTAAGAAAGTTAAATACCTGGGGATTAACATGACGGCAAAAAATGGGAATTTTTCATAGTTAAATAAAGTTAAATAAAGATAACTATGAAAAATGTTGGTCTGAAGTGAAAAAAGATTTAGAAATTTGGTCAAATTTGAAGCTTTCACTGCTGGGCCGTATTGCTGTGATAAAAATGAATGTATTGCCTAGAATGTTGTTTTTGTTTCAAACTTTGCAGATCGTGGACAAAATGGATTGTTTCAAGAGGTGGCAGAAAGATATTTCTAAATTTGTGTGGCAGGGCAAGAAGCCCAGAATAAAATTTAAAATACTAACGGATGCAAAGGAAAGAGGTGGATTTGCCCTGCCAGACCTCAAACTTTACTATGAATCAGCAGCTTTTTGCTGGTTGAAAGAATGGCTACTTCTTGAAAACACTGACATTTTGGACTTGGAAGGTTTTAACAATGTATTTGGATGGCATGCATATCTATGGTATGATAAGGTCAAAGCACATAAAGCATTTAAAAACCACATTGTCAGGAAAGCGCTGTTTAATGTTTGGATAAGATATAAGGATTTGCTAGAAAATAAAACCCCAAGGTGGCTGTCACCAATGGAAGCGAAAGCCTTGAAAAAGGTCAATATGGAGGTCAAATGGCCGAAATATTGGGAAATTTTGGAACAAGACGGAGATAGACTGAAATTGCAGAGTTTTGAAAAATTAAAAAACAAAGTGCGAGACTGGCTTCATTATTTTCAGATAATGGAGGCATTTAAATTGGACAAGGAAATTGGCTTCCAGGTGGAAAGATCAAAATTAGAAACTGAACTGTTAGAACCCAAAACTAAGAATTTGTCAAGAATGTATAACTTGCTGCTGAAATGGAATACTCAGGATGAAACGGTAAAATCGGCTATGATTAAATGGGCACAGGACGTTGGACATAACATTATGTTTGCTGACTGGGAACAGTTGTGGACCACAGGTATGAAATTTACGGCATGTAATGCCTTAAGAGAGACTATTATGAAAATGATATACAGGTGGTACATAACCCCAGTCAAGCTTGCAAAAATTTATCACTTGCCCGATAATAAATGTTGGAAATGTAAAGAAACTGAAGGTACATTTTTTCACCTTTGGTGGACGTGCCCAAAGATTAAGGCTTTCTGGGAAATGATATATAATGAATTAAAAAAGGTATTTAAATATACCTTCCCTAAGAAACCAGAGGCCTTTCTCCTGGGCATAGTCGGCCAAATGGTGGTAAAAAAGGATAGAACTTTCTTTATGTATGCAACAACAGCAGCAAGAATACTCATCGCAAAGTATTGGAAGACACAAGAGCTTCCCACACTGGAGGAATGGCAGATGAAACTGATGGACTATATGGAACTGGCGGAAATGACTGGCAGAATCCGTGACCAGGGAGAAGAGTCGGTGGAGGAAGATTGGAAGAAATTCAAAGATTATCTACAGAAACACTGCAAAATTAATGAATGTTAGAGTGATGTTGGATTGAAAATAAGTGGTTTCCAGCTGTACAGGATAAAGTTATAGATAGATCAAGATTAAAGATTAGGATTAAAGAAGTTTAAGGAAATGGAAATTTGGTACTTAAGAGGTAAAATTTTAAAGTTATACTACAGTGAGATTAAAGATTAGGATTAAAGAAGTTTAAGGAAATGGAAATTTGGTACTAAAGAGGTAAAATTTTGATGTTATATTATATTAAGATTAAAGACTGGGATTAAAAAAGTGGAAAAGAAATTGCTGGACAAACAATTTGGACTGGAATACAAAAGAGGGAGGTATGAGGAAGTCCAGAAAATAAGTAAATTTAAAAATGGAAATGAAAAAGTGATATTGTTTTTAATTGTTCGGTTTATTCTGTTTTATTTGCTTTTTGTTTTTTGTGTGTTTATTTTCCTTTTTTTGGATTATGTATAGTGTATTTGTGTATTTTTTTTATGTCTTTCTGTCTAACTTTTTTTCTGAAACTTTAATAAAAATCATTTATAAAAAAAAAAGAAGAAGCAAAAGTTTCGACAACGTTTCTGACGTCGCAGCCAACCCCCCCCCCCCGGGGGACTTGCCACCACGCTTCCAAATACAAACGCGCTTCTTTCTTCTTTTTTTGCGTCGGTTGGGGATTATTTTTTCCTTTAAGGTGGCCTCTCGCCTGAATGTCCGCTCCAGAAAGCGGAGTATTTTCTCAAACTTTTTTTTGTCCCGTCGAAGTTCTGATGTTTCTGGTCTTGTAACGTCCCAAATGCTGAGGCAAACTTTGGATCGCGAAACCAGTTCGCTCCGAAGCTTTCCTCGGCGGGGGCCACGTCGTCCGGGATGAGGCCCCCGAGCCGAGAAAGGGCCCCCGGGCCGGCCGTCCTTCGAGGCTGCTTCCGGCCAGAGGCGGCCCCGAGCGCGGCCGCCCGCCCCCTCCGGCCCGCCCCTTGGCGGCAGGGCTGAGCCAGGCCAGCGCCCCCTTCCCTGGCTGGCCCGGGGCGGAGCCGCCCCTCCCCGCCCGCCGGCTTCCGCTCCGTCGGCCAAGCCCCTCCCCGCGCCGAGAGGCGGCGGCGGCGGCGGCGCTGACAGATCCGGAGCGGCTGGGCTGCCCGCGGCGACTCTTCCGGATGGACCCGCCGGTCAAGGCCGGGCCGCTCCTGCTCCAGCAGCCGTCGGGGCTGCGCATCGGCGCCAAGGTAAGGGCCGGGGCTCCTCGGCGGGGGTTGCTCCCAGCGCCGCCGCCCGCCTGCCTGCCGGCGCTTCCGGGATGGGGCGCTGCCGGCAGCGCGGTCTCTGCGCGGGGCGAAAGCGCGGGCGGCCGAGGGGCGACTCTCCTGGACCCGGCGCCGCCCCGTCCCCGCCGCCCCTTCGGGATGGGGGCCCGTGGGCTGCTCGGCCTCGACGAAACGCCCCGGCCCCCTCCCTGCCCGAGGCCCATCCTGGGCTGCTCGGGGCACCTCCCGTGCTCTCCCTTCTTCTGACGCCCCGTCGAAGCCAGAGGAGCCGCGCGCGGAGGAAGCGGCGGCAGCGTTCATTCCTGCCGCTCGGGCGCCTTGTCTCGCCCTCCGGGGCCGCCCGTCCAGCTTCCAGCTCTGGGTCCGGTCCCGCGACGGGCTCTGCTCTCTCCTCAGGGCTTCCCGGCCCTTTCCACAAACGTGCGCCAGACGAGCGCACCCCCCCAGCGCCCCGGGGTGCTAATAGGGGTCCCTGCTTTGGCCCAGACGGAGTGGGGCGTCGTGGCCGCTGCAGGGAGCAGAACTGGACCAGGCCGGATTGACCACTCTCCTTGAACCCTGACTTGGAGGCACCTGTTGGGCCTCTCATATGCCAGCTGAGGGCAGACCCTTCCCTGGTTATATGCAAATTCCCTGCTTGCAGAAAGGCAGGCTCCAAGTGCACCACTGTGTGTCCCTGCGGCTCCTCTGCCCCATTTCCGCTCTGCCTCTCGTTGCAGCGATGGAAGAAGAGCTGGTTTGTGCTCTACCCGGCCAGCCCGCATGGTGTGGCGCGCCTGGAGTTCTTCGACGGCAAGGAGGGTCCCGTGCCGGCGGAGCGAGTGGGCACCAGGCGCCTGGACAAGAAGATTGTGCGCCTGGCGGACTGCGTGAGCGTGGCCCCCGCCCCAGACGGCAGCCCCAAGGAGGGCCTTTCCGCCTTCCGCCTGGAGACCAGCGAGCGCAGCTACCTCTTTGCTGCTGAGCCCCACGAGGCGGCCGACTGGATGGCCAGGCTCTGCGAGGCAGCCTTTCTGGTGAGCCCACCCTGGGGTGGCGGGGGGGGGGTCTCGGCACCTTGCAGGGAGAGGCCCTTGCCTGAAACCCTGCTCAGCTGCTGCTGCCAGCCAGTGTAGACAATACTGTGCTGGCTCTGCATAAGGCAGCTCCCGATTTTCCAGGGACGGTGGAGGGCTGGTCCGCCTTGGCTGGTGGGAAGAGCCCCCCACTTCACTCCTTGCCCCCCCGGCTGTGCTCAGGGGCGGCAGGGGTGCTGTGCATGCCAGGGATGCCCTGGATGCCCCCTGCAGCAGAGGAGCTGCCATTCCTGGGAAGGGCTGGGGGTGTCTGCTGACGTTCTTCTCTCCCGGCAGGGCAACCCTGGCAAAGCAGCACAGCCTGCAGCCGACTGCGCTGGGGGGCGACCCCTGGAGATGGCCATGAACGCCATTTATTACTCCCGAGAGGAAGGTAGGAGGCGCTCAGGAGCAGAGCTGGCTCCATCCTGTCCCTGTCAGACTTTCAGCCCATTCCCCCCCCCCCCCCCGTAGTTTGGGTGGTGGGGCAGAGGGAGTGCCATAGGAAGTCACGGCTGCTGCAGGACAGAATTGCATGCTGGGAGTCCCCCGCTTTGG
Organism: Podarcis pityusensis; assembly: GCF_964106645.2. NCBI lineage: Eukaryota > Metazoa > Chordata > Lepidosauria > Squamata > Lacertidae > Podarcis > Podarcis pityusensis. The sequence goes on from NC_138034.1 coordinate 78,071,090, forward strand.
AAAACGCAGCTTAGGCTGGGAGGATTCTGGCTGCCAGGGCTGCTGATTCTGGGGTGACGGCTGCTGGGCGGGTGCCTGCCCCCCCCCCGAGGGTCGCCTGCTCTGACTCTCCCTCTTGGCCACAGTCAGCGAGTTCTGGGTGACGGTGCAGAAGACGGAGGCTGCTGAGCGCTGCAAGCTGCAGGGGGTCTACGTGCTCAAGGCGTCCGGCGAGGGCCTCATCCTTGGGGACCCCCACTCCAACCAGCCCCTCTTCACCTGGCCCTACCGCCTGCTCCGCAGATATGGCCGGGACAAGGTGGGTCCAGGAGGAGGGGTGCATGTGGGAGGGAGAGGCAGGTAGGCGGGGGGGGGGGGCTGCATTACTGGGGGCCGGACCATGGGGGCAGGATCATGGAAGCCCAAGGAGTGATTTAGTTGAGATTCCTGCATTGCAGGGGGGTTGGACTAGATGCCCCTCAGGGGCCCTTTCAGGAGGAGCTGCTCTTGCTCCCTGACTGTCAAAGAGCTGCCCTGGGAGAGCTGGTGATGGGGGCTGGGCTCCCTCAGTGGTTGAGGAGGTGCCCAGCTGGCCCTGGGTGGGGCAGTGGGGAGCAGTCCCCGGCCTTCTGTGGTGCCCAAGAGCTTGACGGCCAGCTCAGGGCTCTTGCTGGCCCTGTGGGATTCTGGCTGGCGGGGCTTGTGCTCAGAGCAGGCAGAGCAGGGGCGGGGGAGGTTCCTGTGCCCCTCAAAGGGTGCCTCTTGGCCCCGGGGCTCCTTTGCGGCCCCTGACTGTGCCCGCTCTCTGTCCCGCAGGTGATGTTTTCCTTTGAAGCCGGCCGGCGCTGTGAGTCTGGGCCAGGCAACTTCACCTTTGAGACCAAGCAGGGCAACGAGATCTTCCACGTGGTGGAGGCGGCCATTCAGGCGCAGAAGGCACAGGTGGTTGAGCATCGCCACAGCACCTGCTCCCTGGACGCCGAGGTGGGCCAGCTCCCGGGCGCCCTGGCCGGCTCGCTCAGCCTGGAGGGGGAGAGCCTGGCGCCCGCTCTGGCCCCTGAGAGACCCGGCCTGCGCCCGGCCCTGGCCGCCAAGCTCAGCGCTGCCACTGCTGCGGAGGAAGAGGAGGTGGTGGCCCCCACCAAGGGGCTGGGCCTGCGGGACCCTCTGGCCAAGTGGCCCAGCACTCCCCCCCGCTCCCCACTCCCTGAGGTGCCAGGACACCCGCTGCCCCCCGAGGATGCGGGCAACGTCTACTCCGAGCCTCTGGACGCGCTCAGGGCCCCTCGCCCCCGGCCGGACGCCCTCTATGCGGAACCCGTGGACAGCCGGCGTGAGGGGGGCAAGGAGCGTTGCCCTCCCCAGAGCAAACTGCTGTATGAGGAGGTGGGCCCTGGCGGCGGCCAGGACAAGCACACCAGCAAGGTGCACATCTACGACGAGCCGGAGGGGCGGGCCCAGTGGCCGGTGCCCACACCCACTGCCATCTACGACGAGGCCCGCCTCCCCTGCGAGGCCTGGCGGACGCAGGGCATGGAGAGCCCGGCTGGCTACGAGCTGCCCTGCCTGCTGGGGACGGGGGAATATTCAGTGCCGGCCTTCCCCCTGAAGCAAGGCCTCCCCAAGCCCCCCAAGCCCTGCCCTGCCCCCAAGCCCCCCCGCACCCACAAGAAGCCCCCCCAGCCTGGAGCCCCAAGGCCGGCCCCCGGCAACAGCAACAACAACAACAGTGGCCGCGGGGGGGAGGAGCCCCTCTACAGCAAGGTGGTGAAACCACCCCTGGCCAGCCCCCGTCGCTCAGGGGGGAGCAGTCGGGAGGAGCAGTCGGTGGACGAGAGCCGGCCGGCCTCCATCTACGAAGACCTGGGTGAGATTTGATGGCTCCCAGGGAAGTCGGGGGGGGGCAGAGGACCCCCTTGGGTCCTTGCAGGATCCGTCTTGGGCAATATTTTTCTACAGATGTCTATTTTCATATTAAAGCATTTTGTTTCAGTGGAGCTGAATACACTTGGGGGGGCTGAGTGCCCCAGGGGGGCAACGGGTGGGTGGGGGGCTGAGCAAAGCAGGTTTTTGGAGCTGCTTTGGGAGGCTGCAGTTTGGAGCAGGCCAGGAGAGGGGAAGCTGAGCCCTGCCAACTGTCAGGGGGTGGGTTCCCCCCATCTTCCCCTGGTCCTAAGGGCCCCTCCAATGTGGGGTGCCCTGCTTCAGAGCATTGGACTATCTCCTTCAACTGGGGGGTCTGCCCCACTTCATTTTTTCTTGGTGGGGGGAGAGACGCCCCTTTCCCGGCCCCTGAACTGCCTGGGAGTATTGAGCCCCCCCCCCCCGCTTCCTTCTACTAGTCCCAGGCAGAACTCCCTCCCCCAAAAGATGCAGCCTGGGGGTGCCAAGGCGGAAGAGGCCCAGGGAGCGGCTGCAGCCCCCGCCTCCTGCGCTGCTTCCTCCTCTGTGGCTTCCCAGCAGGTTCCCTCTTCTGTCTTCCCCACAGCTGGGCGGGGGGGGGGGAGTGCCCTGCTCTTGTGGGGGGACGGACGGACAAAAGGGCACAGCTCAAGGTTTGGTGCAACAAAGACAAAAGTTTATTGAAGGGGGTCTCCAGAAACCAGAAACTGGGGAGGGGGCTTCTAGCCACATTCGTCCCCCTAAGTAGACAAAGATCCAGGCATTGCTGCAGAGGGTCCAGTTTTGCCACACGAAAGGGAGGGACAACTCCAGGCCCCCCCTCAGGTGCTCAACAGGGTCCTTGTCATGGGGTGCCTGTCTGGGTTGGGCTCCTCTTTTTGTGGGAGCTCTGGCTCAACGGGGCCTCCATGGGGCAAAGGGAGTGGCCCCTGCGGTGTCACATGGCGTCCAGGAACTCTTCTTCGTCTCCAGAGAACAGGGAGAAGGCGGGTGGGCGGGGGGCAGCGGGTGCCATGCGCAGGGGGGCCACCATGGCCCTGGCCTTGCCCAGGTGGGGGCGGGTGCCCTGCTGTGGGCAGAAGGAGGAGGTGGAAGAGGCAGCGTGACCCCCAGGCGAAGGCTGGGTCCCCCTTGCCACTCCTGGGGGGCACCGGTTCCCTTTGCATCTCAAGCGGTTTGGCACAAGTGGGGTGGACCTCCGCCCCCCAAGAGCCACTGGGGTGGCCCTTTGCAGCCCCGTCCGTGGGGTGAGGGTGCCTGCCATACCTACCTGACGGGGCAGGTGCCGATCTGCCTTGCGCTCGGGCCGGGAGGGTGGTGGGCGCCCCAGGCTGCTCCTCAGGGCTTGGTACAGGGGGGGCCCCCCACTCAGGGGACTGTAGGCCGGCTCCAGGTCCAGGCCGTCCAGGAGGTTCTGCAGGGAAGGAGCCAGCGGGAAAAGGTGGTTTCATCATGGAATCAGAGGGAGCATCCCAAGCCGCTGGCGCCCAGCCAGGCCCCTCCTGCCACCCACCCGCCAAAGCCCCCTCCCAGCAAGGATGAGGTGCAAGCCCTGTATCTCCACACCCTCAGGGCAGGAGGGTTGAAAGCAGGCAGAGCCTGAGGGTGGGACCACAAGGGTGCAGCCCCTGGGACCCTCTCCCGGGACCACCCCCCTTCCTCATGTTTTCTCTCTGGTGGGCCAGTCCCTGCCTGCTGGGGTTGTTGGTGGGGTGTGCTGCCTGGCTCCCTGCCCCCCCCCCCGCTACTTGCCTCCATTTGGCTGAGAGTGTCCTGGGGAGGCTCTGCTGGCAGGAGAGGGAAGCTGCAGGGCAGGAGGAGCTCCCGGCCCACCAGGGAGCAGAGCAGCAGCGAGGCGGCCCCTTCGGAGGGCAGGAGGACCTGGAGGGGGCTCGGCCAGGGGGGACCACAGCCAGGACCGGGGGCCCCTGGTGGGGTCTCATATTTGGCCAGCAGCAGCCAGTTTCGCTTCTGAAAGAGGAAATTACAGTCTCAGCACCCCCCTCCCGGGGGGATGTGTGGTTCTCCTTCCTCTTTCCCAGGGACCCTGTGCCAGGGAGAAGGGGGGTGCCCTCTCCTGAAGGCAGGCACCATCACATGGCGGGGGTCACTGGCTTAGCCCTGCAGGCGTGGAACCTCCCCCCCCCCCCCCATAACTCAGTGCCTTGCGACTCTGCACCCTCCACCCCAACTCACCCACAGACAGTGGCAGAGGGCCCGGAAGAGCTGCTGGTTGGCCTCCAGTTCATCCCAGTTCATCCGCCAGCAGCTTGTGGGCCGGATGACCAGAGGCAGCCCATAGAGCAGCGAGGTGCACAGGCCTTTGGCCTCCAGGGCCCTGCAAGAGACGGGAGGCAGGGCCTTGGTTGGGGGGCAGAGCCTGCCTCCGGCTCCCAGGCAGCACCCAGGGCCCCCCAGGACTGGGAATGATCTAGGGGCAAGTGACTCCCCAGTGGAGGAAGGTTGCCGCATCTGCAGCTTTTTAGTTTGCAGAAAAGGCAAGTTTTAGACAGCATCAAAGTTTATAAAGCAATGCTTGGCATGGAGAGAGTGGATGGAGGAAAGATTTCCTCTCTGAAAACCATGGAGCTGGTGGACATGGCAGAAAGCTGAACGTTGGAAGACTCTGGACAGATAAAAGGAACTTCTTCATGCAGAGCAGAGTTCACCAGTGGAACTCCCTCCCTCAGGAGGCAGGGATGGCCACCAGCTTGGAAGGCTAACCAAGAGGATGAGCCTAGTCCTGGGCCCAAGGGCTCTGGTCTGCCTCCGGGGCCCCAGGCAGCCGTGCTTCTGATTCCCAGGGGCTGGAAGCCCCAGGAGGGGAGTTGCCCTTGGATCCCTTTGGGGCATCAGGATTCTGGGCTGGAGAAGCCACTGGCTGGACCCCGCAGGCTCTCTTCGGTTCGTCTCACAAGAAGACTTGGGAGGGAGAGGGGTTCTCAGAGAGACCATTTCTGCAAAGCAGTCTGCATTTCCTGGCAGGATGTCCTGCACCAAAGGGGAACCTGCAGCAGCCTGGCTGTCAGCAACTGCCAGAACAGCCAAGAAGGGGAAGCTGGTGCTGCTGTTTGTGTGCCTGTCAGCTACTTGCCTGCCTGGCAGCTCCCTTGGGGGGGGGGGGGCTCTGTGCTGAGCTGCTGGGGGTGGAGTGGGGGTGTGTGGCTGTCCCCAAGCAGAGCGCCAACCAGCCTCTGCCCTGCCATGGCACTTTTGCAAACAGTGCACTCCCTCCCACCCCGCAATGCACATCTTGCCACCAACTGGGGTTATATCCGCAGACAAAAAACCAGGCCACTTGATAGGCCTGTGACTTGCCCAGTGTGGCTCCAAGGTCTTCTATGACACCCACTCCTCTGCCCCCTTTGTCCACCTGCCCATGCCCGGGGGGAGGGGGGTGGAGAGGGAGAGCTGTTAAGGTGCTCCTGCTTCCTGGCCTGCCAGAGCCTCGCGATCTGTGGCTGCACCTCATGACACAGTTTGTCCACACTGGTGGGGGCACTTGGCCCCCCATGCAGATGGGAAGTGGGGAGCAGGGAAGAGGCTGCTGAACTCCTCGCTCTGCTGCATTTAAAAAGGCAAAACAGGAAGTGGGTGGGTGGGTGAGTTGGGGTCTCCTTCATTCAGTCAGGAACAGCCTTGCTGGGCTTCCTCCAAGCAGCCATTTCTTTGTTGCTATTTTTCAGGCTTTGTGTTGTGTCTTCTGCCTCAGGCTCTCCCAAGGGAGGAGGATCCTCCCCCCAGGCTGTCTGCAATTGTGGAAGCCAGTGGGGGCTGCTGCTTGTCCTCCCCACCCTCCTCAAGCGCCCCTGAGCCAGGCAAGCCAGAGCAGGTTCAGGGGAAGGGAGCAGCCGGCCCAGAACAGGAAGCGCAGGGGGGAAGGACAGCGGCAGAGAAGCACACTGGCTCCAGCACAGCAGCTGCCCCCCCCATGGAGCTCCTCCCCCAGGTGCCGCTTGAGGGGCCCTTTGGCCAAAAGGTCCTGTAGCCCAGTGAGTGGGTGGCCAAAGCCAGATTTCCTGAGTTTTAACAAGAGCCCCTTTTTGTGTTAAGAGTGCATCTAAGCATGGACAGAGTGCTTCTCGCTGCAGTCACTCCTCTTGAACATGGGACACGGCTCCCAGGGCAGCTGATGTGGCCACAACACGATTTTTCCATTGGAATCTGGGAACCGGGGAAGGGCTGAGGGGCATGGCAGGCTGGCCCTCTTCTCAAAGGGGCCCTTGGGGGCGCTCCCAGTGTGTCTCCCCCCCGCCCCGCTCGGATGGCTCCTGGGCAGGTACCTGAGGATGCGGAGCTTGCGTGGCACCAGGCCTGGGCCAGCTGCCATCCAGAAGGGGCCACTGGCATCCTCCCATTGTGCGGTGGGGCCATCTCCGCAGGCGGAAGTAAGCAGAGCAGGGCTGAGGAGCCTCTCCTGGGCATCGCATTTCACGCACACTGCAAGGGCAGAAGGCAGCAGGGCTAAGGGGGCGCAGGGCATGCTTCTGCCAAGCCATGGCAGCTGGGGACCCAGAGCCACTGCCAGCCAGAGCGGGCAGCACTGCCTGCCCAGGATGAATCTCAGGGCAGAGGGCGAGGGCTGTGCCAAGGACTGGAGAGGTCAGGTTTGTGTCTTTGGGCTGATGTCCAGGGCAGAAGACCCCGCTACCCCATGGGAACCCTTTGGAGAGGCTGCCCTGGCCTGGTCCAGCTCCAGGCGGGGGACGGGGAAGGGGGGAGCTCAGCCTGGGGCCTCGGGCACAGCCACCGCCAGGCCCCGTCCAAATTCAAGACACCACTCTTGGCATTTAATGCCCCCAAGGACTCCCCTCACAGACTACAGCACCAACACTCTGAAACTCAGAGCCGATGGGAACGATGCTAGCACTTTTGCTGCAGCACTTTGGAGACCTAATTATTATTATTATTTGCTTCAGTAAGCTTACCCGTGTATGTAAATTTGATATGTATTCAAATATATGGTTTTATTTTTTCAAAACCATTGGGTTTATTTAAATTTTGATTCTTTTTTTACGTCAGCTTCCTTGTAACATTTCATTGTATCAGTCATTATAGTACGTGTGTGCATTTATTTGTGTAAATAATAATTTCATTTATGAGTGGCTTCCCATGAGGGATGCCAAAGCAATTTACTATGCAATAATTTATATGAAACAAATACGGAAATAGCAAGAACAACTGCACACAGGGAAACAATTTAAAAAACCAAAACATTTGTAAATGTAAAGGGAGTTTAGAATACTGGACAAACACTGAATGGGATAGAGATGTTTAGCAGCGGAGGCAAGAGAGGAGGGCACCCGTCTCTCTCCCACAACAGCAAGGGGTCCCAAAGGGTAGGTGCTGGGTGTGGTGTCAGCAGGCTCACAGAAGCAGGGAATCGTAGAGTTGGAGAGACTCCCTGAAGAGGAAGCTTTCGGTCTGGGTGAAGAAGCAACACAGGAATCCCATTGGCTCACACTTACCTGGGCAGCTCTGGGCTGCAGTAGGGGGGCAGAGCGCTCCAGCGGGCAGGAGGAGGTGGAGGTGCTCCTGGTCTGGGCTGTGGTCGTGGAACCAGCCCTTGAAGAAGGTCTCCAGGGCCACCACATCATTCTCCACAGTCTGGAGGTCAAGGACTGCGCCCAGGGTCACAGCGCTCTCTGCAGGGAGAGGAAAGGAGCCCCATCTGCACATGCCTGGGTATCCCCCCCACCACCACAATGGCTCAGCCTGGGCATCCCAACAAGTTCCTGCCACCCCCCAGAACAAAGAGACAGCTCCCTTAGAGCAGCGCCCCCCCCCGATGCCCACAGCTGCATAAACAAAGTCTGGGGCTCCTGGAGGGTCAGCGTGTCCTTTGAGTGCCCCACTCCCAGGCCTCAGGAGGAAAGGAGCTGCCAGCCTGGCCAGCCCATCCTGTGCCACCCAACCAAGGCCCATCCTCCAGGGCCATGAGCTGCCTGAGTTCTCTTCTAAGTCATCCCACTTGGTGGCAGCCGTCTCTGCCTCTTCTGGGGGCCAAATCTGTGTGGCGTGTCCTGAGCCTCCCAGCCTCCAGCTTCCAGCCTTGTGAAACGCTCTCGCTCCACTTTCTCCGCACCAGGTACCCTCCTATAAGCTACCATATCCCCCTCCTCCCCCAAAGCCTTACTATTTTTCTGAACAAAAAGCCCTGAATATTGTACCGTCTCCTCCTACGAACATGAGAAGAACCCGCTGGATCAGGCCAGTGGCCCATCTACTCCAGCATCCTGTTCTCGCAGGGGCCAAGTGGATGCCCCAAGGGACCTGGGCGCAAGAGCAGGACTCTGCTCTCCTGGGCTTTCTGGCATTCACAAGCCTGGCTGTCTCCGCGGGTAAAGGCAGAGCAGAGCCCTCTCCTCATAGGAGGGTCCCTCCAGCCCATGGATCACGTTGGCTGCCCTTTTCCGGGCCAAATGTTGTCTCTTCTTGCAGCTCTACTCTCTTCTCTGAGGGGGACAAGAGGAACTGCCCAGAATAGGCCAAGCACAGATGCAAAACATTTAGGAAGCACCTTGAAGTGGTTCCCCATGGCAAGAAGAACACATAAGACCACTGTGTATCTAAAGACAATTTCAAGTCCAGCAGAGACCCTGCCTGGGACTCGCATCTCTGCTGGGGAAGCTCCTTGCAGGAGGAAAGTCTCCAGCAGAGGTGATGGTGATCTCTGGGACCAGGGTGACCTTGTCCCACCTCATCCCCCAGTGCAGAGACCCCCTGGGCACTGGGGGCAGGAGGCCCACCAGCCGCTGCTGCAGGAATACAAGAGCACGAGGGCCACGGTTCCGGCCACTGCTGCTCAGAAACAGGCACCCAGCAGGGGCTGGGGTCTCTCCCCACAGGAAGCCTGTCCCTCTCTGGAAGCAGAGCCCTAAGTCGGTGGCTGTGAGAAGGGAGAAGTGGGAATCCTGCCTGCCTGGTTAGCAACAGAGAGAGGACCAGTCACAGCTCAAGGAGGGTGGCTGGCTTAATCCGGGCTGAGCAGGGGGATCAGGCCAGCAGGGGGTGGGGGCCAAAATCTGCGCCTGAGAAGGAGGCGGCTCCGGATTAAGAACGACAGATGCCACCATCTGTCCCTCCCCAGCAGCCCCACTGAGGAGGCAGGGAGCACACAGCCCTCCAGCGCCCAGCCAGGGGGCAGCCGCCTTGCAAAGGGAAGAGCCCGCAGCCCAAGCGAGGGCAGAGACAGGGTGGCCGTGCACACTAGGGGGCAGCAGAAGGCCATTGCTAAAAATCCTGGCGGCTGCAGCAAGGCGTTCCTGCGGCTGTGCATTATGATATTGACGGTCTCTTTTCCCTTCCCTTCCTAGGAGCCCTAGCCTGGAATCTGCTACTTGGTGCCTCCAGCACCAGGGGTAGTCTGCCTCTGAACTTTGTGGGGCTTCCCAGGGGCATCTGGGGGGCCAGGGTGGGGCACTGGGGGCTGGGCAGACTGGATGGGCCTCCGTTCTGATCCAGCAGAGCTCTGCCCCAGTCCCGTCAGGGAGCCACACTCCAGATCCTCAAGAGACCCAGGCGGATCAAGGCTCCCTGCAGCTAGCAAGAGGGGAGGAAGCAGACCCAGTGCACAGCCCAGCCACACACCAAGGCTGGGCCCCTTTCACTGCTTTCCCTTCTGCATCTGGGGTGAGACTGAAAGCAAGAAGTCCCCAGCGGTTTCTTTGGCTTTCCCCAGAGAAGGGCTTCTGTCAGCCGGCCTGGCCAAAGGGTGACTTGGGGTGGGGAGTGCATTTGTCTCTCCACATCAAGTCAAGTCGCCTCTGCTGGGCCTGTCTGGCCCATGGCCCTCTCAGGATCTCTTTGCAACCGGCAGTGTGATGGTTGCGCAAAGGGCAGAAAGAGCTGCCCTGGCTCCTGCCCTCCCGAGGCTCCTGCCGGCTCCCTTTCAGGCGCTGCTGGTGCCAACCCACAGCTGTGCGCCAGAGTTTCCTGCCTCATCCTCCTGCCTTTTCCCCCAAGATCTGATTTGTGGTGATTTCCCCCCACTTAAAATTCAGCGCCAGCGCCAGCCAGCCCAGAGGGGGCAGGCCAAGTGCCGCAGAGGCTTTCCTGGGCTCTCGCGCCTTTAATTAGAGGTTTCCCCCTTTGGGCCGAGCGGCTTCCTCCGCCTCTAAGTGCTTCCTCCTCAGCAGAGCTTGGGATGAGGCATGAATTATTCACTGAGCACCAAGATCTGCGACTGGATTTCCCGACTGTCTAAGTCTCAGCAAAGAGCAGCCCTGGATGCCCTGGGAAACCCGTCTCTGCCCTGAGTGTCACCCTTTTAGGTGACACTCAAGCGCAATTACCTAAGTTCCTCCTAATCCAGCCAGATTCAGCTGGTTCCTCTCCAGCTGCTCTCTGCTACAACTGAGCAGCCTGGGAGGTCCCAGTGCAGATCTCTGGCAAGCCTCTTCTGTCAATTTCTCCTCCCCGCCTGGTCGGGGTGGGCTTCAATTAGTGGCATCCTTTCATTGTCTTTATTTTATTTTAATGTGCTGTAAAAGCCAGAGAAGAAAATGTAAAAACCCATGAGAGGACCCAAGGAATTAACGCCACCTTTCCCATTGCCCTGCAGGGAACAGAAACTGACTTCCTGTGCACTTAGGGGGCACTTTGCCAGCCATTCACCGCTAATCAGGCGCAGAAGCCTTGAGCACCAAGTTCCCTTTCATGAATGGCGCTTGCTCTGGAGCAGACACCAGAGGAGCATCTCGGAGTGATAATCACACCCAGCGGGAGGCGAGGGGCCGCTTGGAAGCTTCATTTGAAATGCCACAGGTTGGGAGGCACTTACCCCCACGGCTGCCGCTGCTGCTGCTGCTGGGGGTGGCTCCCTCTCTGTCCTCCGCTGCAGCCTCAGGCGCCTCCTGCAGCCCCCTTGTGGAGACCTCCACCACCTGCAGCTGGCGGAGGTTGACCAGGTCAATGCCCTGCAGCCCAGCCTCCAACTGCCTGGCCACCTTGGCGCTGGGCTGGCCAGTCAGGATGGTCATCTGGAAGAGAAGCCCATGGCTGCCGGAGACTCAGAGGGGAGTCCAGAGGGGTGGGGTGGCGGCGCTTCAGATCCCGGCTCAGCCAGGAACCTCACTGGGTGACCTTGGTCCAGTTCAATGCACCTCACCAGGATGCTGAGTGGATAAATTTGGGGAGGGATAGATGGACATGTGCCCTGAGCTTCTTGACGCAACAGATGGCAGTGTCAGCAACCATCTGCCCAGGTTTCCTAGTGCCCCTCTGCCATGAACATCCCTGGCAGTAGTGGGACACACGAGAGGGAATCTGCCACTCCCCAGATTCTGGCCCCTGTCATGCTGGATTCTGTGCAAGGAATCAACTTGCTCTTTCCATGCAAACTGATGCTTTGAGGAGCTCCTTGTATTGCCTGCAGGATGGCAGAGGTGGGTTTGCAAGGCCTCCTCGTCTTGCTGGAGGCTGCAGAAGAGGCAGGCAGAGAGGGGGCAACTCAGGAATGGATGTGGTCCTGGAGGGCACCAGAGGCTCCTGCCCACTACTACTACTATTATTATTATTAGCGCCTCAAAGTCAGCTTCTGCTTGGGGAAAGGCGTTTGGGCAGAAATCTCCTAGGGACACCGAGGATCATCTAATCCAACCCCCTGCAGTGGAAGACCCCCAACCTGGCTGGAAGGGGATGGGGGAGATGGAAGTGGAGAGAAACAGCGACCCTCCTCCCTAATTGGGCAGGTGCTAGTTGGTGTGCAGCAGACACAGGGGGCCCCTCCCTCTGGCCTCCTCTTACCTCCAGGGAAGAGCTGCTCAGGGAGGCCCCCGCCATGCCTTGCCCCGTGTACTGCTTGAACTGTTGGAGCCCATCCTGCACGGCCTGGACTATGGCGTCCTCCTTGAGGTGGAAGACCCCCTCGGAGGGCAAGGCGCGCAGCTCCGCCAGGCAGCTCTGGAGCCGAGAGAAGCTCCCTCTCACCGGCTGCAACGACAGTGGGCAGGAGATGTGCCTCAGCAAGGCCCCAATGCCTCCCCTGTGAGGGGTGCTCACCCCTGGGGTGGGGGTGGGGAAATAGCTGCTTCTCGTCTCCTTTCCCAGGAGGAAGACCCTGGCCATGCACTCTGCCCACAGCTTCTGCCTGCTCCCCTGGTCTCTGGGATGGGCATGAAGTGGGACACATTGGGCATTGGAAAGCCCCCCCCCGAGATGCAGCTGCTTGGGCTGTTGCTGGGGCCGGCCTGGGGGCGATGGCTGGGGGCCAAGGCAGAGACACAGCCAGGGTGCTGAGCGCAGTTTTGCTGCCAGTTAGCCTGAGTTAATGAGCCCCTCTGTGGGCAGGAGACACCCGAGTCTAGACATGCTTGGCCAGGAATGAGCTGCAGCCCAGCCGAGGCGCTCTGGGAGTCTGCTGCAGGAACCATGCAAGGAGACAACTGACTTGTCTGCTCGGGACGAGAAAAATGTCTAATCCGCTTTTAAAGCCATTGGTGCCTCCTGTGGGAAGGAGTTCCATAGTCTAACGACACTTTGCATGGAAAAGCACTTTCTTTCTCTGTCCTGAACCTTCCACCATCCAGCATCACTGGATTGGCCATTACGAGAGAGAGAGAGAGAGAAAAAGCTCCTCACATTCTGCAGGCAGTGCAGCATTGCACACACTTCTAGCCTGTCACTTTTTACACACCTTTTCTGTAACTTAACCCCCCCCCCCCAGCACTGCCATTGCTCCTTCTTGGGGAGTCGCTCCATTCCCTGGATCACTTTGGCTGCCCCTTCCTGGACCTTTTCCAGCTCTGCAGCACCATTTCTGAGGTGAGCTTCTTCCAAGCTGCCCCATCTGCCCAGAAGTGCTGCCGCCTGAAGCTGCTCCATTTTACCCCTCCAGAAAACACAAAGGAGCCCTCCATGGCACAAGGCCCCTTGAAAGTGGGCATTTGGAGCCCTTTAAATCGGCTGGCGTGTGCTGGGATGGCAAGCCAAGGAGCAGGACAAGGACTCTGCATGGACAGACCAGCAGAGAGATGCCCCCTTCAGAGATATGCCTCCCCCCAGCTGCTCACTGTGCCCCCCAGCAGCACTCACTCACCACAAAGGGCAGAAGGCACTCCTGCTGGCTCTGGACCACGTAGAGGCTGAGCAGAGGGATGCGGGGTGGACCCGCCAGACTGCAGGCCAGAGAGAAGACGTTTTCCAGGGCATCGCAGAGCTTGTGGCAGGTGTGGGCCCAGTGGGAGGGGTGGGCCTCCACCACCAGGATGTGAGGGGGCTGCCAGGAGTGAGAGGCGGCCCTAGCCAGGCCTTTGCCAGCACCATCTCTGCTGCCTCCTCGCGGTCCAGAACTCATGGTGGTCCAAGGGAAACAGAGCTTGCAGCTGCCTCTGAAGAGGGGAGAGCTAGAATGAATGTGCTTTCCTCACCCACCAGCACCACCATCCCCCCCCCCACTGGGAAAAGACCCCCCATCACCAACAAATAGGCAGTGGAGAGGGCAGCAGATGCAAAGCGGCCCATTGCGGCCATGCCCACTCCTCCCTGCCTCCCTCAAGCTCCCAGGGCTTCTTCCTGTGCCCACGCCAATTCTGGGTCTGGAGGCAGGCAGGCTGGTGGGGGACAAAGAGGACTGTGCCCCAAAGGGGGGATGGCTTCCTTGTTCAGGGACAGAGGGCAGCCCACCTTCCTCCTGTTAGGGAGGCAAGGCCCCCAGGGAGACTCCGGGGAATGTGGGGCATCCCTGTCACATTCCAAGGCCCTCCCGGCTGCTGCCGCAGCCGTATCCTGGCACCGCAGGCCTAGCCCCGGTTGGCAGCAGGAGTCAAGGTGAGTCAAGGTGGAGAGCAGCTGGCTGTCGGTTCTGCTTCATCTCTGTGTTCAGAGAGTCTTGTCTAGCCAGCCAGTTTCTCACCAGCTTGACAGGGATCTCTGGGAGGCGTCTGGGGGGGGGGGCATGAGGCTCAAGAGCACTGGACACACCTTCCTTGCCCCATGCTGCCCCTTGAGTTCTCTTCTTAAGGCTTATTTACTCCCCTGCAATACTGATACATTGCCCAATAACAAAGGCTCTCTGCCATTTACAGTAAAAATGAAAAGACTACCAAATAATAAAACTCAAATGTGAAATCTAAAAGTAAACTAACCCCAAGCCGGCCAGAGAGAGCAATATCAGGATGTGGGATCTCACGAGTACCGAAGAGGCTAAAGAGAATGACATGTCTGAGGAAATGAAAACGTCTTTAGCTGGTGCAGAAAAAGGCCATAGCGTGGGCCTCAGGAGAGCCTGGCTGGGGGGACACAAAACTGAAGAGAATCTCGCTCAAGGAACCTTCTCCTTCCCCCACATCCAGAAAAGGGCCTTGACCCTTCAGCTGCCCCAGCCTCAAGCCTTTGGGCCTTAAAGGGTAACAGCAGCACTTTGAGTCGGGCCCAATAACGGGATTTACTCAATAAAAGGGTTGCAAACAGATTGTTTCTTTCTGGAAAAAACTAGCCCTGAATTGAGTGCTAAAGTTCCACTACATTTCCAGAAGTGGTCTTTATGCCCCGTGAAAGATCACTAAAAATGCAAAAATTAACTGGCAAGGACACCTTGGGAAAGCAGCGCAGGCAGCATGGTGTGACCCTGTCAGCCAGACGCTGCTGCTGGCCTGTTTTGGACCAGCTGGAGTTTCCTGGCCATGTTCAAAGACAGGCCCACCCAAGACACATAGGAGAACATCCCCCACTCCTTTGCATTAACACCAGTGGCCGGAGGGCAATTCCCCCCAGGGCAAGGGCAGGCAGGTGAAATGGGGGGGTCACTCTGTCCAGGGCTGATTAAACTGGCAGAGAAGGGGTGGCTGCAGCCCCAGGGCAGGGCAGCAGAGGCAGAGCAGATCTGCCCCACAGGGCTGCCTTGAGCAGCCTGGCAGGGACAGGGGAGGAAGAGAGTGGCATTCTTGGCAGGGACTCTAGATTAGGCTCATTCTAAGTGGCTTCATTAGAGAAGGGCTGGCGGCCAGCCTGGGCTGCTCTTGCATGAGCAACACAGGCTGCCTTCGCAGACACCCCCCCCCACCCAGCAGCTGGCTACAGCCTGGGACTTGCCCTTCAATTATATATCCTTCATTCCATCTAGAAAGCTATGGGGGGGGGGTAATGCTACATCATCCCAAAAGGAAGACTTTTATTACTCTGGTCAAATGAGGCGATAAAGAGATCTCTTCCTCCAGTGCAGCAGCAGGTGGGCTGAGCGGCTTTGGAGCTTGATTGAGAGTGGAGCCTGAGAGTCACCAACTCGCAAGGAGAGCAGCAGCCTGAGAGAGAAAGTGGAATGTCAGAGGCACAAGAGGGGAGCAGGAGGGAGGGAGGGGACCCAGTCACCACCTGCTCAGTGCACCTGGTGCTGAGCTGACAGGCGAACCAATGAGCACGAAGAAGGACTCCAGGGCACAGGTGGGGGGGCAGGGAGGGGGGGCAGCGTGGCAGCAGGGTGGAGCTCCAGGCCTGGACCTGAGCACTTCACTTCCTGGATGGCTGGACAAGGTTGAGTTGGAACCATGGAAGCAGCTGCTCCTGGGATGGAAGGGAGCAAGCATGGGGAGAAAAACAAGTGGGACAGGGCTAGGAGAACACTAGAAATGTGCTACCAGGGTACAGTAATAATATAACATTCTTATAATACTAGGGTGGTAATCAACAAAGTTTTACTCAAAGTAGACTACTGAAATTAATGAATGTGACTAAGGTAGGTCCATTACTTTCAGTAAGTCTACTCTGTGCAAAACTTAGATAAACAATGTCTGTAATCGAAACAAAATAAAAAAATCCCTTCCAGTAGCACATTAGAGACCAACTAAGTTTGTTATTGGTATGAGCTTCCGTGTGCATGCGCACTTCTTCAGATACTTGCGGCAGACCAACATGGCTACCTACGTGTAACTAATGTCTCTAATGTTTTAGTCCTCCAGAAAAGGGTTCTGGAGAATGCAGAAGGGCCTTGAGAAGCTGCAGCCTTTTGCTCTGGCTGAAGACGCAAAGTGCCAGGGAGACCCAGGGCTGCAAGAGCAAAGGGGCGCCTCCTGAGGCAGGAGGAAGAGGTTGCGCCTTTGACTACTGGGGGGCAGAGGCAGCAGCGGGCAAACTGTGTTGTCAACCGCTTTGCTATGATGTCCTACGATTTAGCCGTTCTCCCTGGTCAGGCAGGTTAAAGCTCAGAAAGCACTCAGTCCTGCGAGAGAGGTTAAAAATAATAAGGGGTTTTTCAGCTTTGTTCAAAGCAAGAGGAAGAACAAGCAAGTAGTAGGTCCTCTGTGTGGAGAAGATGGAGAAATACTGTTGGGGACAGAGGAAAGGCAGAACTGATCAACACCTACTTTGCCTGGGTCTTCGCGCAAAACGAGAGCAGAGCCCAACCTGGTGATAACAGAATAAACGCCGCAAGGAGGGAGCTGCTGCCTAAGACAGGGAAAGAGGTGGTCAGGGAAGACCTAGCTATTTTGAATTAATTCAAATCTCCAGGGCCTGCTGAGCTGCACACAAGGGTGTGAAAGGAGCTTGCTGGTATAATATCAGAGCCTCTGTCTATAATCTTCGGGAATTGTTGGAGAACAGGTGAGGTTCCTGCAGACTGGAGTCCGGCAAATGGGGGTCAGACTTGATGACCCTTGGGGTCCCTTCCAACTCTAAAAGTCTCTGTTTGTTTATATGGTGCCATCAGTATGAATGACACTTTACAGAGTACAGGTCCCTGTCCCAAGGGGCTTATCATTTAAAACTTGACAGAGGGGAGAAAACAGAGGAAGGAGAGGCATAGGGTTTCAGTTATACATGCCTAGGGTCAGCTATAGGGCCTGGGAGGTAGAGGAAAGGGGTTAGTTAGATGTTAGGAAATGGGCCTCACACCCTGTTAGTGAGCGTTGCAGGGCCATCCGACTGGCCACTCTTGGGGACCAGACCCTTGACCAGCGAAACAAGATGAGGCAGCCTGGCAAGATGTTCCCACCAACCACGCAAGTCCAGAGTGTCTTGCTCTTGCAGTGGACGGGAAGGCCAGTTCTGTGGAAGGCCTAGTCAGAACTCAGGGAAGCACTGTCTAATTTGCCTTCTAGTGGGTTATTTAACAGGCCCCAATTCTGGAGTTAGCCCAAGAGAAGGTTAATGAAAAGCTGTCTGAACATATTCTGGATGTGCCTTTACAAGCTGGTAGATGCAACCCTTTTATCTCACCATCAAAGGCAGAGCAAAAGCCAGCAGATTAAGGTAATAGTTCAACAGACTGAAGATGTGCCCAGTTTCCCGGGAGGGGACTGGCGCTAGACGGATTGCCCGGCCCAAGATTTGAGGGTGTGTGTGCTCCCCACCAACTTATTGTCTGGCTGCTGCAGTTCTGTGGCCTCTGCTGCCAAGCAGGCGTCCAGGCCATGCCCACAACCGCAGCAGATCAGAAAACAAGCCACAGCCAAGTTGTGCAAGCCCCTGCCCCCAGGAGGTCACATCGGAGGCTGTTCCCCAGGGGCTGCCCAAGCCGCTTGTCATGGCTTATGGGACTTGCACTGTCCTTTCACTCTCTCTCTTCATTCTTCTTCCTTCCAGATTGTTCCTTTTTATTGTATTTACATACCACTTTTCCTCCCAAGAGCTCAAGGTTGCACGCATGCCTCCCCCATGGAACACGATCCTCACAACAACCCTGAGAGATGGGGCAAGTCTAAGAGACCGTAACTGCCCCAAGGCTCATAGCTGAGTGGGCATCTGCAGCCTGTCTCCCAGCTCTACCCCACACTGACAGTTTCTGATGTAACGCGCCCCGGGTGCAAAGCGGAAGGGCTGCTGCCAAATTCCGGCATATCTGCTTCTTTGTTAATCAGCAAGTAGATGGAGCCTCCAGCTGCAAGAAGAGTCTGGTCAGCCAGGAAAGAGGGGCATTGTTCACAGAAAAAGGGGGCTTCTCACGTGATGCCAGTGGCTCCCATTTTGGCCCCAGACGGGGGAAACTTCCCTCCAACCTGCCTTCCCCACGTGCGCAGAAGTCCCCCATCATCTGTTGTAAATATAAATATGCCCTTTTCCCTTATGGGGTATCCAAGAGCCCATATAGAGTCCTTACGTGGGTTCCCTATTGGTAGGAGAAATTAACAGAGGCCAACCAGAGAATATTGAGAAGCAAAGCAGCTAGTAAGCTTGATCTTTATTTATCTGTCGCAACAGGGTGCTCCCCTCACATGCAGGAAAGGAGGAGGACCCAGAAAAATGGCCTGCAAGGCCTTATAAAGACTTTTGAAATTCCCATCCTGTAGATCAAGACCACCCCCTGGAACATCAGACATACATCACAGAAAAGGTGGTCTTAAAACAGAAATTTCAATATTGTTTTTCTCCTGTCCTTATTTATCTCCTGTTTGGCAGGTTACTTGATTGGATTTCCTGGGTAGCCTGGCCATTCTTTTGTAATGATAAATACTTAGTTCCTGAGCCAGGTCACAGGCTCACACCCTTATTCAAACACAGACATACCCTTAAAACAGGATTTGTGAAGGAAAAGACAATGGGGGGGCTTTTCCAGTTTGACCTTGCAGAGGAAACATTTGCTCAGTTTAGGAATCAAAATGGTTCCAGGTTGGCCTTCCTGTGCTGATCTATGTATGTGCTTGGTTGGTACACTTATGAACATTACCATATATCTAAGACCATAAAATTCCTATCACACTTCCTACCTAGGACATTCTATACAAGATCTCAAAGTAACTGTTTTACTACAAAGGAATTTCAGAAATAGACTGGAAAGAGAAGCTGCTGAATTGCAACTCATTACCAAACTTAAAACCATGGAGAAACCTGGTTTGAACAAAGACATTGGATTCTTATCCCATTATACATGACTAAGCAATTTCTCACCTTCTCACCCCTTGCCTTTTCCTGTAAGACCCATTACAGTCGTTAAGAGTCGTCAGCAGGCTCATCTCAGCTATCTGCCAATCTCCCATTCCCACCACCCTTCTGAGTAATACCCCTCCCCACCTTCTCACTATATAGAAGGATCTGGCAACTTCTGTTTCAGTGTATCTGAAGAAGTGTGCTTGCACACGAAAGCTCATACCAAGAACTAACTTAGTTGGTCTTAAAGGTGCTACTGGAAGGATTTTTTATTTTATTTATTTTGACACTTCCTACCTGTTACACGAAGGAAAAGCCTCTAAGCCCAAAGCAGACCTGGAATGGAGACAAGAGAGGAGAGAGCGAGTCAGAGGTGGGCAGGCAAAGGCCACCAAGGCCAGTCCCAGCCCAGGCAAAGGGGGCTCCTGAGTGCCCCCCACCAGACATTCAGGAGATGGTGCCTGACTAGACCAGGCCAGTGGCTTCCCCAGGGGAGGGGAGGACTTTCTCACCCCCCAGGTGCAGGGGGGCTGACGTGGCCTTCACTGCCTGAGGACTGGGGGCCAGGCCACTGTGTCTACTGGGGGGGGCAGACATGGGGGGGTGACAAAGCGGCTTCTCCCTGCTCTGCCCCAAGGTCCAGCCCCCCCAGCCCAGATTCCCCCATGAGGGGTCCCCAGACGAGGCAGGAGACCTGGGCGGGGAGTTGCGGCTCCAGCTGCCCCCCTTCAGGGCAGGGCCTTGTCCTCTTGCTGCCCCGGGGGTGCCCCCTCCCCGAAGGGGCGGCTCTGGGCCTGCCGGTCCTGAGGGAGCAGGGGCAGGAGGGCAGGCAAGGCCCCAGCCTGGTCTGGGCCTCCATCTGGGCCTCCTCCTCCTCCTCCCCAGTCAGGCTCCTGGGCCTGCAGCTGCCATCTAGGCTGTCTGTCCCTTTGCGGTGCTTCTTATCTTAGTCTTGGGTGTTTTATGCCTGCGGTTTCTTGATACCTTGAACAAATGAAAAGAATAAGAAGACCGTATTTACGCAAATCTAAATGCACACCCTAATACCGTATTTTTCCGTGGAGAACACCCCCTTGTATAAGACACCCCTTATTTTGGGGTACTCAAATTAAAGGAAATGGGGGGAGATAGCCCATAGTTGTTGGGGGGGGGGTTGCCAAGATTTCTTGAGCTTCTTGGGGGGGGGGGGGACTGCAGAAAATCGCTAACCAGAATGGAAAACGCTCAGATTCGCTCGTGACGCCGAAGACAGGAAGCGCCTTGCCGCTCGCCAACAGCAGCCGGATATCGAACTCCCGATTGTGGCAGCAACAGCCAACCCACGGCAGCCCTTGCCACAGCAGCCAACAATCACCCACCAAATCACTAATAATAATAATAAATTTATACCCCGCCTATCTGGCTGGGTTTCCAACAAAATATTAAAATACAAGAGTCCTTCAGATATTAAAAACTTCCCTAAACAGGGCTGCCCTCAGATGCCTCCTAAAAGTCTGGCAGTTGTTTTTTCCTTTGACGTCTGGTGGGAGGGTGTTCCACAGGGCGGGTGCCACCACCAAGAAGGCCCCCAATGACAAGCTGCACCTCGCGGCTGCAACCAATCGCCTGGCCCCACAATGCACCGCCTGTGTGTAAGACAAGTCCCATTTTGTAACCTTTTTTTTGAGTAAAAAAAACCTCGTCTTATACAAGAAAAAGTATGGTAATTTGGACAAAAAAGGTGTGCATGACATTTGAGTAAATACGGTAATAACCACCCTGGGGGCAGAGGAAGGGTCAGCTGGGGGGGGCACCTCCAAGGAGGGGGTCCTCTGCCTGAGAGACCCCATATCCCTTTTCTGCCTGGGGTGACTCTGGGCAGGAGGCAGGGGGACCCCAACTCTGGGGGAGCCCCACTTCCCCCACCCCAAGCTGAACCCCAAGCAAGAGGCCCACCTGGGCGGGTGCCACCCACCTGCTTGAGCTGGCCTTTGACCTGCCCTCGGCCAGGGAGGACAATGGCCGGCCGGCCGGGGGTGGGCCTAAGGCCAAAAGAGAAGAGGCTGACTCCTGGGCTCCAGCCTCTTTTGCTGTTCTTCCTTCCAGGACCCCAAGCAAGAGGGCCTCAGGCGGCAGATCGGCTGTTCTCTCATAAGTGCCCCCCAGGAAACAAACCCCACCCTGGACACCAAAAGGCACCCAGTCACTGAGGGCCAGTCATGGAGAGCGCTGCTGCTTTCAAAAGGATTTTTAATAGATTTCTTACACGCAATTAAAACCCCCCCCCCAATGATTTTGAAGAGTTGTCAGACTTAATGCCAAAGCAGGGAACCTGGATCTAGTGCCAACTGGCACTCGATTCTTCTCTGGGTTCCTGGATACCGCCCCCACATTGGGCCCCAGATTATGAAGAGTTTGTGGGTCCCAGACTCCCCTAAATTCCTGGGTCTAGTAGGTGTTAGAATGTAATCAATGCTTGGAGTGTTGAAACTGGATACTAGACCCATGTGCATTAAGCTGAGTGATAGACATTTCTATTTAAAAATAATATTTTATTGGTTTTCCTAACAACAACAACAACAACACACAATAAAAAAAAACAAATTGATTTCCCTCTAGTCCCTTCCCTAGTTCCATTATTTGTCGATATACTGCATGTCCATTATTAAATTTATAATTTATTTAAATTTATTTAAATTGAGAGCCAGTGTGGTGTAGTGGTTAAGAGCGGTAGTCTCGTAATCTGGGGAACCGGGTTCGCGTCTCCGCTCCTCCACATGCAGCCGCTGGGTGACCTTGGGCCAGTCACACTTCTCTGAAGTCTCTCAGCCCCACTCACCTCACAGAGTGTTTGTTGTGGGGCAGGAAGGGAAAGGAGAATGTTAGCTGCTTTGAGACTCCTTAAAGGGAGTGAAAGGCGGGATATCAAATCCAAACTCTTCTTCTCTTCTTCTTCATCACTATTTTTCATTCATTCTGAAATTGCAAGTACTTTTAAAACCCTGCTAATGTATTAACCTGTGTACAATGCTTCTGTATATATGCAATAAACATCTTCCATTCTTCCTTAAATTCATTGTCGTCTCTGTTTTTTAGTTTCATTGTCAGTTTTGCCATTTAACTTGCCAATCTTCTTTGGTTAGGGCACCTTCTTCTTTCCAAAGTTGTGCTAGTAATGTCCGTGTGGCGGTAGTTGCATACATAAATAAATAATTTTGTGCTTTTGGTAAGTCCACTTCTGTAATATCTAGTAGGAAAGCTTCTGGATTTTTTTTAAAACAAAGTTTATTTTAAACATCTTCTTCAGTTCATTATAAATCATTTCCCAATATTTCTTTATAATTTTACAATCCCACCACATGGGGAAATAAGTCCCTTTTGTTATTTTACATTTCCAACACTTGCTTTCCTTAGTTTTATACATTTTTGCTAGTTAAGTACCATCTATACATCATTTTCATATAATTTTCTTTAATCGCCACACATGCTGTAAATTTAAACTAATTCTTCCATAATTTTTCCCATTCCTCCATCTGAATATTGTGTCCCACATCTTGTGCCCAATTAATCATAACTGATTTAACCTCTTCATCTTTCGTTTTCCATTCTAGCAGCAGATTGTACATTTTTGATATTAACTTTATATCATTTTCTATTCTTTATCTCTGAAAAATTGAAATTTTGTGCAAAAATCCTATCTTTTTATGATTCTTAAATATTTCATTTAACTGTAAATATTGTAACCAATCTGTTACATTCTCTCTAACTTTGTTAAATTATTTCAATTTTAATTGACTTTCTGATTCTATTAACTCTCTGTACGTAGCCCATATTTATTCCCCCCCCATATTGCCTCTAGTGGAGAAAGCCACCATGGTGTTTTTTGTTCTAGTATTCCTTTATACTTCTCCCAAACTTTAAATATTGCTTTTTTTATAATATGATTTTGAAAACTTTGATGTACTCTTGCCTTTTCGTACCATAAGTATGCATGCTAGCCAAATCTATTGTCATGATATATACTTGTCAGGGGTTCAGGAGCAGAGGCAAGGGCAAGGGAGGAAACAGAGAGCGAGGGGGAGGAGGCAGAAGAAAAGATGAGTGATGACGACGACCCGAGATCTCCGAGTCTTTCCAGTGAATCAGAAGATTCACAGAAAGGAGCACCAGTGGCCAGGGCAAGGGGGGAGCCTAGGGGGACACCCCAGGAAGATAGAGCCAGAGGGGACTCAGAGGGGAGCAGTTGGAAATCGGGACCAGCGTCACCGCCAGAGAGCAGGGAAGAGGAAGGGCGCCAGGGATCAAGCGCTGGCAGCTCACAACAGGGGGGAGGGCACGAGTCAGGAGTGGCCACACCTCCATCGGGGAGCGAAGAAACGGTCAGACGGAAGGTGGAAGGTTGGGCGCGCGCGCCAAGTTCAAATGCACAGGAAAGTGGCGCAGTAGGCAGCCCGGAAAGGGAGCCAGGTCCTAAAGCCCGCCGAAAGGAGGGAGAAGAGTCAGGGGGGTCAGCGTCAGCGTCAGAGGAATCCCGGAAGGAAGAGACCCCGGGGGGCAGAGGGACCCAGAGAAGAACAGTCAGGCGGAAAAGGTGGAGCAAGGCTAGGATATTAAGTTGGTGTACAAGGGGCGGAGACTCAGATGGAGCTTCGCCGATCTAACCATTAGACGTAGGGTTGCACGCAGCAGCTTGAGAATGGAAACTGTAACTCAATAAAGACTTTTATTTAATGATCGCTGGCTAGCGTGATCCTCTGTGAGCTAGGATCTGGAAGCAACTCTGACAGTAAGCTCCATCTCAGTAAATTGTGGGCATCTACAGCCTCGCGGAGAGGAGAGAAAGCGGGTGCCTACTAGCGAGCTCACGAACGGCAGACAACATGACGGCCGAACAGCAGATAGCGGAACTCAGAGAAGCAGTGTCGCGACTGAATGCCGAGGCTCTTGCATCCAGGAAGAGAGAGGAGGACGCAGCTGCCGCCTACAGGGATCTCCAAGTCAGGTTGGAAGTGCTTACGAAGCAAGGGCAACTGACACCCAAACCGGAGGGGATTGGGTTGGGGAGACGAACAGGCGGTCTGGTCTCTCACTTTGATGGGAATTTGCAACAGTACCCCAACTTTAGAGCAGATGTAATGTGTGCACTGCAACTGCTGAACAAAGACTTTAGAGATGAGCAAGAGAAGGTGGGATTCATCATGTCCCATTTGCATGGAGATGCTAAAGCATGGCTGCGCAATTTGTGGAGAGATAAGGATCCGGCACTCCAAAATGCGGATGCCTTTATTAAAGCGATGGATGGGTGCTTTTTATCAAGCATTGACGTGGATCTTGCTCGGCAGCAGATACATGGACTGAAGCAAGGGAGGGCCAGCGTAAGGCAGTACCATGCCCGCTTTTTCGCTTTGGTCAGTGCTCTGGAATGGGACAGAGATTCGGCTCCTGTAAGAGACCTGTTTTGGGAGGGATTGCACGGCTCGGTTAAAGATGAAATTGCGAGGGGGGAGAGACCCCGGACCACGCAGGAGATCGTTCAGAGGGCGCTGGCGGTGGGGGTGCGGCTGGAAGAACGTCCGTGGAGCAGTGGCGAAGGGCGTGGAGGGCGCGAACCAGCCAGGGGCTCCTCCTTCCTTCCCAGAGAAGCAGCGCGTGCGCAATCCACGCCTCCGCCAGGAGGAGGAGCGGAACCTATGGAGGTTGGAGGTGCAAGGGCTCAGTCAGCAGCCAGAGCCCTAGCACCGGCAGCAGTGAAAGCGAAGCCTCCTAGAGGGAACAGGAAGTGTTACATCTGCGATGATCCACAGCATATGGCGAAAGAGTGTCCCCAGAGGTTCCACAAGCACACTGCAGCCTCAGCAATGGTAACTGCAGCAACGCAGCAAGGACAACCACAGCAGGGAAACGACGGAGTCTGGTTGGAGGAAGAGGCACTGGGGCCCAGCCAGACGTGTCAGTGAAGCAGTCCCCAGAGATTTTACAGCCCATGGACCCCCTCCCGCCCAAACCGGTAGTGAGGCTCACCGCGTCGCTCCAGCTGCCCAATGGAATCACCATGGACGTGCCAATCACCATTGACTCCGGAAGCAATGCGGACTTTATAGGGCAGGACTTTGTCGACCGGCACGCTATACAGTTGCTGCCTGCCACGCTGCCCCTGCAGGTTGTCACGGTGGATGGCAGGGAGCTGCTAGGGGGGCAAGTGGTGAAGCAGACGCCACCAATGGTGATGCGACTTGGGAATCACAGGGAAATCATCAGCTTCAATGTCACTCAACTATCGGACACGCCCATTGTATTGGGCATGAGTTGGCTGGACAAGCACAGCCCGACGCTGGCTTGGTACCAGAGGCAGCTGACCTTCGGCTCTTCCTTTTGCGCTGAACACTGCATCGTGCCCAGGCAGGAAGGAGGGGAAGAGGAGTCACAGCTGCAGCTAGGCACGCTGCAAGCGGTTCCCCACAAGTACGCGGAATTTTTGGAGGTTTTCTGCGAGAAGGAGGCAGACAGGCTACCCCCCCACAGACCATATGACTGCAAAATTGACCTGCTGCCGGGGGCGGCGCTGCCCAAAGGGAAGCTGTATTCCATGTCTGAGGACGAACTGCAGGAACTCAAAGAGTTCATAGATCATAATTTGGAGCGCGGTTTCATCCGAGAGTCCAAGGCAGCGGGGGGCAGTCCGGTATTCTTTGTTAAGAAGCGGGACACGCCCCAAAAAAGACTTGTAGTGGACTTTCGCATCTTGAACAGTGTGACCAAGCCATCGGACTTCCCCATGCCCCGAATCGACGACCTCCTCGCAAAGGTACGGAAGGGCAGAGTGTTCACCAAGTTGGACCTGCGAGGGGCATACAACCTCATTCGCATGCGGGAAGGAGATGAGTGGAAGACAGCCATGTTCACGCCCCTGGGCACCTACGAATATAGAGTTATGCCTTTTGGATTGCAAAATGGCTCCCACGTTTTTCAAGCTTTCATGCATCACGTGTTGGCGGGGCTCCTCTACAAGACGTGCGTCTGTTTCTTGGATGACATCCTGATCTTTTCGGAATCGCAGCAGGAGCATGACAGACACGTCAAGGAAGTGCTGAGCAGGCTACAGCAACATAGGCTTTACGCCAAGCTGGAGAAGTGCCAATTCGACGTGACGGAGGTGGATTTCCTGGGCTACAAGTTGTCTGATAAAGGGCTCGCCATGGACAGCGCCAAGGTCCGAGCAGTGTTGGATTGGAAAAGCCCACGCAACCGGAAGGAGGTCCAACGGTTTGTCGGCTTCGCGAACTTCTATCGCAAGTTTATCAAAGGCTTTGCGATGCAGACAGCGGCCATCACGGACACGCTCAGCTCCAAGAAAAAGAAGTTCATCTGGACAGAGCAGGCGGAGCAGTCCTTTCAGGCACTCAAGCGTCTCTTCGCGTCGGAAGAGCAGCTGCTTCATGTCAACCCCAGCAGGCCGATGAGGGTGGAGACAGACGCTTCGGACAGAGCCGTGGGAGCAGTCCTGCTGCAGAAAGACCCGCAGGGGGTTTGGAGGCCGGGAGCGTTTTACTCAAGGAAGCTCAGCAAGTCCGAACAGAACTACACCATCTGGGACAGGGAGTTGCTGGCCATTCATGCAGCGTTCAAAGCGTGGAGGCACTTCCTGATCGGCGCCAAGCACACGGTGCAGGTCTGCACGGACCACAAGAATCTAGAGCACTGGCGCACGGCACAGTTCCTGAACCAGAGGCAGATACGTTGGGCTGAGTTCTTTGCGAATTTCGACTTCCGAATAGAGTATGTCCCGGGGGACACCAACATCATGGCGGATGCTCTCTCCCGTAAGCCACAGTATCTGGAGGAGGCAACGCCAGCGGCCGCCATGCACATCTTCGCACCGACAGTGTGGGCGTGCGCGGCGGCGACAGTTGACCTGGATGCGGTGCGACGAGCGTTGCAGGATGACTCCTTCGCGCAAGCAAAGATGGCAGAGGTGCACAGGGGCACGGCAGCGACCGACGAGTTCCAGCTGCGAGATGGTTTGCTCATCCGTAAAGGGGCCATCTACGTGCCGGGAGACGAACTTCGCGCCAAGGTACTGCAGCAGCTGCACGACGCGCCCACTGCCGGGCACTTTGGCAAGGAGAAGACGGTGGAATTAGTAGCCAGAGACTTCTGGTGGCCCGGAATGAGAGGGGAAGTCGCGGACTACGTGGCGAGGTGTGACACCTGCCAGAGGTCCAAACCAGTGCACAGACCGCCGGCCGGACTGCTGGAACCGCTGCAAACTCCGTTCGAACCATGGGAGAGAGTGGCCCTGGACTTTGTCACGGATCTGCCCAGCTCGAGGGGCAAGACGGCTGTGCTGGTGGTGGTGGATTTGTTCTCCAAGATGGCACATTTCATTCCGTGTGCGAAGGTGGCCACGGCGGAACAAACTGCCAAACTGTTCATAGACCACGTGTTCAAGGTTCACGGTCTGCCGCGGTCTATTCTGTCCGACCGAGGGCGACAGTTCATCTCGAACTTCTGGCAGAGGCTGATGGGCTTCCTGAACGTCAAGATCAACCTGGCGTCGGCTAGACACCCGCAGACCAACGGGCAAGCGGAGCGGGTCAATGCCATCATGCAGCAGTACCTGAGATGTTATGCGAATCAACAGCCTGCGACGTGGGTGGATTACCTGCCTCTCGCCGAGTTCGCCTACAACAACACGAAGCACGTGTCCACGGGGGTCATGCCGTTCTTCGCCAACAACGGGAGGCACCCTAGAACCTTCCCGGGACTGGAAAGAATGGGGGAGGGGGAGCCGCAGACAGCAGATGCGTTCGCGTCGGAGTTGCAGGAGGTCCACGATCAGCTGCGGCGGCACCTGGAGCTGGCTAAACACGCATACAAGGTACAAGCGGACAAACACAGAAGGGTTGGCGAAGAGATCCATGTGGGAGACTGGGTCTGGTTAGCAGCCCACGCAGTGCCGGCCAGGTCGTTGGCGAAGAAGAAACTAGGGCATAAACAACTGGGGCCCTACCAAGTCGAAGAACAGGTCAACCCGGTGGCTTTCAGGCTGGCTCTTCCGGAGGGTTCCAGAATGCATCCGGTGTTCCACAGATCGGTGCTCACTCCCTACAAGGCACCTCACAGGTTTCAGGAACCAGGAACGGCACCGGGTCCGCTCCGAGAGAGAACCGGGCAAGGGGGAGTGGCACAGGAGGAGCGCATCAACGAAGTCACGGAGATTTTGGACTCCAGATGGGGGGAAGAGGGGGTAGAATACCTTCTCGCCAAGGAGGGCACCCCGGCCAGTGCCAACAGCTGGGTGCCGGGCTACGCTTTAGACGAACCTCTGCTCAAAGAAGAGTTTCATGCCCTCTTCCCACATAGGCCAATGCCAGCAGACTTTTTCGACGACTGGCTTTTCACGCCCACGCTTTCAGCCAGCACGTTCCGGGGGTTCGACTCGGACGAGGAACCGACACGAGACGCCCGTTCCCCGGAGGGGTCACCCTCGGGATCTGCTTCAGAACCCTCGTATTGGTGGGATGATCGACCAGAGGAGCAGTTCCGCAGAAGGTGGCTGGAGGGTCCAGGACGAGCAACGTCTCCAGAAGGCAACGAGGGAGAGACGGACATGGACGTTTTCGGGGACGACCCGGGTTTCGACCACGGCGGCACAGAGATGGAAGCGGAGGTGACCGTCGTCAACGAGAGCAGGGAGGAAGAACCGGAAGACTTCGGATGGCGGCCCGCCACGGGAAGCGAACTGTATCCGACATTCGTCCCCCTGACACGGCAGCACCCAGATCCCGCACCGGAAGGAGGGGAGGGGGGAAGAGGGGGCTTCGAGGGGGGGATGGATGTCAGGGGTTCAGGAGCAGAGGCAAGGGCAAGGGAGGAAACAGAGAGCGAGGGGGAGGAGGCAGAAGAAAAGATGAGTGATGACGACGACCCGAGATCTCCGAGTCTTTCCAGTGAATCAGAAGATTCACAGAAAGGAGCACCAGTGGCCAGGGCAAGGGGGGAGCCTAGGGGGACACCCCAGGAAGATAGAGCCAGAGGGGACTCAGAGGGGAGCAGTTGGAAATCGGGACCAGCGTCACCGCCAGAGAGCAGGGAAGAGGAAGGGCGCCAGGGATCAAGCGCTGGCAGCTCACAACAGGGGGGAGGGCACGAGTCAGGAGTGGCCACACCTCCATCGGGGAGCGAAGAAACGGTCAGACGGAAGGTGGAAGGTTGGGCGCGCGCGCCAAGTTCAAATGCACAGGAAAGTGGCGCAGTAGGCAGCCCGGAAAGGGAGCCAGGTCCTAAAGCCCGCCGAAAGGAGGGAGAAGAGTCAGGGGGGTCAGCGTCAGCGTCAGAGGAATCCCGGAAGGAAGAGACCCCGGGGGGCAGAGGGACCCAGAGAAGAACAGTCAGGCGGAAAAGGTGGAGCAAGGCTAGGATATTAAGTTGGTGTACAAGGGGCGGAGACTCAGATGGAGCTTCGCCGATCTAACCATTAGACGTAGGGTTGCACGCAGCAGCTTGAGAATGGAAACTGTAACTCAATAAAGACTTTTATTTAATGATCGCTGGCTAGCGTGATCCTCTGTGAGCTAGGATCTGGAAGCAACTCTGACAATACTGAATTAAAAAAGGTATTTAAGTATACCTTCCCTAAGAAACCAGAGGCCTTCCTCCTGGGCATAGTCGGCCAAATGGTGTTAAAAAAGGATAGAACTTTCTTTATGTATGCAACAACAGCAGCAAGAATACTCATCGCAAAGTATTGGAAGACACAAGAACTTCCCACGCTGGAGGAATGGCAGATGAAATTTATGGACTATATGGAATTGGCGGAAATGACTGGTAGAATCCGTGACCAGGGAGAAGAGTCGATGGAGGAAGATTGGAAGAAATTTAAAGACTATCTTCAGAAACACTGCAAAATTAAGGAATGTTACGAGTGATGTTGGACTGAAAATAAGCGGTTTCCAGCTGTACAGGTTAAAGCTAATGATAGACTAAGATTATGATTAGGATTAATGATGTTTAAAGAAATGGAAATTTGACAATTAAGAGGAAAAATTTTAATATTATATTATATTAAGATTAAAGATTAGGTTTAAAGAAGTGGAAGATATATATTTTAATATCTTATTAAAGCTAAAGATTGGGATTAAAAAAGTGGAAAAGAAACTGCTGGACAAACAATTTGGATTGGAATACAAAAGAGGGAGGTATGAGGAAGTCCAGAAAATAAGTAATTTAAAAATGGAAATGGAAAAGAGATTGTTTTTAATTGTTATGCTTTTTGTTTTTTTATTGTTGAATTTTGTTTTGTTTTTTGTGTGTGTTGTTGTTATATGTATTGTGTATGTTTTTTTTTCTTTCTTTGTTGTTCAAAACTTTAATAAAAATTATTTAAAAAAAAAAAATCTATTGTCATGACCTTCCAAATCTAATTGATCTGTATTTTTAAATTTTATCCCTTCCCGGATCCAACAAATACATTTGTATTTGTATTTGTTGGGTGCTAGACATTTCTAATCCCCTGGAATCAGCAAATTTTAAGAGCTAATTAAGCTAGGCTAAGCTTCCCATGTCCAGGAAATAGCCTGGTTGAAGGGCCATTAAGACACAAAGGATCAAAAAGACTTGGTGCAAGACGGCAAATGAGTGGTGCCTTTCCCTAAACAGATAAAGCCAGAGCTTAGAGAGGCTAGAATTAGGAGTTGTGTG
This sequence comes from Podarcis pityusensis, assembly GCF_964106645.2. Classification (NCBI taxonomy): domain Eukaryota; kingdom Metazoa; phylum Chordata; class Lepidosauria; order Squamata; family Lacertidae; genus Podarcis; species Podarcis pityusensis. The sequence goes on from NC_138034.1 coordinate 78,101,450, forward strand.
ACTGAGATGCAAAGCAGCAAACAGAGAACAATGTCTAGTGTCTGTCTGGATCCAAGGCTGTGCCCATGGGAGAAGCAAAACCCCCTTGGAGTGCCGATGCAATGAATCCCTCCATCATTGGGGTTTCCAAAAGGAACCACTGGGATCTGGCACTCTTGAGATTGGGGTGGTATACAGCAATAGGTATGATAAGTTACCCGCCCTTCACCCTAAGGTCCCAGGGCGGTTTACGACAATTAAAACGCCATGTTAAAAGCAGTTTAAAACCCCCACAGATATAAGGTGGGTTCTACACCTGTCCACCCCAGGTGTCAAACATCCTGCCTGTCTCATCCTGGCTCTGTCCTCTCCCTGAACCCACAGGCTGACCCACTCGGCTTCTGCCTGGAAATGCCCCCCAAGTGATGCTTCTCTTCCTTCCGTCTGCCAAGGCAGAGCAGCTGCACTGAGCGGACACCTGGAAAGGAAGCACCTGGGTCATTGGGCTTGCTGGGGTTGCCACAGGATCCTGTGGGGCAGCCAACCAGAGGGCGCCGCTCAGAGGGGAACCAGGGCCTGAAAGCGAAGCAGGGGCAGAAGTGGGTCAGCCCCCTGCTCAGCCGAATTCCCCCTTCTGCTGTCCTGGCCTCAGGCCAACTTCCTTCAGGTAGAATGAGGAACTGAGGCAGCAGGGAGAGGAGCTGGTGTTTGCAGTGAGCAGCTTATTCCTGCCATTCAAGGAGCCCCCAAATGAAGTTCTCCCCCCCCCCCCCCCAGTCTGCCGCTCCAGCCCTCCAAGGAAGCAGCAGCTGCAGCCTCTAATCCGGAGGCCTTTCACCAACCTGACCTACATTCCCGTCCGGAGAACATGGGAGCCGCTTCAGACCCCCACCCCCCACCAGCTGGAGATGCGCCACCATCCCTCTCGCCTACTTCGGATCCAGACGCCGGTCCAGAAGCATCTTGCAACCAGGAGCAAGAGCTCTGTGCTGAGCAGCCTCGCCTTGGCACGGGCAGGATCTGGCCCTGCCCCCCCCCCGACTCAGGGCTGGCCTGGCGGGCCCATCTCCCCCCGCCCCCCCCGCGGGGCTCCTTCCTTAAGGCGCTTTGCCACCTGAGGCTGGGCCAAGGTGCCTGCGGAACCTCCCGGGGCGCCGCGCTTCTGCCTGGGCGGAGCCAGCCCCGCCAAGCCCCGCCCCCGGCCGCACCTGATCCTCCTGCCGGCGACGCTACCTGCGCGGCGGGCGGGGCTGGGAGTGCGGACCCAGTGACGTCAGCGCCCCACCTGGGAGTGGGCGGGGCCACGCGGCAGCCCAGCGAGCAGCCAGCGAGCGAGCGAGCGAGGAAGAAGGACGACGACACGCCGCCGCCGCCGCCGCCAGCACCGGGAGCGAGCGAGCGAGAGAGAGCGCGCGCGCGCGCCCCGACGGCTGGGTGGGCCTGGCTGTGGCCGGGATGGGGCTGGCGCGGCGCCCTCCGCCCGCGCCCCTCCGCCGCCTGCTCCTCGCCGGCCACCTCCTGCTGCTCCTGCCGCCGCCGCCGGGGTCCTCGGGGGCGCCGCCCGCCGCGCGGCCCCGCATCGCGCGCCTCTTCCCGGGTAAGACCCCCGGGATCGCCGCCCTCGCCGCCCGGCGCGCCCAGGGAAGCGGCATCTCGGGGCGCCCCGCCCGCCTGGCACGGCGATGCCCGAGCGCCTTTGCCGCAGCCGCGCCGGGAGGGGAGGGGAGGGGGGCCGCGCCCGGGCTATTGTCTCCGTCCCCTGCTGCGCGGACCCGGCTGGGCGCGGAAGGGCGAGGCTGGGAGGGGGCTGCCCGGGCTCGGGGGCGGCAGTCTGGTCCCCCGCTCGGAAGCCAGCATGGCCAGCCCCGGAGCAAGACTCCCCCAGGGGCGAGGGTCCCTCGCGGGCCGGAGCGCTGGGGTGCTTGGGGTGCTGCGGGCCGCCAGCCAAGCCTGCGAGATCTTGTTGGCCTCGACGCGGTCGAAGCGCTTCCCTGGGGCCAAGCCCCGACCCCCGAAATAGAAGGAGTGGGACGGGGCGGGTTCGGCGTCCAGGCTTTGCTGGAGCAGCACTGCGCAACAAGCAGCGGGAGAGAGGCAAAGGAATCGAGCAGAAAAGGGTGAGGGTGGATTTAATGGCAAGAATGGTTGCAGAATTTTAAGGAGGGGGTTACAATAATCCAGCACTTTGACAACTCAGAATGTAGGATTGAAAACAGCAAATTACAAGCAAGCAGCATGTGGTCAAACTCGACTTCACTGGCACAAGCTGTAGTGATGATCCTCACCTTGGGGGGCTTTAAAAGAGAATTAAGACAAATTAATGGGGGATGAGACTATAGGTGGCTCCTGCCATGACAGCCATGCTCTGTCTGGGGATGCCCAGCAACTGGCAGCCTCAGGCCCCAAAGGCCTCTGGGAATCCCAAGCAGGGAGGGGCTGCTCCCAGGTCCTGCTTCCTGGAATAGGCATTGACAGGCTTGATCCTATACTGTGCAGGTCCAGCTATGGAAGGGAGATGCTCTTGCGCCAGCCACTTGCAGCCATCCGCAGCCTGGTCCCTTCAATAGACGGCAGCTGAAATGTGCTCTTTGTGGGGCTGCCCTTGAAGACTATGCAGAAGACACATATTATACCAGGACTGGTTGGTGCTATGCTTGAGGGCCTGAGTCAAAGTGCTTCTGTGGCTTCTGTTTGCTTTTTAAATATGTTTTTATTAAGATTTTCCAAATGTAATAAGTGTGTGTCTATTTTCAAATCTTCTGTGGCTTCTGTTGGCATGCGGAGCCCTCACTGACTTGGCCCCAAACACCTGAAGCAGTGACATCTGTCCAGACCCACCTAGATGTTGGGGTCTGCAGGGAGGCCTTGCTGGCAGCTCCACTGGGGGGGTGTATGAGAGAAAGGGGGGCTCTTCTTCCTGGTGGCCCCTGAGATGGTGGGATGCCCTTCCTGGCACCCAGCAGCACCTGCCCTTATTACTGTATTCATGTCATGTTAGGCAACAATGAGCCTTTTGGGGTGAAGGATGAGATCAGAATATCCCTCCTCTCATCATAGTGTTGTTGCTGTTTCTGACTCCTCTTGATTCAGTTCGTTTATGGTCTTGTAACATTTCTGTGTTTCATAGTTTGCTTCTTGTAATGTGTTGTCCATCATCCACCCTTGGACTGCATGGTGAAGGGCAGGCTGTAAATGCACAGCAACATATAAAATCCTGCAGCAAAGCGTTCTGCAAGTGTTGCATCTCTTTGGCTTGATTCTGCCGCCAGTTGTTTTGGCTGTGTTTGCCCAGGGCTGCCATGAAGAACGCTTGGTTCCCTCTGTGCCTTGCAAGTCCTGCTATGTCCTCTAATTGGTTCCTTCCCAGCAACTGCTCTGGCTTCCTCCTTGAGGACGTTGTTGCAGGTTGTGGTTGCTTGAGTTGCCCTGCATTTTTAGTTATGCTCCTGGAGGCCCTCAGTCCTACTCAGTGCATTCCAGACATGAGCCAGGGCAGGGGGCACATCTAGAAACTTTGCATTCCTCCCTACTTTAGTGCAATGCAGGGGGCCCAGGAGAAGGAAGTCTCTTGTTCAAATCTCACTTCTGGCCTGAAGTGACTAAGTAGCCTCAGGCATCATCACGACTTTCCCGCTTTACCCCAGTGATGGCTAAGTGTGATGATGTACAGGAAGTGCTTAGCACACTCTAAAGCTTTATACCAATGCTCAAGACTGTTACTTATTTTCAACTCACATAAGATGAAGCAGCAAACACAGCTGATGTGATCAGTTCTTGTTTTTCTCTCTGTGCATTAACCTCCTGGTATCTCAGGGAGCAAACAGAGCGGAGGAGAATCCCTCTCCCTTGTTCTGCCAGAGGGCAAGGCAAGTGCGATGGGCCAATGCCCCCCCTTGCTTCTGGCTTGTTTTCTGCTTGGCAGGGGGTTGGACTCGATGGCCCTTGTGGTCTCTTCCAACTCTATGAGTCTATGATTCTATGATAAGACCATCAGGAGAACCTGACTGCTGCTGAATCAGACCACTGGGGGCTTGGCTAGCCAGCCGGTGGGTGGAGGTTCCCGTGCAGGACTTGAGGGCGATTCCCAGCTTCCTCCCACAGCAGAGGGAGACTTCCTAGCCTAGCTGCTGAGCACTTGCTTCAAGCCCTGCTATGCTGGAGAGCTCCAGTTGGGAACTCCAGGGAGGACCCATTCCCACAGGAGCTTTTGTTTAGTGCCTAATGCAAGCCCCCCTCCCCGAACAACAGGGAGCACATTTTAAGGCTCGCAGTTCTTCCCTTTACTTGCCCCACACCCGACCCCCTGCCGGAAATATGAATATGTTCAAAAGCGCTGGTCCCAATATGGACCTTTGGGGGACTCCACTTTCTACATCCCTCCTTTTGCAAAATTTATTCCCACGCTCTGCTTCCTGCTTATTAAGCAGTTCCTGGGCTCCCTCTCCTCTTACTCCTCTGGAGTCTTTGCCAGGTAGTTGACATCTGAAGTGTGGTGTCTGTTGGAGGTGCCAGTTCAGTCCATGGCTTGCAGATACTCTTCAGAGAACCCCAACAACAGCCTGGGAGGCAGGAGCTTCCCCGCAGAATCTGCTCTGCCCTGCTTCAGTCCTGCCTGCTCTGCTATCTGCTTGGTCATTGTGTCTCTGACAATATGTTCCACCACTTAAGCTAAGCGGTTTGTAATTTCCAGGATCCTCCTGGATCTCTTTTTAAAAACTGGTCTGTGTTGGTCATGTTCCAGTCCTCAGATATGGAGGCTGATCTGAGAGACAAGGGACATTTTTTTGTTTGCTGATCCGCCATTTCACATTTTTGCTCTTTGAGAACTCTCGGGTGGGCCAGAGGTTTGGGCCAAAGTGTGTGTTCCCTTTTTGCCTCATTTCTCAGGGAAGCTGCTCTGACTCTGCTCATTCACCATGCTGGCATCCTCTTGGCCTTCCTTGATCTGCGGATATATGGAGATATTAGCTTTCATTATTGTGGCTTTGAAACACCCCCAGGCATTCCATAGCGAATGGCCCTTTTTACACGGCCTTTTTAACAGCCCCCTCATTTGGGGAAAGTTTCTTCTTTTGAAGTCAAACGTGCCTGTTGATGCTTATCTCGAATGGGAGAGCACTTGGGTCACTGTTCTCAGTCCATTCAACAACACCTAACACCACTTTGGATTAAGCCCAAGATCGCCCTGTCTCTGGTTGGTTCCTTGGCCAGCTATTCTCGCAGACAGTGCTGGTCTAATTGAAATTGCCCGTGGCTGCAGCACTTCCTCCTTGGGAGGCCTTGGGAGTTCATTCTCCATCTCAAGATCACCCTGGGCATTTGGGTCCCCAGGACTAAATGTCTTTAGGGCCCCCCACTGTGCAGGCCCTATGCTTGACTCCCTGCATGTAGACTGGCATCCTCACATCTGTAGCCAGCCAGCATCCAGGCCAAGCAGCCTGAGGGCCTGCTCCCTTGGCAAGGGCTTGCCTGGATCAGGGCTGCCCTCCTCCCGAAGCCAGGTCTGGTGGGAGAGCTGAGCCGAGGTGCCCAGTGTCCTCCGAAAGGGAACAAGCCTGGCCGGCCTTTGTGGGCAGTGGGGATAGGCTGCATGCCTGGCAGGGGTGAGGCCTTGCTTCTCTTCAGGGAAGGACTCGGCCGCTTCCCGCCCAACTGGGGAGCCTGGCCTCCCCCCCCCCCGGCCTCTGGTCACACACGGCCTGCCTTGTCTCTGTGTTGTGCCTGAGGCCCTTAGCCTTGGCCTCCTGCCCCTGGAGCACACTGGGGTGTTTGTCTGGGGGCTGTGAAGGGGCCGCCCTGCAGCTCAGCCCCCGTGGAATGTGGGGCCACATCCAGCTGGGTGCTCAGTAGCTTGCCGGGAAAGGGCAGGGCTGAGTGCCGGGATTCTGCTGCAAGAGGGCGGAGGCCAGGATCTCTGGGGTGCCCAGCTGGGCTCTCCCCTGGGGCTGCTCCGAAAGGGGCCTGGGCTGGGGCAGGATGGCTTCCTTACCCTGCCTGATCTGACCACCTCCAGGGTTCCTCCTCTGGGGTGCTGAGGAGACGTGGGGCAGCAGGAGCCTCTGCAGGGAGGGGCCCCATTGTCTGGGCAGGAGTCACTGTAGCAAGGGCTCTTCTCCTGGTCACTGCCTGGCAGCGTGTTGTGGTGGCTGGGGGCCTGTGCCAGGTTTCCAGGGCTGTGGGTTTAGGCAAGCCACTGAACAGTGCTGCACAGGGAACCGCAAATACCTGCAGAATAAGGAGCCAAAACGGACTGAATTCTGTACATCAATAGATTTTAGCAGGGAGGCAAAACATTTCAGTGTAGGAATGCTGCCTTAAGACAAGTCTTAGCCATTGGGGTCCCTGTAGCTCAGCATGGGCAGGCAGCAGCAGCCCTGCAGGGCCCAGGCAGATGTCTCAACCGACCCTCCTGGCAGCCGCCGATGGTCTTGTCCTGGGCTACAGGGTCTCTGGGTGCTCCTTTCCCATGGCTTTGGGGTGTGCCCTCCTGTGTAGCTCCCCAGGCCTGCAGTCGGGGGCAGATCCTCCGCCTTCCTTTGCAGTGGCCAGGCGGGTGACGCTCCTTCGCCAGGTGGGCAGGGACGTTCTTGCCTAGGCGGAATGATGTGGCCTGTGCATCTGACTGTGGCCCGGGGCTAGTTTAAGTGGCGGCTGCCAATCCCTGAGAAGGGAGGAGCCCAGCTGGCAAGAGGCCCCAGGGGGAGGCTGGTTCTCTGGCATGTTCAGGGGCCGCCCAGGTGTCGGGAACAAGCCACCGGCAGATGGGTGGGGCTGTGGGTGGGGAGTCCCTCTTGGCACTGGGGAGTGCCTGGCACAGGGGGGTGGCATGTATGAGCCCCTGGGCCCCGTTCCCCTTGGTCAGAGGGTGGTCTTGAGGGGTGGGGGACTGGCACTTCTTGTAGGGGAGCTGCTTCCCTTGGCCCCACTCCCTCCAGCTGCCTGGCCTACTCTGCAAAGTGGAATGGGGCCTGTTTCCTCTCTGGGGCTGCATGCCCTCCATTAGCCTGCCTGTGTCGAGCAGACGCAGGATCTCTCCCTCTGGCAACAGCAGGGCAGCCGTGGAGCGGGGAAGGGCCCTTTGCTGTGAAACGGCCCCCCTGGGGCTGTGGGGCTGCCTCTCTGGGACCGCCAGAGCCCCCAGCCCTGCTTTGCCCGTTGTGCGGCCCCTGACTGCTTGCAGCCGTGGAGGTTCCTCTTTAATTAGCGGCAGGGATTTCTCCGAGCAAAGCCAGCGGCCGCCTTATCGGGAACTGCCATCACCCACAGAGATCAAGTTCCCACACTCTGGTGCTTCCCACACAGGCTCTTGCTGGGGGGGGGGGTGCTGGGGGGGGGTCAGTGGTTACTTGAAGGCTACTGAAATGGCAGACTTGACACTGATTCCTTCCTGGGTGGGGGCAACTCCCTTTGTCTCCAGTGAGTCTTCAGGCCCCCCCCCAATGCAACCCCCCATGCTGTTCAGATGGCCCTTCCTGGAGCTGAAGAGCTTTGAGAAGCAGTTGTGGGTGTTGTGGGAAAGGGGCAGGATGGGGGGGGACCCAAGGAGAGGGGAGCCCCACATGCTCTGGGTCCTTCCAGCTCTGGAGCTCTCCTCAGGTGCTTCTGAGACTGGCTGGGGGTGCCAGGCCCCTTGGTTCTGCTTCTGTTGTGGGGGGGGGGGGCAAGCAGAGCAGAACACCTTTTGAGGGACCCTCCTTCCCTCATTGTGAAGCCCCCCAATATCTACTGATTCTTCTTTCCACTTCTTCATTCACCTGCCTGCCTTGCCTGGGCCCTGATCTCTCACTCGCTCAACCTGGGGATCAGTAGCAGAAACCCCCCCATGATATGGTTGCAGTGGGGAGGGGGTCCCTTTGCTGCAAGGCAGACCCCCCTACAAAGGGCCTAGGCTCAGAACCTGCTTTCTGTGTGGAAGCTTCCAGGTTCAAGCCCCAACTGCTGCCAGTCAGTGTGGGCAGTGCTGAGCTTGATGGACAACGGGGTCTGACTCAAGCAAAGGCCACTGCCTCCATTTGCCCCGCTTGTGTTGCTGCCGCTTTAAGGGCCGTGATGACAGATGTGCGTAGAGAGCAGAGCAGGATCCTTGCAGCTACAGCAGTCCTTGCAGATGTCCCCCCTCACTGGTTGAAAACCTCCAGAGGTGGGATGGGGGAGAGTCCACATCCCGGACGGGTGGCTCTCCAGTCTCTGCTCTAAATCTTCCACCCTTTGTGGCTCCCAGGCAGAATCTGCTCCTTTGCATGTGGCTCACCCTTCCTAGTGTTGGGTCTCAATCCAAACTCTCTCCCTTGTCATTTGAACCCTCAGCAGCAGAAAGCAGATCTGCTCCATCCTCCTGCAAAGTGGCAGCGCTTCCAATGCCCGCATGTGGCTGTTGTGTCGCCCCTTCTTTGGGTGGAGCATCTCTCATAGCTTCCCACCGACAGGATTTTGTCTTCAGCCCCCCATCCTTGCGGCCGTCCTCTGGACACTTTCCCATTTGTCCAGCCCTAGACACGGCCCTTTAGGTGAGATGGCAAGGCTAAGCGAAAGCGAGTGGGTCCATTAGGACAGGTCTGCATCAGGCCTTTGGGCTGCCATATCCCGCAGCTGACTCATTCTGTAACTTGTGGTCTCCTCCGAAACCCTGAGTTCCTTTCTATATGACTGGATGACCTTTAAGGTTCCTCCCAATTCTCTGATTCTATCAGACAGATGACACCCAGCCTGTTTTTTGTGCATCAGTTTATTCTTCCCTGCTTAAGTGCAGAATTTTACATTTAATCTCTGTTGAAATTCCTTTTGTTAGTTTTCTCCATCTGTTTCTGTTGACTTCAAACTCCAGCAATGGCTGGACTTCACCATCTCAGGCCTTTTGTAAAGGGCGGCTGGAGGCAGTGATGGCTACCAGCTTGAATGGCTTTAAAAGAGGATTAGACAAATTCATGGCGGAGGAGAGGGCTCTCAGAGGCTCCTAGCCCTGGTGACTCTGTTCCTCCTCAGCTACTAGGGACAGAATCCAATGAAACTGAATGTTGGAAGATTCAGATAGATAAGAGGAAGGAGGCAGAGGCAGTAATGTCTCTGAAGGCCAGTTTCTGGAAACCACGGGAGGAGAGAAGTCTCTCGTTCTCACATACTGCTTGTGGTTTTCCGGAGGCATCTAGGAGAACAGGATGCTGGACTAGATGGGGGGGGGGGGCTGTTGTAGTTCTCGGCAACTTCGATGGCTTCTGAAAAAAGGCTATTTAACTGACATGGTAGATTCTGGTGGCAGACGTGGCGTGCAGAGCCCGGATGGAGGTGGGGGGCAGGTTGGGAGAGGGGCCCTCCTTCCGTGGGGCAGCATGGCGAGGCAGGGAGGCCCTGGCTCTGGGAGCCCCATGGCTTGTGCTGTGGAGATGGGCTCAAAACAAGGTGTGGAAAGATGGTTTCCTGCCTTGGATGGCCACGTGGGATTATCTGGGCCCTGGGCTGGGGCATTGAGCCCTGACCCAGAAGAATGTGGGCCCAGCCCAAGGCTTTGCTGTCTGAGCCCCAGCCTGGCTACAGAGCCACCGCCGCTCCCTGCCAACCCAGCCATGGGGGACTTGGCTGTGCCTGGCCACCTTGCATGCCACTCTGGCCACGGCCTGCTGTCACCGCGGAGCATCTGGCCTGGCCGGGGACGATGGTGGCAGCTGCCCCTGCCTCTCTTCCCCACTCTCAGCAAGGCGGTTAGTGCAGAAGCCTTTCTGCAGCGCTGCTCTGGCCTCTGGCTGCTCCTTCAGATTTCTGCTCTCAAAAGATGTGATTGTTTGTGGCTCTCTGCGTGCTTGTGCTCAGACAATGCCTGCCAGGCCAGGCCCTGAGGCGCCAGCCCCCTCACAGGCTGCCCCACCCGCCCTCAGCCTTGAGCCTCTGTGCGCTGACAAGGAAGCAGTTTGAAAGCATACCAGTGCTGGTAGATAAATCGGTATAGCTGCAGCAGGAAGGTAAACAGTGTTTCTGTGCGCTCTGGTTTCTGTCACGGGTCCCGTTGTGCCAGAAGCGGCTTAGTCCTGCTGGCCACATGACCCGGAAAGCTGTCTGTGGACAAACGCCGGCTCCCTCGGCCTGAAAGCGAGATGAGCGCTGCAACCCCAGAGTCGCCTTTGACTGGACTTAACCATCCAGGGGTCCTTGACCTTAGATCCTCTGGAGTGGGCCCACGAAAGGAGTGCCTGGGGTGGGTGGGTGGGGGGCAGGCCACCCCATTCCCACCAGTTCATTGGCTGCAGCAGCACTGGAACTTGTCAGATGGGGAGGGACAGGTCTTGTCTGCATCACTTCTGCATGCACACAAACGGGAAGGGAGGGGAGCAGTGGCCTTTGGGGTGCAAGGAAATTGAAGGAAGGTCTGGTTGCTTTCCCTCAGAAATATTGCAGAGCTGCGCGGGGGGCGGGGGGTTGACTCTCCTGTGAGGAAAGGACTTTTTTGTTTAGGGAAAAGGCAAGGGAAGTGGGGCATGGAAGAGGTGCATAGAGCCAGGCCTGGCCGGGAGAACATGGGCAGAACAATGTTCTCCTCTCTTTCTCTTAACCCTGGGAGTTCTGGGCATCCGGTGAAGCTGAGGGTTGGGAGGTTCAGGTCTCCTCTGCAAGTGCCACCAGCTGCCCACCTGGCTGGCAGTCCCTGAAGGCGACTGGCAGGCAGTCTCTGTGCTGCTGCCCTTTTCTGTTGGCCCTTCCTGCAACGCCCTTCCCCTGCCAAGAGCCTCCTGGGATGTTTGCTGAGAAGTCGGTGGCTGCCAAAGGTCAGCCTAATAATCTTTCTTGGAAGCTTCCTGCTGGCAGCGCTGCCCCTTTTCTTCCTGCTCTTTGAGGGGGGCTGAGAAATGTCCTGATAACTGCCCCCCAACAGCCTTCTCTTTGTTGGGCCTTTCTCTTTGCCCTTTATAGCAAAATAGGGACCCCACCAACTGCTATGCGAAAAAGGAAAGGAAAGCAGCAATTAAAGCACATCCTGTTGAAAGTGGCTGATTCTGCAGCAAAAGCCCAGCCCTTCCCCATGAGGCCCCTCTTTCGCTCCCCACCCCAGGGACCCCCACCCCACAGCAAGCAGGAACTTGTGGTGCCCCACATCCAGCCAGTCGCTGAGAGCCAGGCCCCACAGCAGGAGATGAGGGGAGCCTGCAGCCCTTCTTGGGGCGAGAGCAGCATGGCCAGAGGACTGTCATCTGCTGGGTCCTCCCTTGGCCTAAGAGGCTGCGGATGAGCTACTCAGGCAACCCTGCAAGTGGTCCAGGACTGGGCGCTGAGCGTGGCGACTGCCTCTGTGCCCGGGCAGCTCTGGACATAGGGCAGGTGGCACCCAGGCATGGCTGGCATTGGGTGGGTGCAGCTGGCACAGGCTGTGGCCCCACTCCTTGGAGGGCGAAGGCTGGAGGTGATGCTTGCTGCCACCATTTATTTTATTTTTACTGAATTTTTATACCTCCCTATAGCTGGATGTCTCTGGGCAGTTCACAGAAAATATCACAATATATAAAGTCAAAATAAGAACAATAACCCAGTAACACCCAGTAACATGGGAGGGAGGGTGGCCTTCCTGTCTGGACGTGCCCAGTCCCCTCTCTGCCCAGGGCTGCACACAAGCCCTGTGGGGATGGAGGCTCTGGGGCGATGCCTCCCCAGGGCTAAAGGAGGCACTCCTGCCCCCCAACTCCTTCTCCTATGCTGCGTCTTTCAATGCACTGTGGGGAGGGGGGCAGAGCTGGCCCCTCCTGGCATTGGCCGGGGGCTTGCATGTCTTTGGCTGCTCCCCACCTTTGAATTGCTGCCCCCATGCCTGGCATACGCCTTGGGTGCTGTGTGCCGGCCAGTCACCCGCGGGTGCTCTCTTTGCAGAGGTGGAGGGTCTGGTGCAGCGATTCTCTCACGAGGCCATTTCCAACTACAGCACCTTCCGGGTGGATCCCCGATCCCACACGCTCTACGTGGGAGCCAAGGACACCCTCCTCGCCCTGCCTGTGGGCACCATCAGTCAGGGGGCCAAGAAGGTGAGCTGGGTGGCAGCCGAGTCCCCAGGGATGGCTGGGGGGCCTGAGCCCTGTGGCCCCTGCCCTCCTTTTACCTCTGTCGCTTGGGCAGGGAGCAATTGGGGCGGGGCAAGGCGGTGGGTTTTTTTGGTGGGGGGAGGTGTTTCTGCCATCCTGGCCAAGGTGCCTCTGCTGGGCCAGGAGCGTCAGATGGTGGCCCTGCCTGCTTCCCCCTTGTTTGCGTGGGGATCACAAGCCCCGCCACATGGGGCAGGAAGGGTCCTCTTTGCCCCACTCCCCTGGTGTGGGAGGGGAAGATGGCCACTGGCAAGCCTTGGGGCTTTTCTTCACTGTCTTCCAGATAGCCTGGAATGTGCCTGAGAATCTCCAGATCTCTTGCACCTTGAAAGGGAAAAAAGAGGTAAGTGCTGCTGGGGGCTTGTGGGGGGGGACCCTTGGCCTCTTCCTCCTCATCTTCCCGAGGGCTCTGAGTGTTGCTGTGGAGCTGCCCATATCCTGGAGCCCCACAGAGCAAAAGGCTCCCCTCAAAGCCAGGAGGGTGGGGGGTTCCTGGCCTCTCCCTCTTGCACCCGGCTGACGGCTGCTTCCCTCTCGCCTCTCAGGCCGAATGCCACAACTTCATTCGCATCCTGGAGTTTGCCAACCAGACGCACCTCTTTGTCTGTGGGACCTTCTCCTTCAGCCCCCAATGTGGCTACATTGTGAGTGGCTGCCTGGCTCAGCCGTGTGTGTGTGTCTTGCAAGCGCTACCTTTCAACTTGGGGGGGGGGTCTGTATTGCTTCCACCCTGACTGGGACAGATGTCTTTCAGCCTTGGGGAGGGGCAACTCCGCAAAACCCCTTGGCACCTGCTGGAGGGTTTCAGAGGGTAGGGGCCCCACACCCCCTTCCATGCCATTCACGTGCAGACATGGCTGGGGGGTCCTTCCTCTCTTGCAGAAAGTGAGCGACTTCCGCACTGTGGAGCGGCAGGAGAGCGGGCGGGGGAGGTGCCCCTTTGAGCCCCTGCAGCCGTCTGCAGCCATCATGGCAGGTATGGTGGGAGGGGCACATCAAGGGGGGGGGGGCTTGTGAGGGTCTGGCAGAACAGTGCAGCACCCACAAGCCAGGGGCCACCTCAGGGGCCTCCATGGGTGGCTGGGGAGTGCCAAGCCCCTTGTTCCTGCTTCTGTTGTGGGGTGGGGGCCAGATCCTTCCCTGCCCTTTGCCCCTCTTGGCTCCTCCCCTTTCGTCTTCAGCCTGGCCGCTCTGCTGGGGTGCGGCCACTTGCACCCCCATCTATGAAGCCTTGAGGAGGCCCTTCCCGCCCCCCCATGTCCTGCCCTTTCCTGCTATGCCTCTTTGCCCCCTAGATGGCGTCCTGTATGCAGCCACAGTCAACAACTTCTTGGCCACGGAGCCCATCATCTCCAGAGCCACAGGGAACCCTACAGAGTTCATCCGAACAGAAAACTCCGTGGCCTGGCTGAATGGTGAGCTGGCGAAGGCAGCGGCTGCTGTGGTTGGGCAGGGTGGTGTCTTGGGATCAGGGCCTGGCGGGGGGGCTGGAGAAGTCCTTGCATGGAGCTTTGCTTGTTTCTTCCGCTGCCCAGATCCCGAATTTGTGGCCTCGGCTTTTGTGCGGGAGAGTGAGAACGGCGAAGATGACAAGATCTACTTCTTCTTCACGGAGACTGCGCGCGAGTACGACTTCTACGAGAAAGTCAAGGTTGCGCGCGTGGCCAGAGTCTGCAAGGTCAGTGCCCTGATGGGGGGTGGGGGGCTCTGGGGCGGAGGCCTGGTGCCCAGCTGGTTCTCCCTCTTCCCTGGAAGCCCCATGTCCTCCTTCCTTATGGGCCTGTGACCCACTTCCTGCTTCAGCCGGCCTTCCACTCTTTGCCCCAACCACCTTGGCTCAGTCCCCCTGCACCATCTCCCCCAACCCAAAATGTCTGCTGGGGTGGGGGCTCCTTGCTGTGCCTGCATTGCCCCCTCCATCTCTGCCCACTTGTCTGCAGGGAGACTTGGGAGGCCAGAAGACGCTGCAGAAGAGGTGGACAACCTTCCTCAAGACGCAGCTGGTCTGCTCAGACCCTCAGAGCGGCACCGTCTTTGGCATCCTGAAGGACGTGGTCACTTTGTCGTCAGACAACTGGAATGCCACCATTTTCTATGGGGTCTTTGCAGCCCACAGGTGAGGGAGGCGAAACCCATGGCAAGGCCACCTTTGGGGCGGGCAGGGTAGGAGGGAAGGTGCCTCCCTCTGGGCTGCTCCACCAGGCAGGCTTTTCTCTGCCCAGATGTGGGTGCTCTGTGGGGGGGGGGAGGGTGAGGCGGCAACATCAACATGGGCTCTTGCTTCTCTCTTGCTGGGACACCTTGTCCTGCCTGCCACGCCTGGGCACAGTGCCAGCCAGCCTTGGCAGAGGCAGCCAGCACTGAAGAGGGAGGAGCAGGACTTGGCTTGGTCTGTTTCTGGAAGGCGGAAGGAGTGGCAGGACGCCTTTGCAAGGCTTGGCTGCTGGATCAGACCAGAGGGGAAGCCCCAAAGCTGGACCTGAATGCCAGCTGCCTCTTTCCTGTGCTTGTTGCTTAGCAAAGAGGTTTCAGAGGTAGACTGCCCTTGGAAATGGGGGCTCCACTCACCTGCTGTGACACACAACTGGCAACCAGCTTCTTTCCTTGCTCCTTTCCAAGCCATCCCTGCTTGGGGGTTGGGGTCAGTCTCCACGAATCCTTTCTGGGTTGCATAATGGAGGACTTTGCTCTTGACTTTCCTGGATTCCTTCCCAGCCAGTTTCATTGGGGGCCGAGATGGAGGTGAAAGGGGAAGCCCAGTGGCAGAATGGCTGGCCTGGCAGGGGGAGGCTGCTTTGCTGGGGGGTGCTGTCTCAGCTGGCAGAGCAGGGCTCCACTCCCCCCGCCCCCCTGAGTGAGGCTGCCTTGCTGGTGCCTTTCAGGAAGGAGGGGAGTGCCATTTGCGCCTACAGCCTGCAGGATATCCAGAGGGCCATGGCTGGACGCTTCAAGGAGTTCCGGCGCGACTGCGACAAGTGGACAAGTGTCATGCAGGACGATGTTCCTGACCCACGGCCGGGGGCAGTGAGTGAGGCCCAGGGGGGTGCTGCATTGGGGGCTGGGTGGCCTGGGTCCCCTGGGCTTGAGCAAAGCCCCCCGATCCTGAGCCCCCCATCCTCTCTTCCCCTCAGTGTGTCACCAACAGCCTGAAGCTGGAGGGGATTGGGTCCACGCTGGCCCTCCCAGACCGAGTCCTGACCTTTGTTCGTGACCATCCTCTCATGGACGAGCCTGTCCACCCGCAGCAGGGCTCTCCGCTGCTGGTCCAGCTGAACACCCAGTACTGCCGGCTGGCTGCCCACCGGGTCAGGGCGCTCTCTGGGCAAGAGTATGATGTCCTGTACCTGGGAACAGGTAAGGAGGTGGCTGGGCAGCAGGTAGGCATGCCAAGTGGGGAGGCAGGTATCGGAGGGGGCCAGGCTGAACTGCCCTTCTGCTCCCCAGAGGACGGACACCTGCACAAGGTGGTCAGGACCAGCCAAGAAACCTCCCGGGTGATAGAGGACCTGGAGCTGTTTGCTGAGCCTCAGCCCATCCGCAACCTGCAGCTCCACCAGGTGAGTGGCTGGTGGGTCTGGCCTGGCCCAGAAGGCTCAAGGGGGACAAGGGCCAATGGGATCTTCTCTCTCTGGCCCTGGGACCCCCATCCAAAAGGGCTGGACTTGGCCTTCCTTGCCCTCCTTTTGGAGGAAGGGGGGGGCCTGGCTCCTCTTCAGGGTCCAGCCCTTCGTGGCCCCTGCCAGACAGTGGGAAGCTGAACTGGGAGCTCACTGGTTGCCAAAGCAGCTTTTGGGGGGGGGGCTGTGAACTGCTATGGAAGGACCATTCCCCAAACAGCCAGGATGGCGGCCTGTTGAGGGAACAGGGAAAACTGCCCCTCCTTCCTTCTTGGAAAGGGAACAGTTCCTGATCCTCCCAACTGTGCTCCTCTGTCTCTGCAGAATGGCTGCTCCGCATTTGCCCCCCAATGGCCACAGCTGGCCCCATGTGGGAGATGCTGCGCACCTGAGGGACCTTTTCCTCAAATGCATCTTTGCAGACTCCCTCCCTGGGACACCCCCAATCTCCCAATGAGCAACTCTCTCTTCTTGCTTCCTCTGCAGAACTGGCTCTTTGTGGCTTCCGACAGCGAAGTGACCCAGATCAGCACCTCCACCTGTGCCACGTACAGGACATGCCAGCAGTGTGTCCTGGCCAGAGACCCAGCCTGTGCTTGGAGCAGGGAGCAGGGGGCCTGCAGGGACCACCACGGGCAGGCTGGGTGAGTGAGGGTGGGGGCTTGGGGGCCCAGCTGCGAAAGCAGCTTCAGGAGCACCTCTGCTTGGAGTTGGGGGAGCCTGGAGGGATAGACTCTGCTGCCAGCCAGTGTTGGGGTTGGGGAGGTCACCACGGACATTATTACTATTAATTATTGAACTTATATACTGCCCTATATTGGGAGGTCTCAGGGCGATTCATAAAATAAAATCAAGATATAAAACCACAAAATACCTAATAAAAATAAAACCAACCCAATAGCCCCCCCCCCCCAAACCACATTTTAAAAGGACATCACTGTGCACTGCCAGCGGGCAGCAAGCAGAGCCTTCTCTCAAAGCAGGAGGCTCGTTGGGTGCTGGGCCTCTCGGAAGGCTGCCTCTTTGCCCAGCTGCTTTGCTCAGCAACTGCCCCCTTTCCCTCTCCTCAGCCTGGTCCAGGATATGACGGCAACCAAGGTGCTGGCGCTGTGCCCCACGGAGGAAGGCCTTGCAGGTGCGTCCGACCTTCTCCTGCAGAGAGGAAGTGCCCAGGGAGAGATGACCTGTGGGGGGCTAGTGGGGGAATTGTGAAGCGGGGAAGGTTTCGGTGGGGTGCCGCCTGGGCATCAGCTGCCACAGTATGAAGATTTGGGGGGATGGGCACCTCAGCCTCTGCTCATGGGCTGTCCTGGTGCTTCCACCCCCTCCTCAGTTCCTGCTGCCCTCTGACTCCCTTGCCTGCCTTTTCCCCGACAGAGGCTGCCCCGGTGGTCGAAATCCTGGCCCCCCTGTCTGCCCGCGTGGTCCTGCCTTGCGCCCCACAGTCTGCCTGGTCCAGCTGCGAGTGGCAGAGGCCTTCCCAAGACACCTCCGCCTACGTCCTGCGCAGGGATGGGCTGGAGTTCACGGCTGCCGCAGCCACGCTGGGCGAGTACACCTGCCGCTGCACAGAGCGTGGGGTGGGTGGGGTGGTGGCTGCCTACAGCCTGGTGCTTGGCGGGCGGGGGGCCAGCAGTGCCCCTCGCTCAGAGGAGCGCAGCTACAGCGTCCTGGTGGGGGTGCTCTGCTTTGTGCTGGGCGTCTTGGTGAGCAGCGGCTGCCTCCTCGTGCACGAGCGGCGGCGGAGGGAGCGCCTCCAGCGGGAGCTGATTTGCCGCGAGCGGAACGGGCTGGACCTGATGCAGTCGACCACCACCAGCTGCAGCCACGAGCCCCAGACGCCCAGCTCCCCCGAGGATGAGCGCCACCCGCTGGCCAACAGCAAGAAGAACGGCAGCCTCAACGGCTACCCCCACCTCTACATCAACGAGCTGGACACGGAGCAGGCCCGCATCTACCTGGCAGGGGTCCCCCTGGCCAAGTGTGACGAAACCTCCATCTAGAAGGGGGCGTCCAGCTCACTCTTGCCGGATGGCTCTCCGGAAGTGGCTGCCCCACTGCAGCCAGGCTGCTGAGATCTCTCTGGGGCCAGGGCAAGTTTGTCTGGGGGCCAGCTGGGCTGCTGCTGATGCTCCTGGCAGAAGGCCAGGCTGAGCAACTCCTTCCTATGTTGGGAGACCAGAGGGTCCCTCTGGCTTTCTGGTGGCCAGGGAGAAGCAGGGGGCTGTGAGAGAGGCCGCAGGGCTGGTTTCCAGGGCCTAGAGAAGCCCCCGACTGTGCCTGTGTGATGCGTACTGGAAAGTTCAGTTTGCCTGCCTGCCGCCCTCTCTGCAGAGGCCCTTCTGCCACTCTGCCTGAGCCACTCAGGCTCAGCCATGTTGCCCGAGGGGGCCGTGAGCGCCTGTCCCTGGGACCTGCTGTGAAGGACGTGCCAAAGTGCCCAGTGAGGGGTGGTGCCTTGGCACATGGAGCCCCCTTGCCAGCTGCAGCGGCAGCACCTGGAATGTTTACTGGGGGGTGACCTGTTCCCCTCACCACCCACCTCCATTTCAATCCCTGCAGCTGCTCTTTGGACAGGAGAAGGCAGGCAGACTGCCCCCCTTTCCTAGCAGATTCGGACTGATAAATGTGAAGGATGCTCCGTGTGGGAGCAAAGGACCTTTTGGAATACCTCCCTCCTGCTCAGTCTCGGAGGGACACAGACTCTGTGGTTCCCCACCTTTTGAATGTGGCCAAATGTGTACCCCCTTTGATCTCATATCCCGGATCTCTGCCTCCCCCCCCTTTGATGTCCCACAGGGTTTTTGCTTCCTAAGAAGCTGTACCAGGGACCATCTTTCTGTGAAACGGGTGTTGTGCTCTCCTACTGTTGTATTTTGGTTGTTTTAATTTCTTGGTTTTGTGACTTATTAAAAGGGATGAAACTTAGGAGCCCAGTCTCTCTTGTGCTCGAATCCTGCTTGCTGGTTTCCCACAGGCTGCTGCTCCAGGTGGGCCAGTGGTCTGACCCAGCAGGCCCTGCTTATGTTTTTAGTTCCAACTAGTAGGAGGAGGGGGGGCCTGGCCAGTGGGGGGTGGGGGTGGCCTGTGCTAGAAGTACCCCTCCCCCTGCTGGCCTGGCCACAATCCCAAACAAGCCAAGTTGCAGCGGGGAGGCTAGGCTGTGAACCCTCCTGCCTGGCCTTCCACAGCAGCCCCTTAACTGCCTGCTCTGCAGCCTTTCAGAGAGCCTTTGTGTCTGTCTCCAAGGCATGTTTCTTCACCTGCTCTGAAGTGCATTTGTGCCCAATTGTTTGAAATTCACCAGAGCTACCTGGTTGGCATAATTGGAAGGGATCCAAAGGATCATCTAGTCCCACCCCCTAAATATACCCAGGTCCTTCAAGCACTCCTTGTAAGGCTTAGTTTCCAGAGCCTTGATCATCTTGGTTGCCCTTCTGTGCACAGGTTCCACATAATGTGGGACAGTTGGAAGGGGACCCCCAAGGGTCATGTAGGCCAATCTGGAGAACCCCTGCCAGAGGACCGCACCACCTCTGCAGAAGGTGCCTGAATTTTTATGCAGCGATGATTCTCCTGGCCCCGCCTGTTACACAATCAAGCCAGCTTCCGGCTTCGAAGTGGAATTGTGTCTTTTGTGTACCAAGGGTGCGACTCCGGCCTGGTTGTCGTTAGGGGAAAGACTGCAGCCCTTTGCCCCAAAGACCTGCCCCTCCCAGCTGGGCTTGCATCCTCCCTCCCGGAACAGTGGGGGGACTTTTCTCCCCAGTCACGCGGGAGGCGCTGAGCTCTGCTCGCTGCCTCGGCTGTTTCCACGAGGCTCGACCCACTGAGGCTTCCGCGGGGTTGGGCCACATGCCCTCCGGGCCCCTTCCAGCCTTGTACTTCGCTGATGCGGCCCGGCTCCCGCAGCGCCCCCTCGCCGCCCCAGCTCCACCTCCCGGCCAGAAGGAGGCGCCGCTGTGGGGCGGAGGGACCAGCCTAAGCACCGCCCCCTCATGCTCGCGTCACGTGACAGCCACTTCCGGCTCCGCCACGACTGCGGCGCCGCCTTTGCTTCCGAATCTTCGCCCTTCGCGGCCTTTTTGCCGCGGTCCCGCTTCTCTTCCTGCTGGTGCAGCCGGGACTCGCCTCCCGCCCCTCGACCTCCCTTTCTCTGGGAGCGAGGAAAACAACAAGGCAGTTTAACCCGGAAGTCAGACGGAGGCGTCTCCTCTTCCGGTTTCTATCTCTGTGGGCCACGGCGCGTCCGCTTCTTTTTCCGGGGCGTGTCTCGGGATCCGGATGCTGAGGCGGGAGCGCCGCGGCGGTGCGTTCCCTCCTCCTCTCTGTGGCAGGAAGGAGGCCCGGGAGGCGCCCGGCGCGAATAACGAAGAGCGACGGCGTCCCGGGGGCAAGGCGCCTTCTCTCTTGACGAGAAACTCCCAGCCAATCGCCTTTCGAAGAGGCGGCGCTGCTCCGCAAGGTCGAATCAGCGGCTGCGGCGCTTTCCTCGCCACCAGCCAATGAGAGGAAATGGAACGCCTCCTGGGGGCGTGGCGGTGGGCGGGGGCGCGTCCGTTGCCAAGGCGACCGCTTGAAGGAGGCGCTCGAGGCGGGCAGGTGAGCCGAAAGGCGGTGATGGTCCCGTGACGTCATCCTCCCTCGCTCTCCCCCTCCCCAAGCGAGCGGCTCGCCTGCGGAACTCGCGGCCTCGGGACGCGGCGCCGAAGGCGGGCCAAGCCGCAGAGGGAGCCTCCACGCCCAGCGGCAGCCTGTCTGCGCGGAAGGGGGAGTGAAGCGCAGCAGGCGGGACTCGGCTCTCCGTCCCGTCTGATCCTGCGAGAGCCTGGCTGGGGAGCGGACCGGACCCCTTGGAAGGGGCTGGGGGAGCGCGTGACCCCCCATGGCTCCCCCCGCCAGGCCCCTTGGCCCCTGCGGCCGTGGGGTAGGGGGTGTTTCCCGCTGCCCCCTGCCTCTGACCTCGAGCGCCCTCTTCCGCTCCCTCTCCCCCCAGGGATCTCCCGGGGCTCATGGCCCACCGGCGCCTGGCGGAGGCGCTGCGGGTCTCGCGGGACTTGGTGGTGAGCGGGTGCGGCAAGGACGGGGTGTGGCCGGCCGAAGGGGACTCCTGCTGCCCCAGCAGCCTGGCCTGCCTGCGGCAAGTGCCCCTTGGCAAGGATGCACATGGAATCTACAGCCTCTGCTTTGCCCCGGGTGGGGGGCAGCTGGCAGCCGGCTTTGGCAACGGCTCTGTGCAGGTGAGCGGGGACAGGGGGCAGCTCCCAAGTGGGTCCTGCAGACCTTGGCCAAAGGGCTTGCAGGGTGGAAGATGCGGAAGGGGTTGGACTGAGGGGCCCTTGCTGGCGGATTGAGGGTGAGGGGACCTCTGGGTGCCCCAAGGGGGCAATTGAGCCGCCCTGGGCTCCCCGCCTTAGCCCAGTGGGTGGAGAGACAGCCGAAACTCCTGCCCCCCTCTCTGCATGGGGCCCCATCTATCCTGCCCTCCTCTCCTTCCCCCAGCTGGTGGATGCCTCCAGGGGCATGCCCGGCCCCTCCTTGTTCCCGGGGCACCGCACACGGCAAGCGGTCACTGCTCTGAAGTTCCACCGGGCAAAGCCAGGCCTGTTGCTGGCTGCCGGGGCGGATGGCACCATCTCCATCTACGACCTGCTCTCACACTACCCTCTGGCTTCCTGGACAGGTATGGTGGGGTGGGGTGGGGAGGGAGTCCAGCCCTCAGGCACTGGGCCTAGGCTGGGGGACCCCTGCTGCTGCCCTGGACCTCCCCTCTCCTTCTGCTCCCCAGAGACGGAGAACGAGATCAACGCCATGGACTTCTGCCGGGACGGAAGCTCCTTTGCCACAGCAGGCAAAGATCGCCATATCCGACTCTATGACAGCCACACCAACCAGGTGAGCCTGCAGTGCTGGTGGGCTGAGATCTGGAGATCTGCACCCTCTGGGTCCGTGGGATGCTCTTCGTCCGCCTGCCTCTAACGCTTCTCTCCCACTCTGCAGCTCTTTCACATTATGCATGCCCCAGATTTCATGGCCGGGGATGAGTTCACACCCCTCAGCGGACACTCGCGGCGGATCTTTGCCTTGCGCTTCCACCCCACAGAGCTGCATCTCTTTCTGACGGGTGGCTGGGATAATTCTGTCAAGGTCAGTCCTCGGGAAGGCAATCTGTGTGCATGGGCACTTCCTGACCTTCTCTTGCTGCTTTTCTGCACCTGTGGGGGGCAGTGGGGACCAGCCTCTGCCTCCTGCATACAGGGGGATACACAGTTCACCCTTTTGCTCTTCCCTGTGCCAGGTGTGGGACAAGCGGGTGTCCAAAGGTGCAAGGAGTGTGATCAACGGGCCTCACATCTGTGGCCCCGGGATTGATGTGAAGGTGAGGAGCTGGAAGGAGGGGAGCTGGGTTTCCCCCTCTGCGGCACAGCGGTTCAGAAGAGCCTCACTGGCTCATCACTTTTATCTAGTGGGGTTCTTATGGTCTAGATTTTTATTTATTTATTTATTGGACTTTTTGTCCAGGTTTCTCTCTCAAAAAAGCCCCGGGTGGCAGAACAGAAAAACTACAACAGAAAAACTTTAAAATATATTTAAACAATCACACACTTTCACTGCTAAATAATATCAAGGTTGCCAGAAATGATGGAATTCAGGCATCAAGCGTCTGGGTGAACTGAGATGCTTTAACATCCTGCCTAAATGTCCATAAGGAGGAAAACAGGTGCACCTCCCCAAGGATGGGGGCATTTCACAAGCAGGAAGCCGCTCTGGAGATGGACGTATGGAGGGTCGGCACCAGTCGGGTACCCCCCCCGCCCCCCGCCTGCAGTCCCACCATCAGGACCTCCTCCTGCCAAGTGCAAGGTCTGAGGTGGTCCCTCTTGGAAGGGGGCATCCCTGAGGTCCTTCGACCCCAAGCCACTTAGGTTTTTGCATGGTAGTTCTTGGTGCTTTTAGGATTGGTGACCAAGGGCTCCATTCGTTGAGCTGGTGGCCCCCTTCTGCACTCCGTGCAGCTTCCACACACCTTCAAGGGTGGCCCCACATGGAGCATATTGCAGTAGTCCAAGCGGGAGTTCCCTGCAACTATTGCAGTTGAGGAAAAGCTGTGGCTGGCGGAGTCTTAGCCAGGTGCAAGCACTCCCATGATTAACTTTATTAACATGTATTTATATAGCACCATCAATGCACATGGCTTTGCACATTTAAAACAAGAAATTGAACCCTCCCGAGTGCAATCTAAGAACTGCAGTCTAAGAATTGCGAGAAGGGCTGCTCAGCGACTGATCTCCTCATGTTGCTATCTCTGGCGGAGGAGGGTTTCCTGCTTCTGGGTTTCCCTGTGGGGCATTTGGCTGGCCGCTGCCAGAAGAGGAACTAGCGGGCTCACTGGCCTGACGGACCATGCTCTGCTTCTGCTCTTAGTCCCACCGAGAGGGAGGAGGAATGGCAGGGACGGGGGAGGGGGCAGCCTGTGCCGTTGGCCACTGTGAGAAAGGGGTGCTGGGCTTGCTGGGCCCCTTTTGGCCTGATCCGACAAGGCTAATGCCTTGGGCTAATGCCTTGGGGGTGTGCCTGCACATGCTTTTGAGCCAGGAAGCCCGGGAGGGAGACTCAGCGGAGTTGACTTGTGCCCTTCTCTCTTCCTCACGTAGGGAGACCAGGTCCTGACTGGCTCATGGGTACCCCGCAATGCCCTCCAGCTCTGGGACCTGCGCCTGTCTCGCCTGTGGCAAACCCTGCCCTTCCCCTGCAGCCCCACGCAGGGCGAGTTCCTCTACTCGGCCCAGTTTTGCATGGGGGGCGTGGTGCTGGCTGGCGGCAGCGGGACCAGTGGGGCAAGCGCCATCCACACGGGCACTGGCCAGGTAAGAGGACCAGCAGCTCAGGATCCTGCGCCTGCTGAGTCACGTTGCCTCCTCTGCTGGCAGCCCCACTCCCAGGGCTGAAAATGGAGATGGGGGGTGAGGGGTGGGGTCCACCTGCATCCTTCCCCACACAAGGCACATGCCCTGAACCGTCGTTTCTCTCCTGGGCTGCTTCTGCCCCTGCTGGAGCGCCCCCTGTTGGAGGGGGCTGCCTGCCTCCCTCCTGCCAGGCTCCTTGCTGACCCCCCTCTTCTTCTCTCCCTCTTCCTGGCAGGTGGTCGGGGAGATTCTGCTGCCCAACAAGCCCGTCCATGTGGTGGCCTCTGCCCCCGGAAGCCAGGCTGTGGCTGTGGCTGGGGCAGGGGGCAACCTTCACTTGGCAGAGCTGCACTGAGCCCTGGAAGGAGGAGGCAGAGCATCCTGCAGATGCCCAGCCCTGGAGTTCAGGGGCAGGGAAGCCGTCAGTCCCATGCTGCCACGGCCAGGGTGGCAGAGCCAAGCTGCTGCCTCTTGCCACAGGGGTAATGTGGGTGGGTGCCACCCCCTTTCCCCTCCTTGCCCTGCCAGGCCCCCTGCCCTCCCTACCTCAGTTTCCCTTGTTTGTTCTGCCTGAGGAGGGGGCTCCGCCTGGACCAGGGGATGCCTGGAGCAGAGGCTCTTCCCTCCTTCGGATCTGTGCAATAAAAGCTTCTTGCATCTGGAGAAGCGGCTGGCAGGATTTGTTTCATGGGTGGGTCAAGTGGGTGGGACACTTGCCTCAGCCAGCAGGGAGGGGTTGGCTAGCTGCAGGTTGGCTCAGCTTTTTGAGGACCCTGAAGCGCACGTGGGGAAGTATGTACGGCAGAATCCTGGCAAGACTTGAAACCCCCCTGCTCAAACCACCACCAGTTCATTTCTCGTAGAGCCAGCTGCTTTGACCAGCGCCTGGAAGCGGCTACTGCCTCTGCACTTCTGACTTCACAAGGCCTTGTTTTGTGGCGGATGAAAAAACTCCTGAGTCTGCCATCTTTCTGTCCCTGGCTCTGCAGTGGCCCAGCAGCCCTTCTGACGGGGCTCCGTGAGCCCCCCTAGCCCAGGGAAGACAGCCACATGGTGCTGCCTCTCAGGTCAGAGGCATCTGGGGGGCCTGTGCAGGCAGGGGCGGCTCCATCAGGCAGTGGGGTGATGGGCGAAAAGCGCCTGCCGGCATCTAGTTAGTGGCAAAACTGCCTTTCTGCTTGCTAAGTCTCTTTGGAGTCGGGGGGGGCATGGGTCCCTCTCCCACCAACCACAAAGCTCCCTGGATATGTCCTCCTGGCACCACCTTTTGGGCGGTGCCCCCCCCAACCCAGAAGGCAAACACCTATGCAAAGGGATTTGGATGGGTGTTCATTTCCTGGGCTTTTTTTGGGGGGGGGGGTGTCCCCAGTTGGGCATTCCAGCAAAGAGGGAATGCACCTTTTCCTGCTTCCAAAAGGGGGAGGCAGTGGCAGCTCCCCTAGCCCAGCTGGTTTGGACGCTTCCCCGTTGTTGGAGCCATTGAAACATTATGGGGTGGTGGCTCTGCTGTCAGGAGCAGGGTCTGGGACTCCAAGGCAGGAGGTGAGCTGCTGGGGAGGGTCTTTGAGTTCCAGCTAGGAAGGAGGGGGGCTGAGGAGGGGGTCCCTTGGCGCTGCTGTGGCCAGGCTTTCCGGGTGCCCCTCAGGCAGGGTCTCCCGCAAATGGTTCTGGGGAAGCAGTCCTGGCCAGGCTCACCTGCCCTGTGGTGGAGAATGGCCGCTGCCCAGCCAGATTCGTGCATATTGATTTATTTTTAACATTTAGATCTTGCCTCACAGTCCCAGGGAACCCTCAACGCAACTCACAGAGCAACTTCAAACTCGGGTCCTGCCAGGCCACCAAACTGTTCCTTGCCCTGTGTGCCAGTCAGACGCCGTCCAGTATGGGGGGGGGGGCTTCAGGGCAGGCCACTCTTGTGGGTGGGGGCTGGCATTGGCACTGTGAGTTCTACACAGCAGCTGGGTCCCCCAAAGCCTCTTCCCTCTCCTACTGCTCTTAGATCCGGCGCTGCAGCTGGGCCTGGCAGCCTTCAGGTGCCAAAGGCTGCCCACTTCTGGACTACTGCTGAAGTCTAGGCCAGTGCTTTGGCTGGGCCTGCCCTCCTCAGTCCTTGCCCACAATCCTTCACGCCTGCAATGTCCATGTGGAGTCGTCTCTTAAGAATTCCCTGCCAGATTTGTTTTCAGAGGCTCGTTCCTTTTGCGATTCGGGGAGGGTCTCTGGGAAGCAGTGCAGGGAGAGGGATGCCCGCATCCTGCCCACTGCACCCAGGAGGCTCCCCCCCCCAAGCTGTGAATGCAGCAGCCCTCTGTGGTGGTGCTTTCGTGCGGGAGGTTGCTGGTGCCACTGGGAAGGAGACCTGCGTTCCAGAGGAGTAGGAGGCAGCTCTGCCCCAGCAGCTTGATCCATGAGGGCTCAGTGCAGAACTGGCAAAGCCCTTTCCCAAGCATGGAAGATGTAGGTCCATGGTAAGAAGTCCCACTTCTGTGCCCTTTGAGCCTTCTCTGACTGGCGTAAGGGAAGGGGCTCCTTTCAGAGCCTGGCCCGGCCGGTCACCCAGCTGGTACGTGAGGGTGCTGGGTGGGCGCCTACAGTCCAAGAGGGTCCATGAAGTCACAATAGACCAAGGGCAGTGGCAGGAGCCTGGCCTTGACTCCGGCGCATCATGGAGCAGCCCTGCTGTCACCTGCGGACGGCAGCAGCCAGGGCCCTTGGGGGGGTCCTTGGAGCACAAGGTGGGGGGCCCCCCTCTGCAGCAGGTGCCTCCAAGCACAGCATTTGCAAGCAGCCTGAAAAAGGCAGAGAGATGTCAGGACCTGGGCTGCGTACTACTACAACAACTTTATTATTTTTACCCTGCCACTCCCCCAGCCCCCATGGTGCTGAAAGAGGGCTCGTGTGTGCATGCACTGGGGCTGCATCAAGGGATGGGAGTTTCGGACCAAGTGCTTTGGCCATATGGTCGACACCCCGTCTTGGGACGCTGGGAAAAGCTTGTGCCTTTTTCTCCTGCCTGAGGCCCTTGACAGTCATGCACTGGCTGGACACCCTCCATCAGTTGCAAACCTAAAGGTTAAACATGGGCTCCAGTCTGTTCAGAGGGGCTGAGGCTGAAGGGGGAAGCAGGTGGGCAATGAATATCAGGAGCTGCTTAAAATATCAGTCATTTTTGTTTCAGTCAGCTGCTGCAACTGGAAATATTCTGCATTCCCCATTTCTAAATAGAAGAGCCTTCTAATTTCTTTGGCTAGACTCCTTGGCAGAAGGAGAGAAGGTGGGCTGGCTCTGCTCAGATGCTGGTTTTAACCTTTAAAGCCCTATACGGCCTAGGACCCGCGTACCTATGGGACCGCCTCTCCTGGTATGTCCCATGGAGGACCTTACGGTCTTCAAACAAACCATCTTGGAGGTCCCGGGCCACAGGGAGGTTAGGCTGGCCTCAACCAGAGACAGGGCCTTTTCGGCCGTGGCCCCAATCTGGTGGAACGCTCTGTCACAAGAGACTAGGGCCCTGCAGGACTTGACATCTTTTCGTAGGGCTTGCAAGACAGAGCTGTTCCACCAGGCCTTTGGCAATCCTCACAGAACTCTAGCCCAATGGTTGCCATTAATCTGATTTGAATTGATTTTATAATGAAATGATTTTAGAATGTTGTATCATTTTTACTGTTGTTAGCCGCTCTGAGCCCGGCTTCGGCTGGGGAGGGTGGGATATAAATAAATTATTATTATTATTATTATTATTATTATTATTATTATTATTATTCTGCTATGACGTGGCATGGCTCCTTTGGGTGCTCTTTGCCCACAGGTGCGCCAGTGTCATCAGTACAGGGAAGGCCCAGCACACTTGGCCTAGAGACTGTCCTAAAGCGATACCTTTATGGTCGACCGTCCACCTGGCTCAGGTGGGCACCTGCATGCTGAGGGCTCTGCTTCCTCCCACCACTGGTGGTCCTTCTGGAAGGAGTGGAGATCCCAGCCGGGGCTTCAGCTGAATGCCTTCGGTCTCCTCGGCTGGACTCGGTGGGCTGCTTCCCTGTAATGGGGCAAAGTGGGCAGCATTGGCATGAAGAGCCCCCTTGACCAGCCTGTGTTCTGGGAGAAGGAGTAAGGAAGACTGGAACCCAAAGCAAGCAAGGGCCACATGAACACTGTCCTCTGGCCCTCCCAGCCCTGGAGGCTGAGGCATGGCTGAGCCAGCCCCCAACCCCCCCTCCCCGCCAGCAATACCTCGCTGGGTGATGCTGCGCTTGGCTCTCCTGGGACTTTCCAAGCCCAGAAATGCAGTCCCTTCCAGCAGTGGGGGGCGTGGCGTTGGCGATTCTGGTGGCAGCAACATTGGGCTGGGCGCTCTGCTGTCACACTCGCTGAGCAGTTTCCCTTTGGCGTGTGAGAGTGAGAGAGACCCAAGGGGTTAACCTCAGCCTGCCCACTTCTAGCCACACAGCAGCTCAGCTTTCCCCCAGCCAGGCAGCCACTCCCACATTGCCTCATTAGGGAGACACCCCCCCCCCCCAAGGTGATGGTGAGCAGAGCAGGACTTGGGTCTGGGCCCAATCCACCTACTCCGCAGAAGCCTCTTGCCCTCTTGAAAACCTGGTGGTCACTATCCTGCGAAGAAGCAACCAGGGCTGTTACAAAGGGAGGAGGGGTGAGTCTGGGTTCTTTCTAGGCCTGTGACTGTGCCAAGGAGGGATGGAATCCCGCAGAAGAGGCTGCTGAACCTGAGCTGGCTGTGTCTCACCTGCAGAGCTGCCCTTGGTCTCTGGAGTGCTCTTCTCTCCAGCACCTGACAGCCTGGAGGGGAGGAAGGGTAGATGGCACTTCAGTCTTTGCTTCTCCAGGCACCTTTCCCATCCTCTGGCTTCTTGCGGACGGCTGGTCCTGTGGCCCTGGTCAGCCTCGCTCCTCCCTGCCCCTCTCCTCCCTCCACTGGCCTTGTGTCCCTGGCCTTGCACCCATTCATCTGCCCCCCTTGCTCCCTTGCACAGGCACCCCCACTACACATCCTGCTCATCCCTTGGCACCACTAACGTCTCCACTTTCCCCCGAACACTCCCCATTCTGTTGGCCAAGGTGTCTTTGAGGGCACCCACCCACCCGCCTGCCTCACAGCTCACCTCCGCTTCACTGACAGCTTCTGCAAAACCACCCGGTACGTTTTTGCAAAGTGCACCATGATGGGATCTGGGCTGGACTCAAACTCCTGGAAAACTAGAGCAAAGCAGGTGTGCTGGTCACAAGGCGGTTCCAACAAGGCCTGGCTGCCACCAATCACGGTGATGTTGCTCACCCTGGCTAGGATTGCAGTCCTATAGAAACCCATGGAGAAGGTCAGCCTCACAAAGCCCTCGCTCTGGACACAGTCCTGGGAGCAGGAGCAGCACCAGCCACCGGAGAACTCCTTCCACAACCCTCACGGTGGCCTCTGGGTTGCACAGGGAGGCAGAGGCTGCTTGATCCTCCACTGCCTCCCTCCAGTGGAGCTTTCACAGCGGATCCATGGGGCTAGGCATTGAGGGGGCCCATCCTGACTCTCAGCTGCTACTGAGGTGGCCAGAGGGACTCGGGTTCTGTGGTTGCCCCGTCTGGCTCTTTGGGCAGGAGGCAGAGTCCTGGCCGTCTAACCCCAAACCAGCTACAGGGGCTTTCCTTCCCCCGGAGATGGAGACGGGGTGGGGGGCATCAGATGCTGCTGCCCTGCAGCCCCACCATCCTCTGGCCCAGAGGATGGGAGCTGTGAGCCCAACAACGTCTAAGGCATTTCTAAGTCGTTTGACTTTTAAAAGTCCCTCAATCACATGAAAAAATAAAAGATAAAGATAAAGATAATAAAGCAGAAACACAACGTCATACCAACCAGTGAAACATGACTATAAAAGCAGAGAGAAGCTGGACTGCAGGAACAACAGGGTCAAATCTGACGGGTCAGGGAGAGGCGGGACACACAAGAAAGAGGCCTCCGCAAGACCTCATGCCTGGTGGAGGGGGCGGGCATTGCCTCTGTAGCTCTGGGCCTGCACCCGAAGGTCTTCCTCCCCAAAGTGCGCAAAGCGGAAGGGCACCCCTCCCCCCTTACCTTTGTTCAGGTAGACAATGTCCTCTTGCTCAAGGTTTTTTGAAAGCTCAGAGCTGTAGTAGTTGAGAGTGTGACCTACACAAAGAGGAACACGAGGCAGTCTGGGGTGCTTCCCCAAGGACTGCTCAAGACTCTGCTGGTTTGCAAGCGGAGAGATCTACAAGCCCAAACCCGCACCCAAGTCTGAAGGCACCATTTCAAATGCAAAGACTTATTCATCCTTGTGCATCTCATTCACAGATTAAGGCAATAAACATTGGGAAAGGGGTCTCAGAAAGAGGGGAGGCCATGTCAGTGGAGGTGAGGCAATGTCAGGAGGCCTGAGGCTCCCGGTGGCCCTGATTCTGCTCTCCCCCCCCGGTGGGGGTGAAGGCAAGAGCCCACCCACTGCCTGTCTCCTGGGCTCCTTCTTACTGGCTGGGCTGTCACCCCCAGGGATGCATCACCACACATCCTGCAGGGAGTCCAGCACACTGCATTGTGCTCCCTTTCTTCAGCCACAAAATAATGTCAAATAGTGAAGGTTTATGGGGGCACTTGGGCATCCAGCTGCATTGGCAGAAGTGCTAACTCAGAGTAGGCCTATTTCCCTGTAGGGGAGAGGAGCATTGCTCTCTGCTCACCTGTGAATCGGGCGGCTGCATGACTTATTTCTACCTGGGGGTGATGGAGGTATCCCAAGGCCTGGGATATAAAAACGTGGATGTCATCGTGGTGGTTCCTCATCTGCAGAGACAGAAAAGGCTGGCATGGATTGCAGAGGCTGCTTTGATTCCTCCTCGATTTAGAGTCTGTTCCTACAGGCAGGTTAACCTGCCCTCTGATCCGCGGGCAAAGGGGGATATATACATTTAATAAAGAATGATTATTGACAAGCCTTTGCTGCTCCTTAAGCAAGCAGTGCAACCAAGGCGGAAACACAAGAAGGGCCTTTTCAGGACGCGGCCCCTTGGTGCTGCAGCCCCAGCAGCCAGGTGCACCTTTAGGGAGACTGGCCGGCCATTTGCAGGGACTCCCAAGCAAGCAGCTCTTTTCTCTCCCTGGTGAGAGGCAGGGCTGGGCCTACTGCATCACCCAAGGGAAGCCCTGGCCCCGCAGATGTTGCTGAACTACAACTCCCATCAGCCCCACCAAACATGGCCAACACCAGGGAGGATGGGAATTGTAGCTCAGCAGATCTCCAGGGCCAGCGGTCCCCCACACCAGTCCCAAAATCTGTGCCAGAGAAGCTCTGGTGTGGCTGTGTCCTTGAATTGGCCTCCTAATCTGGACTCAACCCCCCCCCCCCCTTGCTGGGGCCAGAGGCTCCCCGTTCCCAGTTGCCTGCCTGGTCCAAGTGTCCTGGGATGTTGATGATGAGAATTTATATACCACCCTATACCCGGAGGTCTCAGGGCAGTTCACATAAAAGATCAACATAAAAACCACAATATATATAATTAAAATAAAAACAACCCAATAACAACCCTCCAAAAACAACCACATTTTAAAAGGGCATAGGATGTCAATCAATTCAACCAAAGGCCTGGTTAAAAAGGAACACTTTTGCCTGGAGCCTAAAGGTGTATAATGAAGGCACCAGGCGAACTTTCCTGGGGAGAGCATTCCACAGACGGGGAGCCACTGCAGAGAAGGCCCTGTTCTCATAAATGAAGAGGGGCAGCTTGGAAATCAAACAGATAAATGATGGGCAGAGCCACATCTGACAGCAGGGGTGCCAACCTCAATAAAATATGGGTGGGGGGCAGGAAAATCCAGCCCTGCATAATCAACCACATGACATGGTGCACCCAAACCATTTGAATGGCAATGCCCATTAACTTTGGGAAGGCCCAGCCCCCTCAAATAGTTTCGGGGGGGGGGGGACAAAGACCCCTCAGCCCCTAGGAATTGGTTCCTATGCTCAACAGCACAGCTTGCCAAGCTCTTAATCTGGAAACCTCCTGTTTTCTTGGTGGGAGCACCTGTGGGAAGGGAAGGATCTTTTTTCTCTTCTGTGTTTGTCCTCTGCAAGAAAAAGAGCAGCTGCCCTCCAGCCCCAAAGCTGTGCATCTCCTTCGCTCACAGCAGCAGAAGACTGTGGCTCTGGAGGCCAATTCAAGGATGCGGCCGCACTGGGGGCAGCTTCAGAGACATCGACAGGGAGGAAATAAAAAAGGCTGGGAAGCTGAGAGGGGGCTGCTGAGCATGATGGGGGTCATTATGGAGGATGAGAAAAATGTGGTCAGATGGGGGCATGGAGACACATGAATGCCAATAATTTTGTATCTATCTCTGAAAAACCAAACCTCAGACTCGGTGCCCCACTGACCAGGTATTTCCACACATTCACCACGCAGTTCCGGGAGTCATCCCAGGCCAGGCTCCGGAACATCAGCTTCAGGTGGGCCCACCCGAGGAAGACCCCGCAGTGCAGGAGGGTCAATTTGCAGCTCTGCAAGCAGAGGGAAAACCCGGGGGGGTCACCCAGGGAGGAGGAGAGGCAGCTGCACTTGATCCAAAGAGATGCTTCAGAGGACGGCTCCCCCCACTTTGCCAGCAGCCGGTATCTCCTTCCCTCTCTGCTCCCCTCCCTGTTGGCTGCCCAGATTCAGGCTGCTTGGTCAGGAGAGCTGCTAGGAAGAAAGAGCGCTAGCTCACCATGGCCAAGTCACCAGCCCAGGACCGTCCGCACGGACCAGCAGCTCTCTCCGAGGTTTCAGGTAGGGGCCTTAGCAGAAAATGCTGGGAAGCAGCAGGGATTGAGTCTGGGACCCTCTGGGTGGGGGCTGCCCTGTGGAGTGGTGCCCATTTCCCTCAACCCAAAGGGAGATTCCAGCTGGATCTACATTGATGCTCTAAACATCTTAAATTAAAACGTTCTATAAAGCTTAATAGGAGTTTCCCATTGTCACGAATATCTGACAGATATTGAGTAAATCCAGAAAATGATTAGAGTGAAAGGAGAGTAAAGTCAAGATAGAAGAAGAGATTAAAGAAATAATGAAATGCGTTTAAGCTAGATGGAAAAATAAAGTAGTGTAACAAGAATGGCTGGAAGTCAAGTCACTTGGTAGGTGTCCATGAGGTGTGTAGGTATGATGATATGTACAGTATAGGTAGGTAGTATATAGAGTAATGTAGGTATGTTTTATGTTATGAAAATAAGGTAGTGTGTTGTGTATGTGTATTGTGTAAATGTATATGTATGTGTTTTATATGTTAATAATTTTTTAAAAAAAGGAGTTTCCCATTGTCAGAGGCTTGCTGCTCTGCATCGCCCTCTGGTGTCATATTTTAATAATGCATTATTAAATGACGAGTGTCAATCAGTCCTCCACTGCTCATGATGTAAGGGGAGCAGTTTCTCAAAAGCTGCCTTTCGGTGAGTCAGACTATCAAGTCTGCCTAGTTCAGTGCTGCCCACACTGACTGGCAGCAATGGCTCTCCTGGCTCCAGGCAGGGGTCTTGCTCAGCCTTCCCTGCAGATGCTGCCAGGCAAAGCATCTTCTGCATGTAAAGCAGGTGTCCATGACCCCAGAGCGCTGGCCTTGCCAGTGTGCTGGGCCTGCAGATCTGAGGAAAGGGCTGGGCTCCCTCCCTCGGGGGCACTGAGGCTACTTGCCATGGCTACTGTGCCGTCTCGGTCCTTCAGGTGGAGCAGCAGAGAAAGGAGGCTGTAGAGGACTTCCTTCCTCAGGAGAGGCTTGTCTGCTTCTTTGGCCTTCATCACCAGCTGCCCAAACAGGGAGATGGATGCTGCACGGACGGGGCCTCGCTCCTGGGAGGGGGAACACCAAGGCGGACAAGAGGCACCCAGGTCAGGGCCAGGACAGCTGCGCAACACAGGGTAGAGATGCAGGAAGGTGGGTACGTGGGGGGGGGGGGCACCGGGTGACAGGTGCTTCTCGCCCCCCAGCTCTTGGGGGCACTGTGCCTTCTCCAGCGCTGTTTAACCGGTGGCCACTGGGATCGGGGTGGAGGAGAAACGCATTTTGGCTTGCACCTGAAGCCAAATCAATCAAATCCACACTTTCTAAAGCAATGTGAGAACAGAACCATCCTTTGAAGTTCACATATATTCAAATTATGTGATGCAATTCTCCAACCAATGTTTTCAAAATGCATACTTTGGGCAAAAGTGTGCACAAAAATGAAGATATTAGTGAAAACAACATTTCTCAAAAAGATTTGAACCTGTCCAGGCACTCAGGGGAAAGCATCTCTGCCTCCAGGCTCCCTTCTCTGCCCTCACCTGGGTGTCTAAGCAGCAGCAAAGGCCAGTGGCCAGAGGAGAAGAGGCAGGCCCACCCCCTCCCTGGAGGCCAGGGGCCCTCATGGCTGATGCTGACCCTCAAGGCGCTGGCTGCCTGGCCTTGTGCCTTTGCAAACATCCTCCTTCCCCAAACGTCCCCCACTCACATCTTCGAAAAAGGAGCGCACGTTAAGGGCCAGGTCCATGCAGAGGGGCCCGATCCCCTGGCCGTCCATCTCGTAGATGGCAGTCATGATGTCCTGCAGACCCTGCAGGATGTCTTGTTCGTGGCCACTGAAGACGGAGCCAATCAGGGTGGGCAGCTCCTCACGGAGAACCTTGACCTGGGGGGGGGGAGAGGGTGGAGGGGCTGGGGGGGCTCAGCCACATCTGTGAGGGGTGTCAAGCACCCCCTTGCTCAGACAGCCTCCCAACGGCTTCCTCTCCCACCCCAGCTTTGTCCTGACCAGAAGTATTTATTGCCTTGGCAGAGCACCAAGATGCGGGTAGGGAGGAGAGAGAGCGAAGGCAGGGAGACCCCCACCCTCCAGGGGCCGGGTGAGGCAGGAAGCAAAGACTCCTGATCTGAGAGGGTTTTCCTGGCTAAAAGCTGAAACCCCCCCATGCCCCCAGAGTCTGCTGCAGCTGCGCTGGCAAGAGGCTGGCAGGACACTGGCTGCTCCTTCTCCCTGGTGCTTGTTCAGGATCTCCCTTCGGCCCTTTGGCCTGGGGGTTAGGGGCAAAGGGGCTGGAACTGCTTGGCCACCCCCTCTTGGAAGAGGCTACCTCCCCCCTCCCTCCCTCCCTCCCTCCCTCCCGGAGGCTGTGTCCCAGAGGGAGCCTCACCTGAGCTGAGCACGAGGGGTCCAAATGGAAGCCCTGTTGTGGGGGGCAGAGCATGAGGCCGCTCTTCAGCCCCTGGGGCCCTCCAAGCTCCAGCTGCTTCCTGGGGGCCCCCCTCACCTTTGCCGGCTGGAAGACAAAGCTGCCAAGCCCCTTCAGGCACAGCTCCTTGATGATGGGGTTGGCGGCTGCTGATCCTTCCTCCAGGTGGTCTCGGAGGCTGAACCGGTTCATCATCTTGACAGCGGATGGGCTTTTGAGGAACTGAGAGGCGGGAGGGAAGGCTGAGCGGAAGGACCCCCAAGCCCTGATGGGACCCCCTCCCACAGAGACGCCAAGAGGCAGCCTGAGAGGAGGCGAGAAACGACTAAGTGAAGCCCCCCCCCCCCCCCGACTTGCCCTGGGCTCCAGGGCCATCCTTGCGAGAAACCCCTTTCCCCAGCCCTCCGCTTGCCCTGATCACTCAGGGCTTCTGAGGGGTGGGAGGAAGCTGGCAGCTGCCTCTCTGACCCCCTGGCACCGCCTCACCTCGATAACGAGAGCCAGCGCAGTCATCTTTTTCATCTCGTCCTCCTCGCTGTTGAGGATGAGCGCCGCTTCCCCAAAGATGCCAGGGATCTGGGGGCTGTCGCACTCGGTCATGGCCCTGCTCAGGCGACAAGTGGAGAAGGCAGGATGTCTGGGGAGGGCTAAAGTGGGGGGGAGGAGCAAAGGCAGCGGAGCCGAGGGGGACCTGCACCCCCAGGAAGGAGGCCTGGGAAGGGCTTCCCCTCACCTGGCCATTAGGCGAGTGCCTTGCAAGAAGCGATCCGGGGTGCTCAGCACCATCCATCCCTGCTGGAACTCGATGCAGGCATAGACGGCCCAGTCTCCAGCCACAGAGAAGAGGTTCTTCATGATCTCTACCGAAGTTCTGCAAGGGACCACCAGGAGTCAGATCTCCCCAGAACTCCCCCAAACTCTCCTCCCGCAAGATACTGCCTTGGGGCTGGCTCTGTGATGAGGCAGAGAGGCAGGCGCCTCAGGCGGCAGGGGCTGAGGGGAGGGGACTGCGAGGGCCACATCGCCTGCCCTGTAGCCGCCATGCTAGCCTTCAGCCCTCAAGTGCGTGGGAGATGCTGTCCTTTCACCAGCACTGGAGTGAGATCCGCCTGCCAATCCAACGGGCATCTGCATGTGCCTGGGGGGAAGGTACCACCTTGCCCTTCACCTCATGCAGCAAAACGTCTTGAGAGCCAGCTCTGCTGCCCCATTTCTGAGCAGAATGTGGCAGGAAGAGAAAGCCAGAAGCCTCCTCCAGGCACCAGTGAACTCCATCTGTGCCACTCCTGCCTGCGGCTCCCAAGTCCAAAGGAAGAGGCTTCTTCCCATTTTTAGGAGACGCTGCATTTAGCAACGACTTGAGAACAGGTAGGTGGACTCCAAGGCCCCTCCTTCCCCGCTTTCCGCACAAAGAGCCCCAACCCACTTGTTGCATCAGCTCTTTCCTGCCTGCTGGAGGGGGCGGCCTCCATGGAGCAGGCAGAAGGCCCCCCTGCCTGCATCCCCCCCAGTTCTTCCTGCTGCAGGGCAGGACCCTCCCTGCCCCCCCCCCACAACAGACGCACACCGCTTCCTGCTGGGGACCAGCCTGGCCAACCTTCCCTTACGGATCCTGTCAGGTACCTCTGGAAGCTGAGGGCGCTGGTGTTTTCTCTGAGGAGGATTTCCTGCCTGACTTTCAAAGAGTCGGGCAAGTCCAGCTGCATCACATACAGGACCTGCTTGAGCAAGGGGATGAACAACTGCAGGTGCATCTCTGCCAAGGCCTTGCGGTATCCTGGGATGTGGAAGGTCTCGTAGATGACGTTCATGGCCTGAAGAAGAGGAACGCCAGGCACCTGTCCTCACTGGGCCTCTGCACCCAGCAGCTTATTCTTCTGGAACATGCCATGTCCCCTCAAGGCCATTCACGCCACTGTCGCCTGTCTCCAAGTGCCAGTGCTCACACCCAAGAGAGAGGGAGGGGCCCTCTGCCTAGAGAAGACCAACTTCCCACCCGCCAGTCAGTGGGATACAGCCAGGCCAGGCCCTGTTACTCACAGCCAGAGACATGGCGGCACTTTCTTCGTTGCTCTCCAGGGGATCTTTGACCTGAAGGTGCTTCAGCAGGAGCTGCAGGACTTGGATGGCCACCTGGGGGCCAGATGCCATCACTGTCCAGAGCTCGTTGGCGTGCCTGTGAAGTCAGCCCCGCGGGATGCAGGATCAGTCAGCGGCTTCCCCTGGGAGGAGCAGCAGCAGGGAGCAGAGCATGGCTGTGGGGGGCAGCCTAGCCACGGTTACCCAGAGAATCAAGCAGCCTACCTGTTGACAGGTATTGAGAAGGACAGGCAGCTCCGCATCACCTCCTCCATGTGGTAAGGGACCATGAAGGCCAAGGCCCTCAGCACCACCTTCCGGGTCCAGCAGGAGTGCTGGCGCTGCTGCAGACACAGGTAGATGGCACCAACGATGTCTTTCACCTGGGAGAAGAGAAGCGCTGAAGGCGGCCCAGCAGAGCTTCTGCCCTGTGAAGTGTGGCCCAAACCCAGGTGCCCCTTGGGCTCTCAGGGGAGGAGTCAGGCCAAGGCTCCTTGTTCTGGCCAGCGCCAGAGATGTTTGGGTGCAAATGCTCTTTGGTTTATGTGGGACCTCAACACACACACTCCATTGTTGGCTTTTGTGTCTCAGTGGGGTTCATCATTTGCAAAGGGAAGGCAGCTCTAGCTCCTCAGTTGGAGTCACTGAGCCAGCAGGGTGGAGCAGAGGCTCCCAGGCTGAGGGACTCTTCTGACCATTAGCTCCAGGCTATCTGAAAAGGGGAATCCCCTCACGCAAACCTGCCTGAGCTCTGAGGTTCCAGGGGAGGTCCTTCTGTTGGTCCCACCACCCTCCCTGGCATGCTTGGTGGGGAGGCAGGACAGGGCCTTCTTGGTGGTTGCGGCTCCCAGGCAATTTTAGAACTCCCTCCCCAGAGAAGCCAGACTGGCTCCCTCCTTGTTGTGCTTCTGCCAGCAGGTGAAGACCTTCTTGTTCCAACAGGCTTTGGGGGACTGACTGCTTTTAATGAAAGGGCTGGTGCCATGCTGCTTTTATTGTAATTACTTGCATGGTTTTAAAAGACTTTATATATGCATAGAGTTTTACTTCTATCAGTGTTCTGCATTCTGATGACTGATTTTTCTATATTTTTAGCTGTTCTTGGTTTTATCTGCAAGCTGCCTTGAGTCCCATCAGGGGAAAAGGTGGGGTATAAAGAAATCTAGAATGATAGTCATAATCACCCTTTCCACCTTCATTGCGTGGTTCTTCAGAACGGCATTGAGCACTTCTTCTGCAGCCTTCAGCAGCTCAGCGTTGGAGCCTCTCAGATTATCCAGAACGGAGAGCAGGAAGTTTGTCAGCTGAGATGGGAACAGGTGGTCCTCACAGTGCTGCAAAGAGCAGGGGGAGAGTAAAAGGTAAAATGGTGGGCTGGACCCACCAGGAACCCTCCCTGCTCTGGAAGCGTCCTGGGTTCAACCCCAGTGAGAGGACCAGGGAGTAGCAAATGAAAGATCTCAGGACAGACCACAGTGAGCCTGAGGGACCGCAATGCCCAGCCTGGCATAAAGGGAGCCTCTTTGGGGCCTTCTTTCAGGAGCAAACAGCTCACGGTGGACGCCTTTTCCTTGCCACCCTTTGCTCTCATTTTAAACATCCCATAAAAAACGCATAATTGTTCCCTTCTTAAAAGCCTAGATCTACATCCCCTTGGGAAGGCAGTGAGAGGAGTACGGCTGCTCTGCAGGTATGAGGCTGTGTGAGCAGAGGTGGATTTAGGGGAGCACAGCCGCTGGGTGAAGAGCCTTGGGGTGCTGCAGGAGAATGAAAGGCAAGAAGTGGTGTGGGGAGCCGAATTTTGGTGTCACACAGGTCCATGACTGGTGGGAGATGCTGGGTGGTTGTCCACATGGTCAGAGGGACCAAGCAGAACCTTCTTGTTCTGGGCAAATTTTGGCCAGGCTGGAGTATTATTATATCAGAGATCATAGTCCAGAAAATCTGGAGGTGGCTGCCCATCAGCTGCTCCACGTGAACCCCCACCCTGACCCTCACAAGGACAAAACAATGTTTTTTATTGGCTGCAGGCAAGTGCCAGGCCCCTCTCCCCACATCACCACCAGGGATCCATGCCATTGGGGTGGGGCTGGCATGGGATTCAGTTGGAGCCCATGCACAGAGGCCCAGGGGTCTGGAGCCTGTGGGGGGCACTTGGGACCTCGTGAGGCCATTTCCACTGCTGAGAGTGAGGTGCAGGGCACCTGCAGGGCACCACCTGAACCTGGCTTGTGGCGTTAGGCCCTCCCTCCTCCCTCCTGTAGATCAGAGATCAGGTCCAACATTTTTTGTGGTCTTTAATGCTGGCTTTGCACCCCTGCTGTCACCACCATGACCCACTCTCATGGCTCCACAGGGGGTGGCATGGGTTTGTGTGTCTGTGCCCGGTCCCTGCTCTGCTGTGCAGGGGGCAACACATCCTGAGAGGCCCCCTGCTGCTTTTGCAGAGACCCCTGAGAGTTGCTGCCAACACACACTTTCTAGGGCTGGGGGAATTGTCTGGGTGACACGCAGAGCTGGATTCTGAAACCAGCCGCCATGGCTGAGCTGTCTGTCCCTCTGTGCGCCAGGGGACTTGTCACCATACCATGGCCATGTGCCAGCTGCTCTCTGGAATCAGAAAAGAAAAGCCATCCTCTTCCTGGGACCTCGAGTACCTCCTCACTGACCACCTCATCCTCTTCTGCTTGCTCTTCTTCAGCGCTGTTGAAGGAACAGAGGGAAAAGGAGGAGACCACTCTGGGCAGCAGCGACTTCAGCATTTGCCAGAAGCTGCATATTGAAGATGCCAGGCAGGCACACCCTTGCGGGGAGGGAGTTCCACAATTTAGAGGCCGCCACACAGAACACCCTCTCCCAGGCCAAACCTCCAGCTTCTGCAGGTGGAGGAACTACCAAGAGGGCTCCCTCCACGCACCATCTTGGAAGGAGGCAGCCTTCCAGGTATTTGGGGCCTGAGTCATTTGGTGCCCTAAACACCAATGTAAATGTGGACTGGACCCAAATGATGGCCTTTAAGAAATCAGTCTGACACGGCTGACACCCCCTCACCCCCTGCAGGTGCGATGGGCAACTGTGGCCTCTGGCTCACTCACTATCTGGGCACAGCAGCAAAGAACCACAGAATTGTAGCATTGGGAGCAATGCCAAGGGCAATCTAGCCCAGCCCCCTGCAGTTCAGGAAGCACAGCTAAAAAGATGTGGTGGCGGTGGCAGATCCCCCATGTCTTACCTTGCCGACGCAGCAGGACCTCATAGAGGCAACTGACTCCTTGCACCGCAAAGGAACTGATACGCTGCACCGGATCATTGCACAGAGTAATCAGGACAGCTGTGAGATGAGCCAACTTGCAGAATTCCCCTGAGAACTGATTTACAGAAGGGAAGGGAAGGAGCTGCTGGCAAGGCACCCTCCGGGCTTCAAGGTGGTGCTGCCTGCTGTTGTGCATGGACTGGGATGCCCACTGCGGCGACCCAACCGCCACAGGACACATGTCTGGAAGCAGCTTGGGCAGGATCAATGCCATGCGTGCTCAGGAGAAATGCCAGGGGAGTCTGAGTGTGTCTGCTTGAGGGGAGCATTGACCTCCCCCCTCCACAAACCCATGCAGAGTCCAAAGAGGCCTTCATGGATTCTACCAACGCCCTGAGTCATCATCATCATCTTCACCATCACCATCATCTTATTATTATTAATTCAAATTATAAACCACCCTTTATCCAAAGATCCCAGGGCAGCGTACAATATTAAGAACTTAATTTACACAGCATAATAAAACACAGCATGATAATAAAATATTCATAATAGCATCCACCCACATGTAACAGGCCATAGATTGCTTAATGGTGAAGGCCTGGGTAAAGAGGACATGTAAAGACATCCAATGATGTTGGCAGGTGAGCCTCTCAGGGGGGAGCATTCCACAGTTGGGGAGCCACCACAGAAAAGTCCGGTCCTGGTCGTGCAAGAGAGCTAACTCTCCTGAACGCCCAAAGTGTTGGAAGTTTGTCTCGATGCTGCAGCCACCGCTGTGGAAACATCTTCTGCAATTCCCACTGAAGGGGGGCAGAAGAGTCCTCAGGCCACGCGGGGCTGGAGCAAACAGCCCAGCACCATCCTGGGCCTGTTTTCCTCCCTAGGGAGCCAAGGTTTCCTCTGCCCCTCTCTGCCAGGAGCTGCAATGGGCTCCAGGGGGCACCGTGCCATATGTGGACAAAGGGGGCAATGAGGAGGGGGCTCAGCTGCCCCAGGGCTGCCCCTGCTGGGCTTCTGGCCAGGAGCGCGTGAGGAAGAGAGGCCTATTCTGGGCCCAAGGAGACTTTGCTGATACTCACGTCTGAGTGGAAATGTGTAGCGACGAATTTCAAGAGTTTCATGGCTGTCTCCACAGCATTCTCTCGCACATGGTTGACTTTTGCCTTCATCCAGGGCTCCATGAGCTGGAAGACAAAGGGGAAACTCAGGAAATGTGTCCTGGCTGAAGTCTGGGACTGAAGTTGAGGGTTGCAGACAGCGCTTCTCTTCCGTCAGATTTTGCAGAATTAGCAGGACCAATTATTGGGTGTGTGTTTGTTCCTGTTAGCATATTAGCGGTCACCTCTGCATCTTAGAAAACAAATGATTTATGTCACTAAACATGTCTCTGAACACCCCCTGCCCCCCTTCAGAGATCTGCTTGGCATCCTGTGATGTGTGGCCTAAGAGGAGAGAGCCTGAGAACTACGAGAGGTGCCAGCACTTGGCCAAGGCACCAGAGCTCCTTCCGCTGCCCCCTCTCTAGCTGCACACCCCCAGCATTGGTGCCCAGGGAGGCGGGCAGGTGAGGGGCTCTGGGACCAGCTCCCATGCTGATGAGCACGCAAAGGATCATGCTGCTTGCCTCGCCACCATTGCATTCCTTTGCATTCAGTCGTACCTCCATCATGTGCTCCAGCTCACTTGGGCTTCGGTTTTCCAGCAGCAGGGCCTGCAACATCTCTTCAAAGCTGCTGATGGTCTGGAAGTAGAGCCCCTGGAGCAGAAAGAGGCAGCTGCCATTAACCTTGCACAGCCCAACAGAAAAGAGGCATGGGGGCTGTCTCTCTCTGTGTGTGATCTACCTACCTACCTACCCCTTGCTAAGAGTTTGTGGGGTGCAAGACATCCTAAATCCCTGGATACAATAACAGAATGAATCAGGCTTGGGGGAGTTAAACTGTTCCAGGCACTGAACCTGCCCGCCATATAGTGGTTATGTTAACAATACAAGCCAGGCCAAATTGGTCATCACTTCCTGAGTGTGGGTCATTCAGGAAACAAAGCCTAGAGAGGTAGTTAGCAGGGGACATAAGGCCAGAGTTGTGATGTGCTGACAAAGCCTGTGACAACTGTAGGAAGGAGTCAGAGATCAGGGCTGATTTCTGTTTTGGATCCAAAGCTATTGCGCCTATTGGAGAAGCAAGACCTCTGGAGCTCAGGTTGTGTACATGGGTAAATGAACCATATATCATAAATATGGAAGGGGAAGAAATGGAGGCAGTAAGAGATTTTACTTTCTTGGTTGGGTTCCATAATCACTGCAGATGGTGACAGCAGTCACGAAATTAAAAGACGCCTGCTTCTTGGGAAAAAAGCAATGATAAACCTAGACAGCATCTTAAAAAGCAGAGACATCACCTTGCCAACAAAGGTCTGTATAGTTAAAGCTATGGTTGTCCCAGTATGTATGTATGTATGTATGTATGTATCGCTGAAAAACTGATACTTTTGTATTATGGTGCTGGAGGAGACTCTTGAGAGTCCCATGGACTGCAAGAAGATCAAACCAATCCATTCTGAAGGAAACCAGCCCTGAGTGCTCACTGGAAGGACAGATCCTGAAGCTGAGGCTCCAATACTTTGGCACCTCATGAGAAGATAAGACTCCCTGAAAAAGACCCTGATGGTGGGAAAGATGGGGGGGGGGGCACAAGGAGAAGGGGATGACAGAGGACGAGATGGTTGGACAGTGTTCTCGAAGCGACCAGCATGAGTTTGACCAAACTGCGGGAAGCAGTGGAAGACAGGAATGCCTGGCGTGCTCTGGTCCATGGGGTCACAAAGAGTCAGACACGACTAAATGACTAAACAACAACAACAACAACAACAACAACAACAACAACAAATCATAAAGACTCCATAGACTTTGCTGTGCCTCATTTCCAAAAGGAAACACAAGCCTTGTATAAGCCTCAGGACCCTGGAGTCTCACACCAGAGAGATAAAACAGCCTGGCTGACACCCACCCCCCTTGCCACATGGGGTTGGGGCCTGGTCATTATCCCAAGAAGTCATTTCTCTGCCTGGACTAGCCAGAGTAGAAGAGGAAAAGGTAAGGGGCGTCTGGGTGTTGGCTCCTTTCTGCCAGCTCTTTGACTACGGAGGGCGAGAGCTGGCGCAGGCCTCTCCCCACCCAATAAGCAAACTACAGCTCCATGCCACCCGCAAAGCAGCCATATCGAGACCATTCTGCACAGAGAAGGAGCTTCTCAATTCACTGATGGAGCCTGGAGCAGTTTTGTGTGCTCTGGTGTTGGTGGCGGATGGGTGGGCGTGAGGGTGGAGATGCAGTGGGGCAGCACAGCTCCCCATGTTTCCTGTCCTGCGCCCATGAGGAGCCCTTGAAATGAAGATTGATCCAAATGACAAGTTCTAAAATGGCAGCCAAGATGCTTCCAGGGCCGCATCCAGAGGGTGCTGTCAGAGGGCCCCTTTCCTGTGTGGGGAGAGATCTGCTCCTTCAGCACAAGCACTTTCATCCATTTGGCTGGTGGCCACTGCCAGACAACTACTGACAAGTTTTAAACAGTAAAATGCAGCTAAAAGCAATTGGTACAAAGAGAAAACAAGCCGACCAGTACAAAAACATCACAAAACCACCCCAAGCCAGCACAAGGTCAAAACCCACCAGGGTGAAAAGCCAGGCAGCTCAAGGAGCTGCAATTCCAGCCAAAGAGGCCAGGCAAGGCAGAGCCTGGGGGGCGCACCCCATAAGCACCTGGGGCATGACTGCCAGAAGAGCACCATGCTCAGCCCTGGGAATGCAATGGCAGCAGCCAATGGGAAGTGGAGGCATGCAAACAGACGTGCATAAATTTGCACGCACAGTTGGTTGGGATTTGCCAGATCTCTCATCTGCTCATTGTAAATTCCAGGGCAGTTCTCATCCGGAAACTATGTTGCAATGCAAGTGAGATGGCAAAGGGAAGGGCTCACTTTGACGCTGGCTGCCTGCTCATCTGCCGCAATTTGCCCTTCCAGGAGCTCCAAGGGGGCCAAGCAAAACATGCTTTGGAAGGAAGCACAGAGGAGGCTGGTCTTCTTCTCTGCCTCAAGGGGAGGCTTCAGTTTGCTGAGGAAAAAGAAACACACCTGAGATTAATCTGTGGCACCAAATGGTGAAATGATGGTTGTGCTCAAGTCGATTGAGTCACATCCTTCGATTCACATCCACATCAGTCCGACAAAGGCACCTTGGGGCTCCTAAGCACCCTGCAGCTGCAGTCAAGGATGGTAGCAAGGCAGGGAACCCCTCAGCTCTGAGGGCACGTGCCTGGCATGTAGAAGGCTTGATCTCCAGCATCTTCCCTCAGAGGTTGCCAGGGGCCCCTCCCCTCTGCCTGAGCCCATGCAGAGGCTGCTTGGGCTACTGTCTGGGCCAGTCACACAGGCAGGTTCACTGGTCTCTGAGGAGGGACCCACTCAGCACATCCCCCCTTCCACTCTCAGTCAGGGGAGCAGCCCTGAATTTTACCCCCCCCAGCATCGTTTTGCCCCTACCTGAGTTGTGTCACGATGTACATGGCGTCTTGGCGCACGGTGTCCGTCAGGGCATGGATGGGCTCTCTCTCAATCA
Organism: Podarcis pityusensis; assembly: GCF_964106645.2. Taxonomy (NCBI): domain Eukaryota; kingdom Metazoa; phylum Chordata; class Lepidosauria; order Squamata; family Lacertidae; genus Podarcis; species Podarcis pityusensis. Next base: position 78,146,164 of record NC_138034.1, read on the forward strand.
GCACCTGCCAGTCATTGCAGACACAATGTGAGTGGCATCACTGAGCATGGCAGGTACCCTGGCAAGCAGACCCAGAACTGCTCTGCCACCTCTTGTCACTTCTGTCTTCTCTTTTCCAGGCTAAACACACCCAACTCCCTCAACCGTTATTCATAAGGTTTGGTTTCCTGACCCTTGATCATCTTGGTCACCCTCCTCTGAATATGTTCTAGCTTGTCAATATCCTTCCTGAGGTGTGGCACCCAGATGTGGACCGGGGACTCCTGGTGGGGTCTTACCATGGCAGAACAGAGTAGCACTGTGACTTCTCTTGATCACTTGCAACAAACAACCTGTGAGCTGGACAGAGCTGGCCCAAATCAGCCCAGTGAACTTTATGGGTTTGGGTTGTGTCCTACCCCAAACTGTCTCTGGATCAGTGGCCAGGCACTGGGCAGAGACTTGGTGAGGACCCACCACTGCGATGATCAGGGAGGATGCTTCCTCAGACCACCAGCTTATAGGTGTAGCAAGTCTAGAGAAGCAACCAGATTAGTCTGTTCACTTACTACAGGTTTCTGGATACGAAGTGTGCAGCTGACTTACTATCAGGCATTCCACAAGGGGGGATTTCATGTACACTCGAAGGCTGTGTGCTTTTCCTGTTGCAGAAACGGCCTCAAGGAACATCAGCACCGCAATCAAAAAGGTTTTCTTCAGGCTTATGGTCTAAACCCAAACCCAGAGCAAAAAACAGACACTCATTATCAAACAATGCTGAACCCTTATGTAAGCCTCTTTTGTAGGCAAGATATTCTCTAGCAGGGGTGGCCAGCTCCCAAGAGGCTGTGATCTACTTTCTGAATTAAAATCTGGCAGTGATCTACCCCCATTTTGGGGGTGGGTGGGTGGTTCAGCTCATAGTTGTTGAGCTTCTGTAGGGAGAGCCAGTGATCTACCAGTAGATTACGATCTACCTGTTGGATGTGCCTGTTCTATAGAATAAGTGCACAGTTTGCAAAGTTCAAACAACCAATTAAGCTATTTAAACAACTTTTGATCAGGTAAAAAGTTCTCCCCCCTTTTAACCAGGGAACAGATATTTTAACGGAGCATTTAATACAACTTCTTTTGAAGAAGTGCAAATAGCAAGCACCATTTCAAGAGAGGCCTTCATTGTCGGTTCTTTGGCATGTATGTCTGCTATTATTTGGATACCAGTTGAAAGCACATTTAAACCTGCTCAAGTGTTTGGGTCATAAATTGGCTCTGGGATTCAACTGCTCTCTTGTTATGCTGGTTTGTTATGCTGCTTCTCATGCAATTTTTAGAGGCGTAATTGCTGGCTTTGGATGTACTTTGGATGTTGTGCCCCGTGCCAGGCTCCTTGAGAAGGAAGAGCAAGATATAAATGAATAAAGTCTCTTTTAAGGTGATGCCTTTTGTAGCATACACATTGCTATCTGGCATCAGGATTTCCAATTCATGTAGTTAACCAAATAAAATTAACTATTGTCTGAAAGCCCTAAAAGACCTGTTGAAATAAAGGGAACAAGAAAATACGTTCTTCATTTGAAAAGATCCAGTGCGAGTAATGTAGAGGCCATGTTTGTGGCTGATGCAGCCAGTTATTTGTGGCAGTGAAAATCAAATGAGGAGCTGCTCAGAATTTGGGGGAAAGTGCCCAGGTTGAACTGGTGAATGAACAAAAGGGGAGGAAATGAGGTGCAGCTTCAATGTCTCACCAGAATAATGTCTGGCACCACAGCTGCTGAGCATGGAGCCAGTGTTTCCTTTGAGCTTTTCCCTCAACCCACCCAGAGCCCTAGCCAGCAGTCAGCTCAATCCCTATTGATGTATTACTACTACTACTACTACTACTACTACTACTACTACAGTTTATATACCACCCTTTATCAAAAGGTCCCAGGGTGATGTACAACATTAAAAACACATTTTTTGCTTCAATGGGCATTATGTTACACTTCCTTGCACTGAACCTGCTTTTGCCATTTTGTTGGCAGAGATCCTTCTGCAGCTCTGCAGTTTGCTAGTGACCTGACGGGGTCTTGACCACTCTCACTGATGCTATGGCAACTGCTAGTTCTGACTCCAAAGGTATTTAACTGGTGGCAGCTGCCCTGGAGGTTGATCTGTTTTCCAGACCCAGTTCAAGATGCTGGTTTCTACCCACAGATCCCTCAAGGTCAGGGGACCCTCTTATTTCTGCCCATGCCTCCTCCCCCCATGCCACAGCCTTCTCCTGAGATTTAAGCTCCACTAAGGAGGCCCTGCAACAAGTGTCACCTGGTTTGCATTCCAGTCTGGCCTCCATGCTGCCAGATTCCCCAAGCTCTGGCATCTCCATGAACCCGGTTCTCTTCCACCCTTCTGGAAGCAGACCCAGACCTGACCTTGCTGTTGAGATTAAAGTCTGCATATCTCGGTGCAGCTGTTTATTGTTTGATTTTGCTCTTACTGGATTTTTGGTTTTAGGAACTTAAAAAGCTGCCTTATATATGCAGAGTCAGACTGATCAATATTATGAACCTTACCAGTAAGGAGTTATGAGCTGGTTGCTCCAAGCTCAGAACATGTAGTTGAAACAAGTCACCCTAGTGTGTCTGCACAAATAATTTAGAAACATTCACTACTCTGGAACCTAAGTTGTACTGCCTGTGTTTTCTAACTGCTGTGTGGAAAAGCACATGAACCTGACCTTTGAAAAGTTTGTAAAAATATCCCTTTTAACCTACTAAACATGTGGTCTCTTACTATGCTAAGGGAAGAGAGGAGCAATATAGAAGAGGGTATTTTAAAGGTCTAAGAGCCTATACTTCCACACATTACTTTTTTGCATATGTTGTGATTTTAAATTTCTGCTGGGTTTCTCTCACCAAAGAGTACTTGCTCCAAAACTTGATCTTGGCTTCCAAGGCACTCTTTTTTATATACCTATATAAATCTCATTTAAGCAGAGGTTGGATGGTCATCTCTCAGGGACACGTTCGTTGAGATTCCTGCATAGCAGCGGGTGGACTAGGGGACTCTTAGGATGCCTTCCAACTCTACAATTCTATTATTCTAATTGGTATAGAAAAGTTATGAAATAAAATAAATCCCGCCCTTCCCATGTCACAAAACACATCATTGATATAGAATTAAAAACCATAACCTGAAAACAATTAAAACATACGAAATACAGCGATTTGTTGATACACATAGTGCATAACACCATTCTCTTTATCGTAAAGGCAAAAATGGCCACAATACCATTGGGCTGGTGGTGCAATACTCAATCAATTTGGACAGAATCAGGTCCACTCTCGGGAGAACTTCATCTTTGATCCCCAGGGCCACCTGCCCATAGCAGAGCAGAAGGGTGTTCCACTTGAAGTCCTGGGGGTGGGGGAGACAGTCAGTGTTGCCAGGATCCTGTCCAGCATTACAGGGAAGCCAAAGTCAATGGGATTACCCTCCTTCTATCATTCCCCCAAAGGTCCTTCCCTTCACTCAAGCAGCAGAGAGTTTGACTTTCTTTTTTGAGAAGACAAGATCCCTGGAATCCCTGCAGACAGAGGTGGCTCCTTAGTGCCTGCCTAGTGGAGAACGAGGTCAGAGGCCTCCCTGGTGAGACTGTGGAAAGTTCTGCAGCAGCCTCTCTGACTGCAGGCGGAGGTGGGGGTGGAGAATGACATGAATCAGCACAGTGCTGAATTCAGGGTGGTGAGGGCAGCTGCCTTGCGTGTCTAATGCATCCTGCAGGCACTCTGGGAAAGGCCAAGGATCTTGCCTTCTGTCCAGCCTTGGGCCCATGAGGAGCCAGAGGTCACCAGGAGGGACTACGCAAAGCCTCCATTACAGGACTTGCCACACTTGCTTAAGGCAGTCTCATATGTTCTGGAGTCATTGCAACACAGAGAGACATTGCCAAACAGAGTGGAGCAGAGCAAGGAGTTTGGGAAGCCACAGCCAGCAGCAAGGAGGACCCAATGGCAATCAAGCACTTTTGCAGACAATGCAGAAGTCGCCTCTCCCTCCCTGAGAACCAGTGAGAACACCAGACTTCGGCTGTGTCACGAGCAGTAGGCTCGTACTGTAACCGGTAGGCTAGTCTTTGCAGAAGTACAACATAGCCATGTCCAAGAGAAACTCATAACTTCCATATTTATACTTGGGAATAAAAATTGTCTAATTTCAACAAAATATTTTGTTGTTTAAGAATATAAAAAGGAGAGGAAAATACAATACCATGAGCATCTCCCCTCCCCGCTGCCCTGGCAATGTATTACTTTTCTGAAATAATACCTGGCTGCTGCTTTCTGTAGATGTTTCATGGGTGGAATAAGCCTTGCTGAAGTTCTCCAAGGCTTTGAAAACCTCATCAAGGTGGCGAGACGCAGCCAAGCCAACTGCAGAAGCAATGCCCTGAAGGAGGAGGAACCAGCCAAAGGAAACAGGGTGAGGAGGGAGCAGGGTGTGTGCGCACATGGCCCCATCTCTGCACAAGTAGATGAGCCAGACCAGACCATGTTTGTCCTGAGTTACACAAAACTCTTCCCTGGGCAGAGAAGCCAGGCAATGGGATTCTCTGAAAGGTTTCAGAAACAGATGATTACAAATGCAAACATTTTAGGCACTTCAGCAGATCAGCACCCTTGGACGGCAAAGGGCTGCACACGACATAAACAACACGCTAAAGATCTCTGCTAAATCCACTAGCCTTTTAGGATACAATTCTCAGGCAAGTCTCTCAAGGCGACCAAGAGACTGATGGCACTCCAAGGACTAACCCAAAATGTATTGTGATATCAGCATTCATGGATCAGAGGCCACCTAGTCAGACACATGGAACGGCCACCTAAGCGGGCAAGGAGACCACTTCTGAGGTTGCAGGGTTTGAACTCTATCCAGGTGGCTCTCCACCTGCTCACTGACTGCTCACTTGGTGCACCTGGCAATGAAACTCTGGCCCACAAGATAAAGTATTAGCCTTTCAGATGTCATAGGATTCTTGACTGTTGCAACAGAGCAAACCAACAAATCCAGCTCTTGTTCCTAGTCAGTCACCACCAGTTCAGACTCCATGATTAGACTTCTTTGCCCCAATATACATCACTTGATACTTGCACCTGCCGTTTTGCTGCCATTTCACTCATTTCACAAACTCTTTCTATAGCTTCTTACAATCCTGTGGTTTTTTTAAAAAAATCACGCTAAATAACATAGTATCATTGTTCATCACCAAATTTGGTCACCTCACTGCTCATCCCCAACTCTAGATCTTTCATGAACAAGTTAAAAAGCAGAGGTCTCTCCTTTCTTGTAACTTGAGTCCATTGGCATAGGCCCTACCCTCCAGAACAGGAGAAAACAAGCTTGCTCCACCTACTTCCTTCCAATGGGAGAACTGCCTCTGCTTCCTGTTTCTTAACCAGTTATTGATCCACAAGGGGACCTTTATCCCATGACTATTGAGCTTACTCAGGGGTTTCTGGGATGCGGCATTTTATCAAAAGCTCTTTGAAAGCCCAATTACACAATGTCAACTGAATCACCCCTATCTGTATGCTTGTTACAAAACTCTCAAGGTTTTGTAAACTGTTTGAAGGTTTTCTTACAATCAAGTTGTATAAGAATTGTGTGGGATGGAAATATACAAATAAAATAATGCTAAAAGGTTAATGAGACAGGACCTAACCTTGCAGAAGCCATGCTGGTTCTGTTTCAACCAGGCTTGTCCTATCTGCTTCATAATTCCACATTTCATAATGCTTTCCACCAGTTTTCCCAGGGCAGACATTCATCTAACTGGCCTGTCATTTCCCAGATCTCTTCTGGGCCCCTTTTTGAAAACTGGTGATCCATCAGCTACTTTCCAGCTTGACTGCTGCATTTCCCATTGCCTTGCCCTTCAGAGAACTCCCTTCTGCTGGTCCTGTGGACAAGGAGGAGGCTGGAAACCTCTCACCTCTTGGATTACTGAGCTGTGCCAATGGCCCAGCATCAGCCTTGGGGCCCCCAGGGATGTGTCCAGGCCCTTGTGATCATGTCAGATTGGGCAGGAAATCAGGTGACAGATGTCTCAAGAGAGCCAACTCAGAGGCATTTCTTCCCTCCCACACTCAGAGCCACTTTTCTCCGGGACAAGCAAAGCTCAAATTCTTTCACTTGGTTAATGAAATGCCCTGAGGATGGGTGCTCCTCTTTCTCTTCTGGGCCTCCCCACCTGCATTTCCCGCGCCAGCCCAGCCCCCTATTCCCTGCCTCAGAAAGTGCAACACTTCACAGGCTGCTCTCCTTCTCCTGACCCACACTTCACCCTAAGGTCCAAGCTGGGCCATCAAGGACAGCAGGAGGATGTGGGGCTTGTCTACAAATGCAGTGATGGAGCCCCTTTCCTGGGAGGAGATCCGCTGCCTTGCCTCACCGTGGCTTCCCAAGGTCCTCTGTGGTGCAAGGCCAGGAGATGGCTGAGCTGCTCCTGGACTAACTGAGAGTCATCTGAGACACGCAGGATGGCCCCATAATACTGATAGAGAAAGACCTGTTGGAAGAAGAGGAAGAAAACAAACACCCACAAGATCACAGGGAGAACCTGGAGTGTGTGTGTGTATGGGTGGGTGTGGGTGTGGGTGTGGTTGACTGAGATTTCTTTTCCAAAGCATGTTACAATAGTGTTGTGAGCCTTGGTGGTAGTGGGCTGGGATAGGTGGTATTCCCAAGTCCCTTCTAATTCCTGGATCCAGCAAGGATTCAGTTGTTGGAATAGCCAGGCCAGCTTCTTGGTAAATTAATAGCCCCTAAGTATGTGCAGCTGGGGTAACAAAGGAAGTGGCTTTGTGCTGGTAGCTATCCCTTCCTCAACTGGCTTGTAGTTAGAAGGAGAAAAGGCAGAGTTGAGACATGCGTGAGCTGGGCTGGAAGCAGGAGGCTGGCAGAAGCCTGAGAGGGAGAGACATGCTTTATTTCTGTTTGAAACCAAGGCTGTGACTATGGGAGAAGCAAGACCTTTTGGGGTTAATACATTGGTACCTTGGTTTTCAAACTTAATCCATTCCGGAAGACTGTTCCAAAACCAAAGCATTCCAAAAGCAAGGTGTGCTTTCCCATAGAAAGTAATGCAAAATGGAATAATCCGTTCCAGACTTTTAAAAACAACCCCTAAAACAGCAATTTAACATGAATTTTACTATCTAACGAGACCATTGATCCATAAAACGAAAGCAATAAAAAATGTACTGCAGTCACACACACAAAAAAGAGCTACAAAAACAAAATAAATAGCAAAAACAGACAGACCTCAGAGTAACACTCAAAATGGAAGTGTGGCACTCAAATCGGAAGTGTAACGCTCAAAATAGAGCATGTTTGGCTTCCGAAAAAAAGTTTGCAAACCGGAACACTTACTTCCAGGTTTGCAGTGTTTGGGTTCCAAGGTGTTTGAGTACCAAGGTGTTTGAGAACCAAGGTACCGCTGTACTCTGAGCTCCTCCATTGTAGGCTGAGGTTGTATATGTGTGTAAATAAACCACAGGTCCTAAAGGCACCACATTCTCCACTGTCCCTCATTCCCAGGAACTGAATGCTGGGGAAAACACCTGGAACCTCTGGAATCTCTCACTGCTTGGAGACTGGGGTGGTGTGCAACATAGAAAGTCCTTCTTCATGCAGTACAAAGTTAAGCTGTGGAACTCCCTCCCACAGGAGGCAGGGATGGCCACCAACCTAGATGAGTTTAAAGGAGGAATGGACAAATTCATGGAGGAGGGTATGGCTTTGGGTGGCTCCTAGCCAGGATGGCTCTGCTCTGCCTCTACAGTTGGAGGCAGCAATGCTTCTGAATCCCAGCTGCTGGAAACCGCAGGAGGGGAGAGGGCTCTTGTGCTCAAATCTTGCTTGCAGGTTTCCCTTTGTGGTTGGGTTAGGGGTTCAGGGGCAGCATTTTACAGCTGTAGGGAACTGAACGAATGGAGAAAAGAAACATGACTGGATCACATGAAAACTCCATGAGAAACTTCTTCTGGAAAGCTGACCGGATTGCTAGGACCCCACTGACCCCAGGGGTGGCCAGAGCCCCAGGCCCCTCACAAGCAGAGCAGTTCATGGGGCTTCCTTCTTCCACGAACCTTCTCCGGGCTTTGGTCGTTCTGGGTCTGCTGCATTCTCATCAACTCACGGCTGAGCTCTGCACAGCAGGCCTTGTCCGTGACGTCAATCAGGAGCCGCTCCACAAACTGCAGGACACAAAAGGGAGAAACAGACTGAAGGGCAACAGCTGGCTCTTCCCAAGGCCCTCCACTGCAATGCCAAATGCTTTGGAGTGGCCTTCAAGATTGCTCAAATATATCCCTTGATTTTGTTTTAAAAACCTGACTGGTGCCTGAGGGTCCCCACTGTGGTGCCAGCAGCAGAGAAAGGCTGTTTGAACTTAGCCAGCAAATTTAATGTACTTTAATATCACCCCACCCCACAAGTTAGAACAGCCCCTCTGTGACATAGGTGCACCAGTTTCCTCCTGCCTCATGACTGGTTGGCTCTGCTTAGGTCACCTGAATAAATGCCCCCCCCCCGCCCTTGAGGAAGAAGAGCTCTCACCTTACCTCCACCAGCTTTCGCTCCCACACATCAGTCTTGTAAGCGTCACTCTCTGTAAAGGCTGCATAGGAAAGGCAGGCAGTGGATCAGGGCCACTGAGTTTCATGAGCATCATAAAGCGCTTCAGACACTAAGTCTGTGGAGCAAGCAAGGATTGGTCCTTTTGGCCTATGCAATGCTAAATCTGATGGTGTGGGCTTCAAATGCATATCATAGGTCCTTGCATTTGAAGCCGATGCCATTATAGGCTGCAATCCTAACCCCACTTTCCTAGGATTAAGCTCCACTGAATACAGTAGGACTTACTTCTGAGGAGACATGGTGGTAATGACAGTGTTAGACTGTGCACCAAAATAAACACAAGCTTATCAGCAGCACTCAAACTGTGTGTGTCCAGAAGAGCTTTGCTAGGCATTTCCCCAGAGCTCATTTGCAGGCTTCAGCAGCAGCCACGGGCAGTTCATTAGCAGTTCTCCAAATCTGTGAGGCAACTTTTGTTCATGGGAGGGGCAGGAGAGGCATAAGGGGAACAATGAGGGACCTTGAGGGATAGACAGGCAGCGTCCGCTGTGCAGGGTCTCTCTTAGAACACACTGTCTGGGTATTTGCCCCCATCTGCCCCAGTATAATAAGGGGTGGTGGCCGTTTTCTGTGATGGGCAGCTAGCAATGCTGGTCCTGTGCAGGGACCTGCTGATGGAAGCTGGCTGCTGCCTCTGGCTCATTTGGCTGAGCAGGCCTAGTTTTCTCAAGGTGACCCCTATCCCAAACACACCAGAGAACTTTGGATCAGAACCAGCTCTGTTTTGAAGACACAGAGGCAGAGTGGAAAGGGGGTACTGGGAAGGATGAGGCTTTTGTACCTTTGTTTGCCAGTTTCCCCAGAACACAGAGGATGCTACGGTATGGGAGCAGCCGCCCTTGGAAGCCGTCCAGGAGCTTGCTCAGCACTTCTACTGGGAAGTGGTTCCAGAGGGCCACCAGGATGTCACCGGCTGCATCCTGGTACAGGTCCTGAAGATCCTGCAGAAGCAAAGGGGATATAAATGTCAGGTGGGCAGCTGAGGCCACTTGCCCATTTCTGCTCTGTGGGGAGTGGGGGGCACTGCAGCTGAAGGGACCTTTCACTCAGGCACCCCCCACCCGCTGTATTTCTAACAGGCGCGGACAAAGCTGTTGGTCAGGGTAATATGGTGAAAGGTTGTTTTCCAGAAATTATCATCACAGGCCATTAAAAGACAAGAAGCAGTTCCTTCAGTTTAACCTGGAAACATGTTGGCAGGGGGGTTGTGGAAGATCCCTGGAACATGGTCCAGCTAACTGGTTGTGGTGAAAACATGGGCGGCTGCATTTCAAGGTACCTGAGATTCCCAGAGCACCTGCAAGGGCAGACACATGTGGAGCACATTGCAGAAATCTCATCTGGACCACTGCAGGACCCAGAGTAACTGATAACTGAGTCTGTGTATAAGAGCAAAGTGTTCAAAGGCACTTCTGGCTACTGCTGCCTCCTGGCCACACAGAACCTGCGGGTTGTGCAGGACTCCTCACTAGACTCCTCTGTCAACATTTGTGTGGGGTGGGGCTGGTTGCTCCTAAAGAGGACCTCCCTGGACCCCAAGGTGCTTGACAATTACCACCCTGCCACAAATACCCCTTTGGGTATGAGGTGGTTGAGAAGGTGGTGGTAGTCCAGTTGCAGACACCCTTGGTGGAAATGGGTTGTCTTGACCTCTTCCAGCCTGGCTTCAGGCTCTGCTTTGGGGCAGAATCTGCCTTGGTCAACCTGGTAGAGAACTGTCTTCAGGAGAGGGATGAGAATGGAGACCTTGCTTCTCTGTGGCTTTCATCACCACTGACCATGGCCTCCTCTGGACCTTCTCCATGAGCTGGTGGCACTGTGGTCCAGCAGTTCTGCTCCTACCTATGAGTCCAGTCAGAGAATAACACTGGGGAGTTATGCTGCCCCTTGGCAGTTGTGCTGTTGGGGTCTGCAGGGCACCATTTTACCCCAGCACTGTTTAACATCTATATGAAGCCATTGAGAAGGGTCTCTGGGAGGTCTGGGGCAGGGTTTCAGCAGTATGGTGATGACACCCAGCTCTGTTTCTGTCTTGCATCTGACTTGGAAGAGGCTGTGACTGTTTTAAGCCAGTGCCTGGGTGCAGTGGTGAGCTGGATGAGGCCAACAAACTGAGAAAGAATCTTGGTAAGATGGAAGACTCGGTGAAAAGAGTCTCCAAGGTCTGGGAGTTGGGGAGCTCATCAGTTGTGGATGGAGTTATTCTCCCTCTGAAGAAACAAGTGCATTGTTTGGGGAGCTCCTAGACCCATCTCTATCACTGAAGGCTCAGATGATGTCTAGGGAAAAGCAGCTACGGTCAGCATAGACTGGGATGCCAACCACACCTTTTTCTTAGCTGCTATTACTGGGGATGGGCTAATGGGATGGCCTGTTGTTCCACCAGGGCTCTGATTGAATGAAATTCTCCCGTATTTGCAATATGCCCAAGTACTGGAAATTATTGGGTTGCTTATATCCTTATTTTTATTATGTATTTTGTGCTTTTTATATTATAATTTTATGTTGTGAACTGCACTGGGATCTACAGATGAAGGGTGGTATACAAAATTAATGAAAAAATAAATAAAATATTGCAAGGCTTGAAAGGTGGTAGGAGAGAGCCAGCATCGCTCACTCCTTCAGCTTAGTGATATATGAAGCATCTATTTCACCAGTTCGCTCCTTACTGTGGTCCTCAGCATATCTTCAGCAGCTAGTTTGATGATGACTTTAGCCAGTTTGTAGTCTACGCTATGTGCCGACCTGATCACAGCCTGCAGGATTTCATTAATACGCAATCGATGCTTTGGAGAGATCTGCAAAAAAGAAGGAAATGCTAAAGGAAACCAAAAGTCTCATGTCAAGTGCCAAAGGTGGTTTGTGGATGCATGCAAAAAGCAGCAAAGGCCAGCACTGGATTCACTCAAGGCACCCTGAAAAAAGAAGAGAAAAGAAGCTTCCGTCTGAACCCACCACACCTGACTCCTCAAAGAATTCATGCTGGTGAGAAGCCACAGAAATGCTTTCAGGGAGAGACAGATTTAAGCTTAGCACAAGGCCCCTCACATCTCACTTGGAGGACTACAAGGCTTTCCTCTCACAGAACAGGGGTGGATCCTGAACTCCCCTGGCCTTGTGGGCCATTTTAACAGTTGGCTGGGGCCTCTTTCCTGTCACTCACCTGATGACCAAGCTGAAAAAAGAGATTCCTTTGCAGACATGGCTGGCGCCAGAGGAAGGTCCTTTGCTGCACCAGCTTTCATTCAAGCAGGTGCCACAAAGGGGCCTGCTCTGGTCAGTGCTGGTCAGCTGCCCTCTGTAATGATCTCTGGCAGGCAAGCAAGCCCTGATAAGAAGTAATGATTCTCCGACAGTTTTATGTATGTTTATTTACAAAAAAACCCACACATCCAGAGCACAGCTTCTCGCCTGCTCACATTTACAATAGTTGGTCAGTCTGAATCTTCACATCTCCCACAGCAGGAAGGACGTTAAACTCCCGCCTTCCCCCTCTTGCCCTTATGATCTTATCCAGATGCCTAGAACAGGGACTGAGAGGCTGGCCTGCCCCCTCCCCACTGATCTCTGCTTATCTGCTATGCTCTGGCTGCCTTCCAACTCTTCCTCCCCTTGAGAGATAACAGAGTCTTCCCCAGGAAAGGGGGGGGGGGTTGAACTGCCCTTTCTTGACTCTGTCAGCCAGCTCTCATCTGCAGAATTGTTCCCTCGTTCACTTAGTTCAATTTCTGAGTCTAACTCTTTCCCTGTGCTCTGGGGGGGGGGCACATTCCTGACACCCTCCCACCAATTTGCCTCACCACCACACCCCAACACCAAGACGAAGCAGTCCTCCTTGTGTCCCCCCCGTGAGCCACCCTTTCTGCTTTCTCCTTTCTGGCCACACACACCATCGCAGTCTGTGTGTCTGACTCTCCCAGACACCACTCTGCTTCACATAAATGCTTCAGAAGTGCCCAGACGGACACACCAAGCTGCAGCTGGGGGGCATGCAGGTCCCCCTGCCCCCTGCTGCTCCCAAGGTCAGTAGGTGCCTTTTGCAGGTGGTGCTTGCTTGGAAGTGCCTAAGGAACATCCAGAAAGGTTCCAACGGCAGAAGAGCCCTTCTGATGGGTGCTCTTCCTGATGGCTGATAATGGCTCCAAGTTCAAAAAGCATCTTGAGAGGCAGAACACAGCATGATTCACCTAAGGGTGTTTTGACTATGAGGATGTAGAAACCACATTTTATAATAATAATAAGTTTATTATTTATTCCTCACCAATCTGGCTGGGTTTCCCTATGCCATAAATGATGTGTAATCATTGGGGGTCACAAGCAGACCAGATCCAGGAGACCCTCAGTTCCCTTCTGCAGCTAAGCCTTATTGCCATTGCTATTTAACATCGGCATGAATCTGTTGGGAGCGGCCATGAGGCATTTGGGAGCATCTCACAGTCACAGAGTTTTCCTGCCTACCTTGTGGATGCTCTGGCGATACTTGCAGATGGCCCGCAGGACCCCGGCCAGCTTGGTCTCTGCCAGGGCACACAGGTTGTCGATGGAGGCCTGCACCAGGAAGGGACCAGTTCCTTCCCGGAGATTCCTCAGGTTGCAGAAGCAGATCTGTGATTCTGGTAAAAGGAAAGAGTGAACCCTGACCAGGCCATTCTGAATGGGTCATTTATTTTTTATTAACATTTATGCAATTTCTATGAAGAGGTAAAATCAGTTATGATTAAATGGGCACAAGATGTAGGTCAGAACCTTATGATGGAAGATTGGGAAAAATTATGGAAAACTGACCTAAAATTTACAGATTGTTCCCTATTGAAGGAGAATTACATGAAGATGATATTCAGATGGTACACAACACCAGTGCGGTTAGGGAAAATGTACAAAACTAGTTCAAATATATGTTGGAAGTGTAAGGAAAAGGAGGGGACATTTTATCATATGTGGTGGGATTGTAAGGTAATTAAAAAAAATTGGGAAATGATATACAGTGAATTGAAGAAAATGTTCCATTCAACATTTGTTAAAAAACCTGAAGCATTTTTATTAGGGATTGTAGGGAAAGATCTGCCAAAAAAGCTAAAAAACATTGTCAAGGCTGCCTCAGGTCTCAGCTCACAAAAGACCAACGCCAATCTCTTCTTATATACAAAAGTGTTTATTGCAGTTCATTGTTTGCTTCATATCCGAGGCGCGCAGCCCCACGTCTGTACGCTTAGACCGTTGAAGTCCCCTCTGAGTCAGTCCCTCCCCTGCACCAGTTTAAGAGCCTTGCGCTGCTCCACCTCTTTCTCTCTTTCCTTTTCCTCAGGGTCTTCCTGCCCGCTGGGGTTTCGCCCCTCCTGGATTCCCCTGACGCGCTATCCCCCGACTGCTCTTCCCCCCTCCTGCGGGCTTTAGGACCTGGCCCTTCCTCCGGGCTCCCTGTACTTCCGCGCGCCTCTACATTTGAACTTGGCGCGCGCGCCCAACCTCTAACTTTCCTTTTGACCGACCTCCCTTCTCTGCTGCCGGAGCTGCTTCCCCTGATACACTGGAACCTCCACCCCCTTCGCTGCACTCTGGCGGGGAGGCTGGTCCTGACGCCCAGCTGCCACTTTGGGATCCCCCGCTGGCCCCCTGTTCCTGACACGTCCCGCCTGGGGCTCCCCTGGCCTTGACCACTGGCGCCCCCTTCTGGGAATCCTCTGATTCGCTGGAAAGACTCATGGAATCTCTTGAGTCATTGTCATCCTCTTCCTCGCTGTCCTGGGATTCATCCCCATCGCTCTCCATCTCCTCCCTACCCTGTGCCTCTGTCCCTGAACCCCTGACAAACATCTTCATGTATGCGACAACGGCTGCAAGAGTTCTGGTAGCACAAGAATGGAAGACTGAAGAAACCCCAACCAAAGAATCATGGCAAGAAAAATTGATGGACTATGCAGAACTGGCAAAACTGACATACAAGCTATGGGACAAGGATAACTGTGACTTTAAAGATGAATGGGAACCCTTTACAAAGTATTTGAAGATACAACAAAGCGAACTGGACTCCTTTATACAACTGTGTAACATGCAGAAAACAGCATTTTTAGAGAAATCAAAGACTGGAACTGAGGGAAGTCGGGGGTGGGGGTGGGTGGGTTCTGTGGGGGGAGGGAGGAAAAACGGGGGGAAATAAGGATGATATGTTTCTGGATAATATGTTTTGTTTTAATTTTGAATAAAAGCTATTTTAAAAAAAACATTTATGCAAGTTCTGTCCTAATACATGAAAGGGGTGTGTGGGTTGTGGGCAGTAGTGCTGCCACCAAAAGAGAAGCAGTTCAGCTCTGCAGCCAGCAAGTGAAGCAGCCTTTTCCAGGGGGTGGGGTGAGGGCTGAAACACAGCACCTGAGCCTCTCCCTGTGAAAAAGGGTGCCTCACTGGGACAATGATTTCATGACCCCCTTCTTCTGCCTAAGGCTGACAGCTCACCATTCTCGTCTAGCTCTTCCTTGTGTGGCTCTGCCCTCTCCTTTTGCCGGGGAAGAGCAGCAGGCGCTGTGTCTCTGCTCCGACTGTGCTCCTCTTCTCTCGCTGGATGAGCCCGCACTCTATTCTTCCGTGGACTTGCTCTCTTGAAAACGGAGCAGATCCTGGAACAGAACTGAGAGCTGAGACAGGCAGAAATATCTTTCCCAAAGATTACTTAGATGTTTCCTAAACCCACCATCACCTTGTAATATCAGAGGGCACAAAGAAGAGAACCATTTTTTTTGAATGGCAGTTTATAAAGGGCTCATTGTCCAATATTTAATATGAGAGACTGTGTGTTCTCCAAAAGAATATAACAAAGGAAGACAGCTTCCTCAGTCCTCCCCATGTGATTACAGAGCCCACACAGCTAAAAATGCAGAGCTGACCAGCATGAAGTTCTATAAAGATCTAATAAAACCATAATAGAAGTGTAACAGAATAAGGTGAAATACATAAACTTTCTGAACTTTAACAGAACATGTACAGGCCAAAGTATAGCACCATGCACACATAGGCCTACAAGGGCCAAAAGAATAAGGGAGTCAGTGACATTTGGGGAATCCCCCTCATCAAAGGAACAGCTTTTCCTCACCTGCTGAAACATTGGTATCTGAAGAAGTGTGCATGCACACGAAAGCTCATACCAATAACAAGAAGAGTTTGGATTTGATATCCCGCTTTATCACTTCCCGAAGGAGTTTCAAAGTGGCTAACATTCTTCTTTCCCTTCCTCCCCCACAACAAACACTCTGTGAGGTGAGTGGGGCTGAGAGACTTCAAAAAAGTGTGACTGGCCCAAGGTCACCCAGCAGCTGCAGGTGGAGGAGCGGAGACACGAACCCGGTCCACCAGATTACGAATCTACCACTCTTAACCACTACACCACACTGGCTAACAAGCTTAGTTGGTCTCTAAGGTGCTATTGGAATTATTATTATTATTATTATTATTATTATTATTATTATTATTTTGTGCTGAAACATTGACATCAGTCCAGAAAGAGAAGCAAAGAGCTGCAAGAGAGCCAGGTTCACTGAGCCCCTGGGAGAGCCTGATGCCATGAGTTTTTCACACAGGGCAATCTGCCAGCTTCAGTTAACAGAAAAGTCGACATTTCCCACTCAATTGTTAATCAATTGTTAATCAAGCAGCAACCCAAAGGATGGTTGTAAGTTCCTTACTTATCCATTTGGGACCCAGATTAATGGAAAGTAGGGTGAATTGGGGCCAGAGGTGTACCTAGGCTCCCGAGTGCCCTTGGCAAAGAGCTGCCTCGACACCCTCCTTGTCCCTTGCACCCTGGGTAAGGAGCTGTATTGCCCCCCACCCCAAGCAGCAGAGCAGTGGTCTGGGGAATGCACAGGTGGCCAGGTGGGATGCTAGCCACTCTGAACCAGCGTGGAGAGGCACAATTTTGCACACATGCACCCAGGCCTGCATCCTTGGCGGGGCCCAACTTGACCAACCCCTAGGTATTAGATTCAGGAAGGAAGCCGTGTTGGTTTCATGGTATCTGAAGAAGTGTGCATGCACACGAAAGCTCATACCAAGAACAAACTTAGTTGGTCTCTAAGGTGCCACTGGACTTTAAAATAAATAAATAATAATAATTCAATAAATCCCTAGGTATGTCCCTGATTGGGGCATGGGGGGCAGTTTGGTTTGTTATTCCGGAAATATGACCAAACACCTCATCCTGCTGTGGATGCAGCAGGGACCCTCTTTCTCCACACTCCTGCGCAGACTCAGAGGAGAAGCTGTTATGCGCAGAAGTTACCATGACTGGAGTAAAGTGGCAGCAATGGGCTGCTTTGAGCAAGGCTTCTCTAATTATTATTTCTTATTATTCTTATTCACTTCGTATCTGTCAGAGTTGCTTCCAGATCCTAGCTCACAGAGGATCACGCTAGCCAGCGATCATTAAATAAAGGTCTTTATTGAGTTACAGTTTCCATTCTCAAGCTGCTGCGTGCAACCCTACGTCTAATGGTTAGATCGGCGAAGCTCCATCTGAGTCTCCGCCCCTTGTACACCAACTTAATATCCTAGCCTTGCTCCACCTTTTCCGCCTGACTGTTCTTCTCTGGGTCCCTCTGCCCCCCGGGGTCTCTTCCTTCCGGGATTCCTCTGACGCTGACGCTGACCCCCCTGACTCTTCTCCCTCCTTTCGGCGGGCTTTAGGACCTGGCTCCCTTTCCGGGCTGCCTACTGCGCCACTTTCCTGTGCATTTGAACTTGGCGCGCGCGCCCAACCTTCCACCTTCCGTCTGACCGTTTCTTCGCTCCCCGATGGAGGTGTGGCTACTCCTGACTCGTGCCCTCCCCCCTGTTGTGAGCTGCCAGCGCTTGATCCCTGGCGCCCTTCCTCTTCCCTGCTCTCTGGCGGTGACGCTGGTCCCGATTTCCAACTGCTCCCCTCTGAGTCCCCTCTGGCTCTATCTTCCTGGGGTGTCCCCCTAGGCTCCCCCCTTGCCCTGGCCACTGGTGCTCCTTTCTGTGAATCTTCTGATTCACTGGAAAGACTCGGAGATCTCGGGTCGTCGTCATCACTCATCTTTTCTTCTGCCTCCTCCCCCTCGCTCTCTGTTTCCTCCCTTGCCCTTGCCTCTGCTCCTGAACCCCTGACAGTATCTTTACCACTTTAGAGGGGGAAAAGAAAAAAAATCTCAAAACATCTTACAACACTTTAAAACATCAAATAAAACAATCCAGATTAAAAGATTACTGAAGAAAGTAAAATCTAAAGTATACATTCAAAGAAACATAATTAACAGGAAACTAAAATATTAACTACATATTTAACACAAATTTAACAAAAAAAGTCTTAAATATTTCAAAAGAAAACATTACTCAAGGAAGTCACACATAAAATCTACAGCATATGTGAGAAAGTAACAGATACATAAATGTGAATGCTCCATTAGTGGTTGCTCATATCCCCTTGCGAATCACCTGGAACGACATAGGTTCCCTATCTCTGAGATATTGAATTTGGTTGTTTAATTGCAGCTGAAGTGGAGCAGAAAGGAGTTCTCAGGCAGAGCTGCTCCACAGTCTTGTTCCCATCCTCACTTCAACCCTTTTAGGGCACCACAGAACTGTTGCTGCATTTTATGGATTGAAGATAGCATTGTCTTTAGCCTGTTAGACTCTTGCAAACTTTCCACTTCACAGAAAGGCGAGGAGGAAGAGGAAGGGCTGGGTTCAGTTCCTCCCCCTGCTGAATTGCTGGTTGGTGTGACAATGGATTGCCTGAGAGAGCTTCAGGCCTGTATAGGTTGACCAGAGTCTTTGTTCCTTCACAATTGCACAGCAAACAGTCGACAGATCCAGCTTTCTTAGTCAGGAGACTCAATTACGGAAACACCAGTGCTAATGTGCACCCGTTAAAACCACACCTGGGCTCCCCAAGTGGGGAGCCAGCAGCTCCAGAGAGACAGGTGAGCTACATTATTTGATGGCTTGCACATTTCCAGCTGCAAAAGGCATGTGCAGCCGGGCAGCTCCTTGGGTCTGGGGCTCCTACATGGTGATCTGCTGCCTCCAATGAGCTGAAACCATTTGTCTTGGCATAGCCAGGGAAATGGAGCCCCCTCCACCCTTCGCACCAGCCTCCCTCCTGCTCCACACACATGAGTCTCGCCCCGCCTTGCCAAGCACAAGGCCAAAGATCTGACAATCATCTAAGATAAGGTCTCAACTTGTGTCCACCAATTACCTTCCACAGAGAGTCATGTTCTTTTGTGAATTTTGTCTGACTCAACTTGGCTGACATTTTCCAGACGTTTGTGGGCAACTCTGTTCTCCAGTTCACCACAATGTACTTTATGTCATACGTGACATCACAATCACGGACTGCATTCATCCCAGTCTGTCAGCGCCAGCACTGAAGGCTTGGAAGCTCTGGAGTTCCCTGCCCACTGCGGAGAGAAGTGCCAGCACATAGCAGATGCCCAGAGGTCAGGGCAGAAAGGGCAGCAGCACAGGGCTCCTCTTGCTGCAACAAGGGCCTGAACGCTGCACCTCCATGTGTTAAAATAGGTGCAGGTTGTGCGAAGTCGCAGCACAGAGCCCCTTCTGCTGTAATCCATTCTGGGTCTTATTTCTAATAAATTTTCTCTCCCAAACTGGTTTCATTTTTGAATTGTGACCTTCTTCCCAAAGACTGCGGTGAACCATCCCAGGTTCTAATGGTGTAACTCTGTAATTTAATAGTGCCAAATGAAGATCATATTGTGACTCTTCTGGTTTGATAAGGAGTTGCTATCATGACATGAATTCCATTAGACTGGGAATATTCTGGAAGTGACATGGTGAAACTGTTTTTTATTAATTCTGAAGAGAATCATAGAATCATAGAATCACAGAGTTGGAAGAGACCACAAGTTTCCAGGCCTTTGACCATTTTGGTTGCCCTCCTCTGGACACGTTCCAGTTTGTCAGTGTCCTTCTTGAACTGTGGTGCCCAGAACTGGATACAGTACTCCAGGTGAGGTCTCACCAGAGCAGAATACAGTGGCACTATTACTTCCCTTGATCAAGATGCTATACTCCTATTGATGCAGCCCAGAATTGCATTGGCTTTTTTAGCTGCCGCGTCACACTGTTGGCTCATGTCAAGTTTGTGGTCAACCAAGACTCCTAGATCCTTTTCACATGTACTGCTCTCAAGCCAGGTGTCACCCATCTTGTATTTGTGCCTCTCATTTTTTTTGCCCAAGTGCAATACTTTACATTTCTCCCTGTCAAAATTCATCTTACAGATAGGTAGCCATGTTGGTCTGCCATAGTCAAAATAAAAAAAATCCTTCCAGTAGCACCTTTAAGACCAACTAAGTTAGTTCCTGGTATGAGTTTTCGTGTGCAAGCACACTTCTTCAGATACACTGAAACAGAAGTTGCCAGATCCTTCTATATAGTGAGAAGGTGGGGAGGGGTATTACTCAGAAGGGTGGTGGGAATGGGAGATTGGCAGATAGCTGAGATGAGCCTGCTGACGACTTCATCTTGTTTGTTTTGGCCCAGTTCTCTAATCTGTCAAAGTCGTTTTGAAGTGTGATCCTGTCCTCTGGGGTATTAGCCACCCCTCCCAGTTTGGTGTTGTCAGGGGTTCAGGAGCAGAGGCACAGGAAAGGGAGGAAATAGAGAGCGAGGGGGAGGAGTCCGAAGGAAATGTTAGCGATGACAGCGGTCCGAGGTCTCTGAGTCTTTCCAGCGAATCGGAAGATTCACAGAAAGGGGCTCCCATGGTCAGAGCAAGGGGGGTGCCGAGGGGGACACCCCAGGAAGAAGGGGCCAGAGGGGACTCAGAGAGCAGCAGTTGGAAATCAGGACCAGCGTCCACACCAGAGTGCAGTAGGGGGGAGGAGTCCCAGGCATCGGGATCAGGCGGCGCACTGCCAGTGGGAGGACATGAGTCAGGATTGGCCACGCCTCCATCGGGGAGCGAGGAAACGGTCGAGAGGAAGGTTGAAGGCTGGGCGCGCGCGCCAAGTTCAAATGTACAGGAGGGCGGCGCAGTTGGCAGCCCGGATAGGGAGCCAGGTCCCAAAGCCCGCCGAAAAGAGGGGGAGGAGTCAGGGGGGTCAACGTCAGCGTCAGAAGAATCCAGGAAGGAAGGGACCCCGGGGGGTAGCAGGACCCAGAGGAGAAAGGAGAGACGTAAGAGGTGGAGTAAGGCTAGAATCTTAAACTGGTGTACAGGGGGCAGAGACTCAGATGGAGCTTCGCCGATCTAACCCCTAGACGTAGAGCTGGGGCGCTGCGGCTTGAAAATGGAAACTGTACTTCAATAAAGACTTTTGTACATTACTGCCGGCTAGCGTTGGTCCTCTGTGAGCTGGGACCTGGAGCCAGCTCTGACAGTAAGCTCCATCTCAAAAAGTTTTGCACCAAAAACCTCGTAACGTGAGTGGACGCAGCGAGGGAAGAAGATTGGTGCTTCGCGAGCTCACAAAAGTCAGGCAAGATGACTACAGAACAGCAACTAGCAGCCCTGCAAGATGCAGTGACACAACTCAACGCGGAGGTACTCGCATCCAGGAAAAGGGAAGAGGAAGCGGCTGCCGCCTGCAGGGATCTCCAAGCCAGGTTGGAAGTGCTTGCTAAGCAGGGGCAACCGGGACCCAAATCAGAGGGGATTGGGCTGGGAAAAAGAGGAGGCAGCCTGGTATCTCATTTCGATGGGAATTTGCAGCAGTACCCTAACTTCCGAGCAGACGTGCTGTTTGCGCTGGAACTGCTGGATAAAGACTTTAGAGATGAGCAAGAGAAGGTGGGGTTTATCTTGTCCCATTTGCATGGGGAAGCTAAAGCGTGGCTGCGCAATCTGTGGAGAGATAAGGATCCGGCGCTCCAAAATGCGGATGCATTCATTAAAGCGATGGATTCGTGTTTTTTATCAAATATAGACATTGATATCGCCAGAAAAGACATACATGGGCTCAAACAAGGCAGAGCCAGTGTAAGGCAGTACCATTCCCGCTTTTTTGCGTTAGTCCATGCGCTGGGATGGGAGAAGGATTCTGCCCCAGCCAGAGACCTTTTTTGGGAAGGCTTGAATGCAAATGTGAAAGATGAGATTGCAAGGGGGGAGAGACCAAAGAGCACTCAGGAGGTTGTCCGGCGGGCGCTGCAAATTGGGGTGCGTCTGGAAGAACGTCCATGGAACAGAGAAGAAGGACGTTGGGGACGTACGCCAGTGAGAGCACCTCCCCTCTTTCCCAAGGATGCAGCGCGTGCGCAATCCACACCTCCGCAGGGAGGGGGAGAGGAACCGATGGAGATTGGAAGCGCCAGGGCTCAGTCAGCAACCAGAGCCCTAACACCGGGAGCAGTCAAAGCGAAGCCTCCTAGAGGGAACAGGAAGTGCTACATCTGCGACAGTGCTCAGCACATGGCGAAAGAGTGTCCCCAGAGGCTCCACAAGCACACTGCAGCCTCAGCAACAGTAACAGACGCAACTCAGCAGAGAGAACCACAGCAGGGAAACGACAGAGTCTGGTTGGAGGAAGAGGCACTGGGGCCCAGCCAGACAAGTCAATGAAGCCGTCCCCAGAGATTTTGCAGCCCACAGACCCCCTCCCGCCCAAACCAGTGGTGCAGCTCACAGCATCGCTCCAACTACCCAATGGACTCACTATGGAAGTGCCGATTACCATTGACTCTGGTAGTAACGCAGACTTCATAGGACTGGATTTCATTCAAGAGCACAACATAGCACTCCTGCCAGCCACGCTGCCTCTGAAGGTTGTCACGGTGGATGGCAGGGAATTGCTGGGGGGGCAGGTGGTGCAGCAAACGCCTCCGATGGTGATGCAAATTGGGAATCACCGAGAAGTCATCAGCTTCAATGTCACCCAACTGTCGGACACACCTATAGTATTAGGCATGAGTTGGCTGCACAGGCACAGCCCAGCATTGGCGTGGTACCAGCGACAGCTGACCTTCGGCTCCTCATACTGTGCGGAACATTGCATTCTGCCTAACCCGGAAGGGGAAGAGGATGACCCGCAGCTACAATTAGGCACGCTGCAAGCAGTGCCACTCAAGTACGCAGCGTTTTTGGAGGTTTTCTGCGAGAAGGAAGCGGACAAGCTGCCTCCCCACAGGTCCTATGACTGCAAGATTGACCTCCTGCCAGGGGCGACGCTGCCAACCGGGAAACTGTATTCCATGTCTGAAGACGAGCTGCAGGAACTCAGGGAGTTCATAGACCTCAACTTGAAGCGCGGTTTCATCCAGGAGTCGAAGGCAGTGGGGGGCAGTCCTGTATTCTTTGTGAAGAAGAAGGACACGCCCCAAAAAAGGCTTGTGGTGGACTATAGAATTTTGAACTCGAAAACCAAGCCCACAGCCTTTCCCATGCCCAAGATAGATGACCTGCTCGCAACGGTGAGGAAAGGACGCGTTTTCACAAAGTTGGATCTGCGAGGGGCGTACAACCTGATTCGCATACGGGAGGGCGACGAATGGAAGACTGCCATGTTCACGCCCCTGGGCACCTATGAATACAGAGTTATGCCCTTTGGATTACAAAATGGCTCCCACTGTTTTCAAGCCTTCATGCATCACGTATTGGCGGGTCTCCTCTACAAGAAATGCGTCTGCTTCCTGGACAACATCCTGATATTTTCAGAATCAGAGGAGACCCACGAGGGAGACGTCAAGGAAGTTCTGCAGAGACTGCAGGAGCACAGGCTGTACGCCAAGCTGGAGAAGTGCCAGTTCGACATGAAGGAGGTAGATTTCCTGGGCTACAAGTTGTCGGACAAGGGGCTCGCCATGGACAGCGCCAAGGTTCGCTCAGTGTTGGACTGGAAGAGCCCGCGCAATCGGAAGGAGGTCCAGCGGTTTGTCGGTTTCGCCAACTTTTACCGCAAGTTCATCAAGGGGTTCGCGATGCAGACGGCGGCCATTACCGACACGCTCAGCTCCAAGAAGAAGAAGTTCATCTGGACGGAGCAAGCGGAGCAGTCCTTTCAGAAACTCAAGCGTCTCTTCTCGTCCGAAGAGCAGCTACTGCATGTGAATCCCAGCAGACCGATGAGGGTTGAAACGGACGCCTCAGACAGAGCCGTGGGGGCAGTACTGTTGCAGCAAGACCAGCATGGGGACTGGAGACCGTGTGCCTTCTACTCCAGGAAGCTCAGCAAGTCAGAGCAGAACTACACCATCTGGGACAGGGAGTTGCTGGCCATTCATGCAGCATTCAAGGCGTGGCGGCACTTCCTCATTGGAGCCAAACACACAGTGCAGGTCCGCACGGACCATAAAAACCTGGAGTACTGGCGCACGGCAAGGTTCCTGAACCAGAGGCACATACGATGGGCGGAGTTCTTTGCGGATTTCGACTTCAGGATAGAGTACATCCCAGGCGACAACAACATCATGGCGGATGCACTGTCCAGAAAGCCGCAATACCTCGAGGAGGCGGCACCAGCAGCGGCCAAGCACATTTTCGCACCGAAAGCGTGGGCGTGCGCTTCAGCAACCGTGGACCTGGATGCTGTACGTCGAGCACTGCAGAAGGACCCCTTCGCACAAGCCAAGATGGAGGAGGTGCAAAGGGGCACGGCGGAGGACGACGAGTTCCAGATACGCGACGGATTGCTCATCCGCAGAGGGGCCCTCTACGTACCGGGAGACGACCTCCGCGCGAAAGTACTGCAGCAGTTGCACGACGCACCCACCGCCGGGCACTTTGGCAAAGAGAAGACGGTAGAATTAGTAGCCAGAGATTTTTGGTGGCCCAAGATGCGGGGGGAAGTCGCGGATTACGTCTCGAGGTGCGACACCTGCCAAAGGGCCAAGTCAGTGCACAAACCGCCGGCAGGACTGCTCGAACCGCTGCAGACACCGCTCGAACCGTGGGAGAGGGTGGCCCTGGACTTTGTCACGGATCTACCCAGCTCGAGGGGCAAGACGGCAGTGCTAGTGGTGGTGGACATGTTCACCAAAATGGCACACTTCATTCCGTGCGCGAAGGTGGCCACGGCGGAACAGACCGCCAAACTGTTCATAGACCACGTGTTCAGGGTTCACGGTCTGCCACGGTCCATCCTGTCCGACCGGGGGTGACAGTTCATCTCGAACTTCTGGCAGAAGCTGATGGGTTTCCTGAACGTCAAGATCAACCTAGCGTCGGCGAGACACCCGCAGACGAACGGACAAGCGGAGCGAGTCAACGCCATCATGCAGCAGTACCTGCGATGCTACGTAAATCAGCAGCCGGCAACATGGGTGGACTACCTGCCGCTCGCTGAGTTCGCCTACAACAACACGAAGCACGTGTCCACGGGGGTGACACCGTTCTTCGCCAACAACGGGAGGCATCCCAGAACCTTCCCGGGATTAGCGAGAGTGGGGGAGGGGGAGCCACAGGCAGCGGAAGCCTTAGCATCAGAGTTGCAGGAGGTTCACGAACAGCTTCGGAGGCAGTTAGAACTAGCAAAGCACGCATACAAACTGCAGGCTGACAAGCACAGAAGGGTTGGGGAAGACATACAGGTGGGAGACTGGGTTTGGTTAGCAGCCCAGGCAGTGCCGGCCAGATCGTTAGCGAAGAAGAAGCTAGGGCATAAGCAGCTAGGACCCTACCAAGTCGAGGCACAGGTCAATCCAGTGGCCTTCCGGTTGACACTGCCGGAGGGATCCAGAATGCACCCAGTTTTCCATAGATCAGTGCTCACGCCCTACAAAGCACCTCATAGATTTCAGGAGCCAGGCACGGCACCAGACCCGTTCAGGGAAACGCCCACAAGGGGGGGGTCGCCAAGGCGGGAACCCGTCAACGAAGTCACAGAGATTTTAGACTCGAGATGGGGGGAAGAGGGAGTAGAATATCTTCTCGCCAGAGAAGGTACCCCGGCCAGCGCCAACAGTTGGGTGCCAGACTATGCCTTGGACGAACCTCTTCTCAAGGACGAGTTTCATGCCCTTTTCCCACACAGGCCCATGCCAGCCGAGTATTTCGACGACTGGCTTTTCACACCCACATTTTCAGCTAGCACATTCCAGGGGTTCACCTCGGACGAGGAACCGGCACTAGAAACACGTTCCCCGGAGGGATCACCCTCGGGGTCTGCCTCAGACCGTTCCTATTGGTGGGACAATCGACCAGAGGAGCAGTGGCGCAGGAAGTGGCTGGGGGGTCCTTGGCAGGCAACGTCCCTGGAGGAGACCGGGGGAGAGACGGACATGGACGTGTTGGGGGAGGACCTTGGGTTCGAGCACGGCGGCAAAGAGATGGAAGCAGAGGAAATTGAGGTCGGCGAGAGCACGGAGGACGAGCCGGACTTATCCGGCTGGATGCACGCCACGGGGGACGAACTGTATCCGGCACTCACCCCCACAACGACGAAGCACCCAGTACCCACACCTGAAGGAGGGGAGGGGGGAAGGGGGGGCTTTGAGGGGGGGATGGATGTCAGGGGTTCAGGAGCAGAGGCACAGGAAAGGGAGGAAATAGAGAGCGAGGGGGAGGAGTCCGAAGGAAATGTTAGCGATGACAGCGGTCCGAGGTCTCTGAGTCTTTCCAGCGAATCGGAAGATTCACAGAAAGGGGCTCCCATGGTCAGAGCAAGGGGGGTGCCGAGGGGGACACCCCAGGAAGAAGGGGCCAGAGGGGACTCAGAGAGCAGCAGTTGGAAATCAGGACCAGCGTCCACACCAGAGTGCAGTAGGGGGGAGGAGTCCCAGGCATCGGGATCAGGCGGCGCACTGCCAGTGGGAGGACATGAGTCAGGATTGGCCACGCCTCCATCGGGGAGCGAGGAAACGGTCGAGAGGAAGGTTGAAGGCTGGGCGCGCGCGCCAAGTTCAAATGTACAGGAGGGCGGCGCAGTTGGCAGCCCGGATAGGGAGCCAGGTCCCAAAGCCCGCCGAAAAGAGGGGGAGGAGTCAGGGGGGTCAACGTCAGCGTCAGAAGAATCCAGGAAGGAAGGGACCCCGGGGGGTAGCAGGACCCAGAGGAGAAAGGAGAGACGTAAGAGGTGGAGTAAGGCTAGAATCTTAAACTGGTGTACAGGGGGCGGAGACTCAGATGGAGCTTCGCCGATCTAACCCCTAGACGTAGAGCTGGGGCGCTGCGGCTTGAAAATGGAAACTGTACTTCAATAAAGACTTTTGTACATTACTGCCGGCTAGCGTTGGTCCTGTGTGAGCTGGGACCTGGAGCCAGCTCTGACAGGTGTCATCTGCTGTCAGAGTTGCTTCCAGATCCTAGCTCACAGAGGATCACGCTAGCCAGCGATCATTAAATAAAAGTCTTTATTGAGTTACAGTTTCCATTCTCAAGCTGCTGCGTGCAACCCTACGTCTAATGGTTAGATCGGCGAAGCTCCATCTGAGTCTCCGCCCCTTGTACACCAACTTAATATCCTAGCCTTGCTCCACCTTTTCCGCCTGACTGTTCTTCTCTGGGTCCCTCTGCCCCCCGGGGTCTCTTCCTTCCGGGATTCCTCTAACGCTGACCCCCCTGACTCTTCTCCCTCCTTTCGGCGGGCTTTAGGACCTGGCTCCCTTTCCAGGCTGCCTACTGCGCCACTTTCCTGTGCATTTGAACTTGGCGCGCGCGCCCAACCTTCCACCTTCCGTCTGACCGTTTCTTCGCTCCCCGATGGAGGTGTGGCCACTCCTGACTCGTGCCCTCCTCCCTGTTGTGAGCTGCCAGCGCTTGATCCCTGGCGCCCTTCCTCTTCCCTGCTCTCTGGCGGTGACGCTGGTCCCGATTTCCAACTGCTCCCCTCTGAGTCCCCTCTGGCTCTATCTTCCTGGGGTGTCCCCCTAGGCTCCCCCCTTGCCCTGGCCACTGGTGCTCCTTTCTGTGAATCTTCTGATTCACTGGAAAGACTCGGAGATCTCGGGTCGTCGTCATCACTCATCTTTTCTTCTGCCTCCTCCCCCTCGCTCTCTGTTTCCTCCCTTGCCCTTGCCTCTGCTCCTGAACCCCTGACATCCATCCCCCCCTCGAAGCCCCCTCTTCCCCCCTCCCCTCCTTCCGGTGCGGGATCTGGGTGCTGCCGTGTCAGGGGGACGAATGTCGGATACAGTTCGCTTCCCGTGGCGGGCCGCCATCCGAAGTCTTCCGGTTCTTCCTCCCTGCTCTCGTTGACGACGGTCACCTCCGCTTCCATCTCTGTGCCGCCGTGCTCGAAACCCGGGTCGTCCCCGAAAACGTCCATGTCCGTCTCTCCCTCGTTGCCTTCTGGAGACGTTGCTCGTCCTGGACCCTCCAGCCACCTTCTGCGGAACTGCTCCTCTGGTCGATCATCCCACCAATACGAGGGTTCTGAAGCAGATCCCGAGGGTGACCCCTCCGGGGAACGGGCGTCTCGTGTCGGTTCCTCGTCCGAGTCGAACCCCCGGAACGTGCTGGCTGAAAGCGTGGGCGTGAAAAGCCAGTCGTCGAAAAAGTCTGCTGGCATTGGCCTATGTGGGAAGAGGGCATGAAACTCTTCTTTGAGCAGAGGTTCGTCTAAAGCGTAGCCCGGCACCCAGCTGTTGGCACTGGCCGGGGTGCCCTCCTTGGCGAGAAGGTATTCTACCCCCTCTTCCCCCCATCTGGAGTCCAAAATCTCCGTGACTTCGTTGATGCGCTCCTCCTGTGCCACTCCCCCTTGCCCGGTTCTCTCTCGGAGCGGACCCGGTGCCGTTCCTGGTTCCTGAAACCTGTGAGGTGCCTTGTAGGGAGTGAGCACCGATCTGTGGAACACCGGATGCATTCTGGAACCCTCCGGAAGAGCCAGCCTGAAAGCCACCAGGTTGACCTGTTCTTCGACTTGGTAGGGCCCCAGTTGTTTATGCCCTAGTTTCTTCTTCGCCAACGACCTGGCCGGCACTGCGTGGGCTGCTAACCAGACCCAGTCTCCCACATGGATCTCTTCGCCAACCCTTCTGTGTTTGTCCGCTTGTACCTTGTATGCGTGTTTAGCCAGCTCCAGGTGCCGCCGCAGCTGATCGTGGACCTCCTGCAACTCCGACGCGAATGCATCTGCTGTCTGCGGCTCCCCCTCCCCCATTCTTTCCAGTCCCGGGAAGGTTCTGGGGTGCCTCCCGTTGTTGGCGAAGAACGGCGTGACCCCCGTGGACACGTGCTTCGTGTTGTTGTAGGCGAACTCGGCGAGAGGCAGGTAATCCACCCACGTCGCAGGCTGTTGATTCGCATAACATCTCAGGTACTGCTGCATGATGGCATTGACCCGCTCCGCTTGCCCGTTGGTCTGCGGGTGTCTAGCCGACGCCAGGTTAATCTTGACGTTCAGGAAGCCCATCAGCCTCTGCCAGAAGTTTGAGATGAACTGTCGCCCTCGGTCGGACAGAATAGACCGCGGCAGACCGTGAACCTTGAACACGTGGTCTATGAACAGTTTGGCGGTTTGTTCCGCCGTGGCCACCTTCGCACACGGAATGAAATGTGCCATCTTGGAGAACAAATCCACCACCACCAGCACAGCCGTCTTGCCCCTCGAGCTGGGCAGATCCGTGACAAAGTCCAGGGCCACTCTCTCCCATGGCTCGAACGGAGTTTGCAGCGGTTCCAGCAGTCCGGCCGGCGGTCTGTGCACTGGTTTGGACCTCTGGCAGGTGTCACACCTCGCCACGTAGTCCGCGACTTCCCCTCTCATTCCGGGCCACCAGAAGTCTCTGGCTACTAATTCCACCGTCTTCTCCTTGCCAAAGTGCCCGGCAGTGGGCGCGTCGTGCAGCTGCTGCAGTACCTTGGCGCGAAGTTCGTCTCCCGGCACGTAGATGGCCCCTTTACGGATGAGCAAACCATCTCGCAGCTGGAACTCGTCGGTCGCTGCCGTGCCTCTGTGCACCTCTGCCATCTTTGCTTGCGCGAAGGAGTCATCCTGCAACGCTCGTCGCACCGCATCCAGGTCAACTGTCGCCGCCGCGCACGCCCACACTGTCGGTGCGAAGATGTGCATGGCGGCCGCTGGCGTTGCCTCCTCCAGATACTGTGGCTTACGGGAGAGAGCATCCGCCATGATGTTGGTGTCCCCCGGGACATACTCTATTCGGAAGTCGAAATTCGCAAAGAACTCAGCCCAACGTATCTGCCTCTGGTTCAGGAACTGTGCCGTGCGCCAGTGCTCTAGATTCTTGTGGTCCGTGCAGACCTGCACCGTGTGCTTGGCGCCGATCAGGAAGTGCCTCCACGCTTTGAACGCTGCATGAATGGCCAGCAACTCCCTGTCCCAGATGGTGTAGTTCTGTTCGGACTTGCTGAGCTTCCTTGAGTAAAACGCTCCCGGCCTCCAAACCCCCTGCGGGTCTTTCTGCAGCAGGACTGCTCCCACGGCTCTGTCCGAAGCGTCTGTCTCCACCCTCATCGGCCTGCTGGGGTTGACATGAAGCAGCTGCTCTTCCGACGCGAAGAGACGCTTGAGTGCCTGAAAGGACTGCTCCGCCTGCTCTGTCCAGATGAACTTCTTTTTCTTGGAGCTGAGCGTGTCCGTGATGGCCGCTGTCTGCATCGCAAAGCCTTTGATAAACTTGCGATAGAAGTTCGCGAAGCCGACAAACCGTTGGACCTCCTTCCGGTTGCGTGGGCTTTTCCAATCCAACACTGCTCGGACCTTGGCGCTGTCCATGGCGAGCCTTTTATCAGACAACTTGTAGCCCAGGAAATCCACCTCCGTCACGTCGAATTGGCACTTCTCCAGCTTGGCGTAAAGCCTATGTTGCTGTAGCCTGCTCAGCACTTCCTTGACGTGTCTGTCATGCTCCTGCTGCGATTCCGAAAAGATCAGGATGTCATCCAAGAAACAGACGCACGTCTTGTAGAGGAGCCCCGCCAACACGTGATGCATGAAAGCTTGAAAAACGTGGGAGCCATTTTGCAATCCAAAAGGCATAACTCTATATTCGTAGGTGCCCAGGGGCGTGAACATGGCTGTCTTCCACTCATCTCCTTCCCGCATGCGAATGAGGTTGTATGCCCCTCGCAGGTCCAACTTGGTGAACACTCTGCCCTTCCGTACCTTTGCGAGGAGGTCGTCGATTCGGGGCATGGGGAAGTCCGATGGCTTGGTCACACTGTTCAAGATGCGAAAGTCCACTACAAGTCTTTTTTGGGGCGTGTCCCGCTTCTTAACAAAGAATACCGGACTGCCCCCCGCTGCCTTGGACTCTCGGATGAAACCGCGCTCCAAATTATGATCTATGAACTCTTTGAGTTCCTGCAGTTCGTCCTCAGACATGGAATACAGCTTCCCTTTGGGCAGCGCCGCCCCCGGCAGCAGGTCAATTTTGCAGTCATATGGTCTGTGGGGGGGTAGCCTGTCTGCCTCCTTCTCGCAGAAAACCTCCAAAAATTCCGCGTACTTGTGGGGAACCGCTTGCAGCGTGCCTAGCTGCAGCTGTGACTCCTCTTCCCCTCCTTCCTGCCTGGGCACGATGCAGTGTTCAGCGCAAAAGGAAGAGCCGAAGGTCAGCTGCCTCTGGTACCAAGCCAGCGTCGGGCTGTGCTTGTCCAGCCAACTCATGCCCAATACAATGGGCGTGTCCGATAGTTGAGTGACATTGAAGCTGATGATTTCCCTGTGATTCCCAAGTCGCATCACCATTGGTGGCGTCTGCTTCACCACTTGCCCCCCTAGCAGCTCCCTGCCATCCACCGTGACAACCTGCAGGGGCAGCGTGGCAGGCAGCAACTGTATAGCGTGCCGGTCGACAAAGTCCTGCCCTATAAAGTCCGCATTGCTTCCGGAGTCAATGGTGATTGGCACGTCCATGGTGATTCCATTGGGCAGCTGGAGCGACGCGGTGAGCCTCACTACCGGTTTGGGCGGGAGGGGGTCCATGGGCTGTAAAATCTCTGGGGACTGCTTCACTGACACGTCTGGCTGGGCCCCAGTGCCTCTTCCTCCAACCAGACTCCGTCGTTTCCCTGCTGTGGTTGTCCTTGCTGCGTTGCTGCAGTTACCATTGCTGAGGCTGCAGTGTGCTTGTGGAGCCTCTGGGGACACTCTTTCGCCATATGCTGTGGATCATCGCAGATGTAACACTTCCTGTTCCCTCTAGGAGGCTTCGCTTTCACTGCTGCCGGTGCTAGGGCTCTGGCTGCTGACTGAGCCCTTGCACCTCCAACCTACATAGGTTCCGCTCCTCCTCCTGGCGGAGGCGTGGATTGCGCACGCGCTGCTTCTCTGGGAAGGAAGGAGGAGCCCCTGGCTGGTTCGCGCCCTCCACGCCCTTCGCCACTGCTCCACGGACGTTCTTCCAGCCGCACCCCCACCGCCAGCGCCCTCTGAACGATCTCCTGCGTGGTCCGGGGTCTCTCCCCTCTCGCAATTTCATCTTTAACCGAGCCGTGCAATCCCTCCCAAAACAGGTCTCTTACAGGAGCCGAATCTCTGTCCCATTCCAGAGCACTGACCAAAGCGAAAAAGCGGGCATGGTACTGCCTTACGCTGGCCCTCCCTTGCTTCAGTCCATGTATCTGCTGCCGAGCAAGATCCACGTCAATGCTTGATAAAAAGCACCCATCCATCGCTTTAATAAAGGCATCCGCATTTTGGAGCGCCGGATCCTTATCTCTCCACAAATTGCGCAGCCATGCTTTAGCATCTCCATGCAAATGGGACATGATGAATCCCACCTTCTCTTGCTCATCTCTAAAGTCTTTGTTCAGCAGTTGCAGTGCACACATTACATCTGCTCTAAAGTTGGGGTACTGTTGCAAATTCCCATCAAAGTGAGAGACCAGACCGCCTGTTCGTCTCCCCAACCCAATCCCCTCCGGTTTGGGTGTCAGTTGCCCTTGCTTCGTAAGCACTTCCAACCTGACCTGGAGATCCCTGTAGGCGGCAGCTGCGTCCTCCTCTCTCTTCCTGGATGCAAGAGCCTCGGCATTCAGTCGCGACACTGCTTCTCTGAGTTCCGCTATCTGCTGTTCGGCCGTCATGTTGTCTGCCGTTCGTGAGCTCGCTAGTAGGCACCCGCTTTCTCTCCTCTCCGCGAGGCTGTAGATGCCCACAATTTACTGAGATGGAGCTTACTGTCAGAGTTGCTTCCAGATCCTAGCTCACAGAGGATCACGCTAGCCAGCGATCATTAAATAAAAGTCTTTATTGAGTTACAGTTTCCATTCTCAAGCTGCTGCGTGCAACCCTACGTCTAATGGTTAGATCGGCGAAGCTCCATCTGAGTCTCCGCCCCTTGTACACCAACTTAATATCCTAGCCTTGCTCCACCTTTTCCGCCTGACTGTTCTTCTCTGGGTCCCTCTGCCCCCCGGGGTCTCTTCCTTCCGGGATTCCTCTGACGCTGACCCCCCTGACTCTTCTCCCTCCTTTCGGCGGGCTTTAGGACCTGGCTCCCTTTCCGGGCTGCCTACTGCGCCACTTTCCTGTGCATTTGAACTTGGCGCGCGCGCCCAACCTTCCACCTTCCGTCTGACCGTTTCTTCGCTCCCCGATGGAGGTGTGGCCACTCCTGACTCGTGCCCTCCCCCCTGTTGTGAGCTGCCAGCGCTTGATCCCTGGCGCCCTTCCTCTTCCCTGCTCTCTGGCGGTGACGCTGGTCCCGATTTCCAACTGCTCCCCTCTGAGTCCCCTCTGGCTCTATCTTCCTGGGGTGTCCCCCTAGGCTCCCCCCCTTGCCCTGGCCACTGGTGCTCCTTTCTGTGAATCTTCTGATTCACTGGAAAGACTCGGAGATCTCGGGTCGTCGTCATCACTCATCTTTTCTTCTGCCTCCTCCCCCTCGCTCTCTGTTTCCTCCCTTGCCCTTGCCTCTGCTCCTGAACCCCTGACATCTGCAAATTTGATCAGGATGCCCTTGAGTCCATCATCCAAGTCGTTGATAAAGATGTTGAATAAGACCGGGCCCAAGACAGAACCCTGTGGCACCCCACTAGTCACTCTTCTCCAGGATGAAGAGGAACCATTGATGAGCACCCTTTGGGTTCGGTCAGTCAGCCAGTTACAAATCCAATGAAATCCACGCAAAAACAATTTCAATCAATACAATTGTTTTTCCCAAAAGGTGGGATCAGGATTGTTACCAATAAATCATATGCTGTGATGTAACTGATAGGAAGAATTAAGCAGATGGATAAATATAGTTGCATGCCACCCCAGTCTCTGAGAGATGTGGGATTCCAGGGGTTCCAGGTGCTTACACAGTGTCTGTTTCCCTTTGGAAATGAGGCACGGTGGAGACTGGTGTCTTTATAGTCTTCTTCTTCTTTGGCGATCACTCATAGCCAAGTAAGGTTGTCTTCAATAAACACAGTTTTAACAGTGAGCCCATAAGTGACTGTGGAGGCCAATTCTGAATCTGTACACTGTATGTCCTTCTGCACTGGGGACATAGGTTTCCAGGCGGGAGTTGATCATGGTGAGGGTTTGCCAAACGCACCTTTCTCTTAGCTCATTTCTCCCCTTCAACCTGAGTTCAAGTGTTTTCAAAGCCCATGACACCTTTGGTAAAGGCTGTTCTCCAACTGGAGCGCTCGTAGGCCAGTGTTTCCCAGTTGTCGGTGTTTTTTAGATTTGCCTTGAGAGACTCTTTAAACCTCTTTTATTGACCGCCAGCATCATTACGCTTTCCATTTTAAAGTTCGGAATAGAGTACAGTTGTACCCTGGTTGTCAAACGCCTTGGTACTTGGACGTTTTGGCTCCCTAACGTTGCAAACCCGGAAGTGAGTGTTCCAGTTTGTGAACATTCTTTTGAACTTGAACGTCCGATGGGACTTCTGTGGCTTCCGATTGGCTGCAGGAGCTTTGGTTTCCAAACATTTTGGAAGTCAAGCAGACTTCCGGAACTGATTTCATTCAACTTCTGAGGTATGACTGTAGTTGGTTTGGAAGACGATAATTAGGCCTCTGCACAACATGACCAGTTCAACGAAGTTGATGTTGAAGAATCATTGCTTCGACACTGGTGATCTTTGCTTCTTCCAGTACAGTGGTACCTCTGGTTATGTACTTAATTCGTTCCAGAGGTCTGTTCTTAACCTGAAACTGTTCTTAACCTGAAGCACCACTTTAGCTAATGGGGCCTCCTGCTGCCGCATGATTTCTGTTCTTATCCTGAAGTGAAGTTCTTAACCCGAGGTAATATTTCTGGGTTAGCGGAGTCTGTAACCTGAAGCGTATGTAACCTGAAGTGTATGTAATCTGAGGTACCACTGTACACTGATATTCATTCACCTGCCCTCCCAAGTGATGTGTAAAATTTTTCAGAGACCCTGTTGATGGAATCTTTTCAGGAGTTTGAGATGGCATTTGATTGGTAGTACAATAGCTTTGTAAACAAGTATTTTGGTTTCCCTGCGAATACCCCAGTCCTCAAACACTCTGCACTTCAATCGGGAGAAAGCTGCACTCACAGATATCAGGTGATACTGGATTTCAGCATCAATGTCGGCCTTTATGGAAAGATAACTGCCAAGGTAGGAGAAGTGATCAACATTTTCCAACATTATACCATTGAGTTGTCATCAGCATGCTGAAGCTCTATGATGGAAGTTACCTTACTATTTGCTTTCAGCCTGCTCAGATTAAAGAGCTTTCAATCTGTTTGATATGTGATTTCTACTCTGGAGGGGAGTTTCCCTTTGGAAAAGTGTAGGATCATGGCAATGAAAATAATGAATAGAGTTGTGGCGATAATGCAACACAGTTTAATACCTGATCCCACTGTGAATGGTTCACTTTGAGAGCCACTGTTATCTGCGATTGTTGCTGTCATATTATCATGGAAGAGCCAAATGATGTTCACAAATTTATCTGGGCAGGCAATTTTCAGAAGGACAGTCCACAGGGCATTACGATTTACAGTGTCGAAAGCCTTAGTCAGGTCAATAAATACCATATACAGGGGTTGGTTTTTATTAAAGCTGTTGAGCAGTGAAAATCATGTCCACTGTCCCCCTGGAGGGTCTAAAACCATTTTGGGATTCAGGAAGAGTCGCCTCAGATATTTTTAAGTGGTGGTTTGCTAAGATCCTTGCAAGAACTTTGCCAGCCGCAGCCAATAAAGAGATGCCTCGATAGTTTCCAGAATCCGTTCTGTCACCTTTTTTAAAGAGATTGATAATTTTGGCATCCCTGCTGGGGATGTCTGCTGGGATCTCTGCTCTCTCCCAGATTTTTTCGAAGAGCTTGTGAAGTTGTTGTGCAAGTCCAATTCCGCCCACTTTGAAGACTTCAACAGGTATCCCATCAGGTCCTCTGGCTTTGTTGTTTTTAATTTGGTTAATAGCTGTACACAACTCACTCAGATTTGAAGAGACTGCAAGCTCATCTCTAATTTGTTTTTGCGGAATTTGTGAGAGGACCTCAGCAGGGCTTTTATGAATCAATTTATTGGGTCTGTATATAGTGAACATTGTAGTAAGTAATGGCAAATGCATTGGGTTTACTGCTGCGTTTGGTGCTGAAGTTTCCCCTATGCAGGCTGCTCCCTCTGTAGTCTCCAGATATAGGTAGGTATCCATGTTGGTCTGCTGTAGTCGAAACAAAATAAAAAAAATCCTTCCAGCAGCACCTTAGAGATCAACTAAGTTTGTTATTTGTATGAGCTTTCGTGTGCATGCACACTTCTTCAAATACCTCTTTGTGGTATAATAATAATAATAATAATTCATTATTTATATCCCACCCATCTGGCTGGGTTTCCCCAGCCACTCTGGGTGGCTTCCAACAAAATATTAAAATACAATGGTCTGTTAAACTTTAAAAGCTTCCCGAAACAGGGCTGCCTTCAGATGTCTTCTAAATGTCTGGTAGTTGTTTTTCTCTTTGACATCTGGTGGGAGGGAGTTCCACAGTCTGCAGACAGGTAGGGTCTCAGCCTGCGTACCAGATGGAGCTGATGAACAGCTGCCCTGGACACAGAATTGACCTGTGCCTCTATGGACAGCTGTGAGTCCAAAATGACTCCCAGGCTGCACACCTGGTCCTTCAGGGGCACAGTTACTCCATTCAGGATCAGGGAGTCCTCCACACCTGCCAGCCTCCTGTCCCACAAAAACAGTACATCTGTCTTGTCAGGATTCAACCTCAATCTGTTAGCCGCCATCCATCCTCCAACCGCCTCCAGACACTCACACAGGACCTTCACCGCCTTCACTGGTTCTGATTTGAAAGAGAGTTAGAGCTGGGCATCATCCGCATACTGATGAACACCTAGCCCAAACCCCCTGATGATCTCTCCCAGCGGCTGCATGTAGATGTTGAAAAGCATGGGGGAGACGACAGAACCCTGAGGCACCCCACAAGTGAGAGCCCAGGGGTCTGAACCCTCATTCCCCACCACCACTTTCTGAACACGGCCCAGGAGAAAGGAGCAGAACCACTGTATAACAGTGCCCCCAGCTCCCAGCCCCTCTAGACGGTCCTGAAGGATGTTATGGTTGATGGTATCAAAAGCTGCTGAGAGATCCAGCAGAACTAGGAAACAGCTCTCACCTTTGTCCCTAGCCTGCCAGAGATCATCGACCAGTGTGACTGAGGCAGTTTCAGTCCCATGATGAGGCCTGAATCCTGACTGGAAGGGATCAAAATGGTCCATTTCTTCCAGGCGTGCCTGGAGTTGTTCAGCAACCACTCGCTCAATCACCTTGCCCAAGAATGGAAGATTTGAGAGTGGGTGATATTTGGCCATATTGGTAGTGTCAGAGTTGCTTCCAGATCCTAGCTCACAGAGGATCACGCTAGCCAGCGATCATTAAATAAAAGTCTTTATTGAGTTACAGTTTCCATTCTCAAGCTGCTGCGTGCAACCCTACGTCTAATGGTTAGATCGGCGAAGCTCCATCTGAGTCTCCGCCCCTTGTACACCAACTTAATATCCTAGCCTTGCTCCACCTTTTCCGCCTGACTGTTCTTCTCTGGGTCCCTCTGCCCCCCGGGGTCTCTTCCTTCCGGGATTCCTCTGACGCTGACGCTGACCCACCTGACTCTTCTCCCTCCTTTCGGCGGGCTTTAGGACCTGGCTCCCTTTCCGGGCTGCCTACTGCGCCACCTTCCTGTGCATTTGAACTTGGTGCGCGCGCCCAACCTTCCACCTTCCGTCTGACCGTTTCTTCGCTCCCCGATGGAGGTGTGGCCACTCCTGACTCGTGCCCTCCCCCCTGTTGTGAGCTGCCAGCGCTTGATCCCTGGCGCCCTTCCTCTTCCCTGCTCTCTGGCGGTGACGCTGGTCCCGATTTCCAACTGCTCCCCTCTGAGTCCCCTCTGGCTCT
Organism: Podarcis pityusensis; assembly: GCF_964106645.2. NCBI lineage: Eukaryota > Metazoa > Chordata > Lepidosauria > Squamata > Lacertidae > Podarcis > Podarcis pityusensis. The sequence continues at coordinate 78,184,021 of NC_138034.1, forward strand.
ATCTTCCTGGGGTGTCCCCCTAGGCTCCCCCCTTGCCCTGGCCACTGGTGCTCCTTTCTGTGAATCTTCTGATTCACTGGCAAGACTCGGAGATCTCGGGTCGTCGTCATCACTCATCTTTTCTTCTGCCTCCTCCCCCTCGCTCTCTGTTTCCTCCCTTGCCCTTGCCTCTGCTCCTGAACCCCTGACATCCATCCCCCCCTCGAAGCCCCCTCTTCCCCCCTCCCCTCCTTCCGGTGCGGGATCTGGGTGCTGCTGTGTCAGGGGGACGAATGTCGGATACAGTTCGCTTCCCGTGTCGGGCCGCCATCCGAAGTCTTCCGGTTCTTCCTCCCTGCTCTCGTTGACGACGGTCACCTCCGCTTCCATCTCTGTGCCGCCGTGCTCGAAACCCGGGTCGTCCCCGAAAACGTCCATGTCCGTCTCTCCCTCGTTGCCTTCTGGAGACGTTGCTCGTCCTGGACCCTCCAGCCACCTTCTGCGGAACTGCTCCTCTGGTCGATCATCCCACCAATACGAGGGTTCTGAAGCAGATCCCGAGGGTGACCCCTCCGGGGAACGGGCGTCTCGTGTCGGTTCCTCGTCCGAGTCGAACCCCCGGAACGTGCTGGCTGAAAGTGTGGGCGTGAAAAGCCAGTCGTCGAAAAGGTCTGCTGGCATTGGCCTATGTGGGAAGAGGGCATGAAACTCTTCTTTGAGCAGAGGTTCGTCTAAAGCGTAGCCCGGCACCCAGCTGTTGGCACTGGCCGGGGTGCCCTCCTTGGCGAGAAGGTATTCTACCCCCTCTTCCCCCCATCTGGAGTCCAAAATCTCCGTGACTTCGTTGATGCGCTCCTCCTGTGCCACTCCCCCTTGCCCGGTTCTCTCTCGGAGCGGACCCGGTGCCGTTCCTGGTTCCTGAAACCTGTGAGGTGCCTTGTAGGGAGTGAGCACCGATCTGTGGAACACCGGATGCATTCTGGAACCCTCCGGAAGAGCCAGCCTGAAAGCCACCGGGTTGACCTGTTCTTCGACTTGGTAGGGCCCCAGTTGTTTATGCCCTAGTTTCTTCTTCGCCAACGACCTGGCCGGCACTGCGTGGGCTGCTAACCAGACCCAGTCTCCCACATGGATCTCTTCGCCAACCCTTCTGTGTTTGTCCGCTTGTACCTTGTATGCGTGTTTAGCCAGCTCCAGGTGCCGCCGCAGCTGATCGTGGACCTCCTGCAACTCCGACGCGAACGCATCTGCTGTCTGCGGCTCCCCCTCCCCCATTCTTTCCAGTCCCGGGAAGGTTCTGGGGTGCCTCCCGTTGTTGGCGAAGAACGGCGTGACCCCCGTGGACACGTGCTTCGTGTTGTTGTAGGCGAACTCGGCGAGAGGCAGGTAATCCACCCACGTCGCAGGCTGTTGATTCGCATAACATCTCAGGTACTGCTGCATGATGGCATTGACCCGCTCCGCTTGCCCGTTGGTCTGCGGGTGTCTAGCCGACGCCAGGTTGATCTTGACGTTCAGGAAGCCCATCAGCCTCTGCCAGAAGTTCGAGATGAACTGTCGCCCTCGGTCGGACAGAATAGACCGCGGCAGACCGTGAACCTTGAACACGTGGTCTATGAACACTTTGGCGGTTTGTTCCGCCGTGGCCACCTTCGCACACGGAATGAAATGTGCTGTCAGAGCTGCTTCCAGATCCTAGCTCACAGAGGATCACGCTAGCCAGCGATCATTAAATAAAAGTCTTTATTGAGTTACAGTTTCCATTCTCAAGCTGCTGCGTGCAACTCTACGTCTCATGGTTAGATCGGCGAAGCTCCATCTGAGTCTCCGCCCCTTGTACACCAACTTAATATCCTAGCCTTGCTCCACCTTTTCCGCCTGACTGTTCTTCTCTGGGTCCCTCTGCCCCCCGGGGTCTCTTCCTTCCGGGATTCCTCTGACGCTGACGCTGACCCCCCTGACTCTTCTCCCTCCTTTCGGCGGGCTTTAGGACCTGGCTCCCTTTCCGGGCTGCCTACTGCGCCACTTTCCTGTGCATTTGAACTTGGCACGCGCGCCCAACCTTCCACCCTCCGTCTGACCGTTTCTTCGCTCCCCGATGGAGGTGTGGCCACTCCTGACTCGTGCCCTCCCCCCTGTTGTGAGCTGCCAGCGCTTGATCCCTGGCGCCCTTCCTCTTCCCTGCTCTCTGGCGGTGACGCTGGTCCTGATTTCCAACTGCTCCCCTCTGAGTCCCCTCTGGCTCTATCTTCCTGGGGTGTCCCCCTAGGCTCCCCCCTTGCCCTGGCCACTGGTGCTCCTTTCTGTGAATCTTCTGATTCACTGGAAAGACTCGGAGATCTCGGGTCGTCGTCATCACTCATCTTTTCTTCTGCCTCCTCTCCCTCGCTCCCTGTTTCCTCCCTTGCCCTTGCCTCTGCTCCTGAACCCCTGACATCCATCCCCCCCTCGAAGCCCCCTCTTCCCCCCTCCCCTCCTTCCGGTGCGGGATCTGGGTGCTGCCGTGTCAGGGGGACGAATGTCGGATACAGTTCGCTTCCCGTGTCGGGCCGCCATCCGAAGTCTTCCGGTTCTTCCTCCCTGCTCTCGTTGACGACGGTCACCTCCGCTTCCATCTCTGTGCCGCCGTGCTCGAAACCCGGGTTGTCCCCGAAAACGTCCATGTCCGTCTCTCCCTCGTTGCCTTCTGGAGACGTTGCTCGTCCTGGACCCTCCAGCCACCTTCTGCGGAACTGCTCCTCTGGTCGATCATCCCACCAATACGAGGGTTCTGAAGCAGATCCCGAGGGTGACCCCTCCGGGGAACGGGCGTCTCGTGTCGGTTCCTCGTCCGAGTCGAACCCCCGGAACGTGCTGGCTGAAAGCGTGGGCGTGAAAAGCCAGTCGTCGAAAAAGTCTGCTGGCATTGGCCTATGTGGGAAGAGGGCATGAAACTCTTCTTTGAGCAGAGGTTCGTCTAAAGCGTAGCCCGGCACCCAGCTGTTGGCACTGGCCGGGGTGCCCTCCTTGGCGAGAAGGTATTCTACCCCCTCTTCCCCCCATCTGGAGTCCAAAATCTCCGTGACTTCGTTGATGCGCTCCTCCTGTGCCACTCCCCCTTGCCCGGTTCTCTCTCGGAGCGGACCCGGTGCCGTTCCTGGTTCCTGAAACCTGTGAGGTGCCTTGTAGGGAGTGAGCACCGATCTGTGGAACACCGGATGCATTCTGGAACCCTCCGGAAGAGCCAGCCTGAAAGCCACCGGGTTGACCTGTTCGTCGACTTGGTAGGGCCCCAGTTGTTTATGCCCTAGTTTCTTCTTCGCCAACGACCTGGCCGGCACTGCGTGGGCTGCTAACCAGACCCAGTCTCCCACACGGATCTCTTCGCCAACCCTTCTGTGTTTGTCCGCTTGTACCTTGTATGCGTGTTTAGCCAGCTCCAGGTGCCGCCGCAGCTGATCGTGGACCTCCTGCAACTCCGACGCGAACGCATCTGCTGTCTGCGGCTCCCCCTTCCCCATTCTTTCCAGTCCCGGGAAGGTTCTAGGGTGCCTCCCGTTGTTGGCGAAGAACGGCGTGACCCCCGTGGACACGTGCTTCGTGTTGTTGTAGGCGAACTCGGCGAGAGGCAGGTAATCCACCCACGTCGCAGGCTGTTGATTCGCATAACATCTCAGGTACTGCTGCATGATGGCATTGACCCGCTCCGCTTGCCTGTTGGTCTGCGGGTGTCTAGCCGACGCCAGGTTGATCTTGACGTTCAGGAAGCCCATCAGCCTCTGCCAGAAGTTCGAGATGAACTGTCGCCCTCGGTCGGACAGAATAGACCGCGGCAGACCGTGAACCTTGAACACGTGGTCTATGAACAGTTTGGCGGTTTGTTCCGCCGTGGCCACCTTCGCACACGGAATGAAATGTGCCATCTTGGAGAACAAATCCACCACCACCAGCACAGCCGTCTTGCCCCTCGAGCTGGGCAGATCCGTGACAAAGTCCAGGGCCACTCTCTCCCATGGCTCGAACGGAGTTTGCAGCGGTTCCAGCAGTCCGGCCGGCGGTCTGTGCACTGGTTTGGACCTCTGGCAGGTGTCACACCTCGCCACGTAGTCCGCGACTTCCCCTCTCATTCCGGGCCACCAGAAGTCTCTGGCGACTAATTCCACCGTCTTCTCCTTGCCAAAGTGCCCGGCAGTGGGCGCGTCGTGCAGCTGCTGCAGTACCTTGGCGCGAAGTTCGTCTCCCGGCACGTAGATGGCCCCTTTACGGATGAGCAAACCATCTCGCAGCTGGAACTCGTCGGTCGCTGCCGTGCCTCTGTGCACCTCTGCCATCTTTGCTTGCGCGAAGGAGTCATCCTGCAACGCTCGTCGCACCGCATCCAGGTCAACTGTCGCCGCCGCGCACGCCCACACTGTCGGTGCGAAGATGTGCATGGCGGCCGCTGGCGTTGCCTCCTCCAGATACTGTGGCTTACGGGAGAGAGCATCCGCCATGATGTTGGTGTCCCCCGGGACATACTCTATTCGGAAGTCGAAATTCGCAAAGAACTCAGCCCAACGTATCTGCCTCTGGTTCAGGAACTGTGCCGTGCGCCAGTGCTCTAGATTCTTGTGGTCCGTGCAGACCTGCACCGTGTGCTTGGCGCCGATCAGGAAGTGCCTCCACGCTTTGAACGCTGCATGAATGGCCAGCAACTCCCTGTCCCAGATGGTGTAGTTCTGTTCGGACTTGCTGAGCTTCCTTGAGTAAAACGCTCCCGGCCTCCAAACCCCCTGCGGGTCTTTCTGCAGCAGGACTGCTCCCACGGCTCTGTCCGAAGCGTCTGTCTCCACCCTCATCGGCCTGCTGGGGTTGACATGAAGCAGCTGCTCTTCCGACGCGAAGAGACGCTTGAGTGCCTGAAAGGACTGCTCCGCCTGCTCTGTCCAGATGAACTTCTTTTTCTTGCAGCTGAGCGTGTCCGTGATGGCCGCTGTCTGCATCGCAAAGCCTTTGATAAACTTGCGATAGAAGTTCGCGAAGCCGACAAACCGTTGGACCTCCTTCCGGTTGCGTGGGCTTTTCCAATCCAACACTGCTCGGACCTTGGCGCTGTCCATGGCGAGCCCTTTATCAGACAACTTGTAGCCCAGGAAATCCACCTCCGTCACGTCGAATTGGCACTTCTCCAGCTTGGCGTAAAGCCTATGTTGCTGTAGCCTGCTCAGCACTTCCTTGACGTGTCTGTCATGCTCCTGCTGCGATTCCGAAAAGATCAGGATGTCATCCAAGAAACAGACGCACGTCTTGTAGAGGAGCCCCGCCAACACGTGATGCATGAAAGCTTGAAAAACGTGGGAGCCATTTTGCAATCCAAAAGGCATAACTCTATATTCGTAGGTGCCCAGGGGCGTGAACATGGCTGTCTTCCACTCATCTCCCTCCCGCATGCGAATGAGGTTGTATGCCCCTCGCAGGTCCAACTTGGTGAACACTCTGCCCTTCCGTACCTTTGCGAGGAGGTCGTCGATTCGGGGCATGGGGAAGTCCGATGGCTTGGTCACACTGTTCAAGATGCGAAAGTCCACTACAAGTCTTTTTTGGGGCGTGTCCCGCTTCTTAACAAAGAATACCGGACTGCCCCCCGCTGCCTTGGACTCTCGGATGAAACCGCGCTCCAAATTATGATCTATGAACTCTTTGAGTTCCTGCAGTTCGTCCTCAGACATGGAATACAGCTTCCCTTTGGGCAGCGCCGCCCCCGGCAGCAGGTCAATTTTGCAGTCATATGGTCTGTGGGGGGGTAGCCTGTCTGCCTCCTTCTCGCAGAAAACCTCCAAAAATTCTGCGTACTTGTGGGGAACCGCTTGCAGCGTGCCTAGCTGCAGCTGTGACTCCTCTTCCCCTCCTTCCTGCCTGGGCACGATGCAGTGTTCAGCGCAAAAGGAAGAGCCGAAGGTCAGCTGCCTCTGGTACCAAGCCAGCGTCGGGCTGTGCTTGTCCAGCCAACTCATGCCCAATACAATGGGCGTGTCCGATAGTTGAGTGACATTGAAGCTGATGATTTCCCTGTGATTCCCAAGTCGCATCACCATTGGTGGCGTCTGCTTCACCACTTGCCCCCCTAGCAGCTCCCTGCCATCCACCGTGACAACCTGCAGGGGCAGCGTGGCAGGCAGCAACTGTATAGCATGCCGGTCGACAAAGTCCTGCCCTATAAAGTCCGCATTGCTTCCGGAGTCAATGGTGATTGGCACGTCCATGGTGATTCCATTGGGCAGCTGGAGCGACGCGGTGAGCCTCACTACCGGTTTGGGCGGGAGGGGGTCCATGGGCTGTAAAATCTCTGGGGACTGCTTCACTGACACGTCTGGCTGGGCCCCAGTGCCTCTTCCTCCAACCAGACTCCGTCGTTTCCCTGCTGTGGTTGTCCTTGCTGCGTTGCTGCAGTTACCATTGCTGAGGCTGCAGTGTGCTTGTGGAGCCTCTGGGGACACTCTTTCGCCATATGCTGTGGATCATCGCAGATGTAACACTTCCTGTTCCCTCTAGGAGGCTTCGCTTTCACTGCTGCCGGTGCTAGGGCTCTGGCTGCTGACTGAGCCCTTGCACCTCCAACCTCCATAGGTTCCGCTCCTCCTCCTGGCGGAGGCGTGGATTGCGCACGCGCTGCTTCTCTGGGAAGGAAGGAGGAGCCCCTGGCTGGTTCGCGCCCTCCACGCCCTTCGTCCCTGCTCCACGGACGTCCTTCCAGCCGCACCCCCACCGCCAGCGCCCTCTGAACGATCTCCTGCGTGGTCCGGGGTCTCTCCCCCCTCGCAATTTCATCTTTAACCGAGCCGTGCAATCCCTCCCAAAACAGGTCTCTTACAGGAGCCGAATCTCTGTCCCATTCCAGGGCACTGACCAAAGCGAAAAAGCGGGCATGGTACTGCCTTACGCTGGCCCTCCCTTGCTTCAGTCCATGTATCTGCTGCCGAGCAAGATCCACGTCAATGCTTGATAAAAAGCACCCATCCATCGCTTTAATAAAGGCATCCGCATTTTGGAGCGCCGGATCCTTATCTCTCCACAAATTGCGCAGCCATGCTTTAGCATCTCCATGCAAATGGGACATGATGAATCCCACCTTCTCTTGCTCATCTCTAAAGTCTTTGTTCAGCAGTTGCAGTGCACACATTACATCTGCTCTAAAGTTGGGGTACTGTTGCAAATTCCCATCGAAGTGAGAGACCAGACCGCCTGTTCGTCTCCCCAACCCAATCCCCTCCGGTTTGGGTGTCAGTTGCCCTTGCTTCGTAAGCACTTCCAACCTGACCTGGAGATCCCTGTAGGCGGCAGCTGCGTCCTCCTCTCTCTTCCTGGATGCAAGAGCCTCGGCATTCAGTCGTGTCACTGCTTCTCTGAGTTCCACTATCTGCTGTTCGGCCGTCATGTTGTCTGCCGTTCGTGAGCTCGCTAGTAGGCACCCGCTTTCTCTCCTCTCCGTGAGGACGTAGATGCCCACAATCTAGGGATGGAGCTTACTGTCAGAGCTGCTTCCAGATCCTAGCTCACAGAGGATCACGCTAGCCAGCGATCATTAAATAAAAGTCTTTATTGAGTTACAGTTTCCATTCTCAAGCTGCTGCGTGCAACTCTACGTCTCATGGTTAGATCGGCGAAGCTCCATCTGAGTCTCCGCCCCTTGTACACCAACTTAATATCCTAGCCTTGCTCCACCTTTTCCGCCTGACTGTTCTTCTCTGGGTCCCTCTGCCCCCCGGGGTCTCTTCCTTCCGGGATTCCTCTGACGCTGACGCTGACCCCCCTGACTCTTCTCCCTCCTTTCGGCGGGCTTTAGGACCTGGCTCCCTTTCCGGGCTGCCTACTGCGCCACTTTCCTGTGCATTTGAACTTGGCACGCGCGCCCAACCTTCCACCCTCCGTCTGACCGTTTCTTCGCTCCCCGATGGAGGTGTGGCCACTCCTGACTCGTGCCCTCCCCCCTGTTGTGAGCTGCCAGCGCTTGATCCCTGGCGCCCTTCCTCTTCCCTGCTCTCTGGCGGTGACGCTGGTCCTGATTTCCAACTGCTCCCCTCTGAGTCCCCTCTGGCTCTATCTTCCTGGGGTGTCCCCCTAGGCTCCCCCCTTGCCCTGGCCACTGGTGCTCCTTTCTGTGAATCTTCTGATTCACTGGAAAGACTCGGAGATCTCGGGTCGTCGTCATCACTCATCTTTTCTTCTGCCTCCTCTCCCTCGCTCTCTGTTTCCTCCCTTGCCCTTGCCTCTGCTCCTGAACCCCTGACATGTGCCATCTTGGAGAACAAGTCCACCACCACCAGCACAGCCGTCTTGCCCCTCGAGCTGGGCAGATCCGTGACAAAGTCCAGGGCCACTCTCTCCCATGGTTCGAACGGAGTTTGCAGCGGTTCCAGCAGTCCGGCCGGCGGTCTGTGCACTGGTTTGGCCCTCTGGCAGGTGTCACACCTCGCCACGTAGTCCGCGACTTCCCCTCTCATTCCGGGCCACCAGAAGTCTCTGGCTACTAATTCCACCGTCTTCTCCTTGCCAAAGTGCCCGGCAGTGGGCGCGTCGTGCAGCTGCTGCAGTACCTTGGCGCGAAGTTCGTCTCCCGGCACGTAGATGGCCCCTTTACGGATGAGCAAACCATCTCGCAGCTGGAACTCGTCGGTCGCTGCCGTGCCCCTGTGCACCTCTGCCATCTTTGCTTGCGCGAAGGAGTCATCCTGCAACGCTCGTCGCACCGCATCCAGGTCAACTGTCGCCGCCGCGCACGCCCACACTGTCGGTGCGAAGATGTGCATGGCGGCCGCTGGCGTTGCCTCCTCCAGATACTGTGGCTTACGGGAGAGAGCATCCGCCATGATGTTGGTGTCCCCCGGGACATATTCTATTCAGAAGTCGAAATTCGCAAAGAACTCAGCCCAACGTATCTGCCTCTGGTTCAGGAACTGTGCCGTGCGCCAGTGCTCTAGATTCTTGTGGTCCGTGCAGACCTGCACCGTGTGCTTGGCGCCGATCAGGAAGTGCCTCCACGCTTTGAACGCTGCATGAATGGCCAGCAACTCCCTGTCCCAGATGGTGTAGTTCTGTTCGGACTTGCTGAGCTTCCTTGAATAAAACGCTCCCGGCCTCCAAACCCCCTGCGGGTCTTTCTGCAGCAGGACTGCTCCCACGGCTCTGTCCGAAGCGTCTGTCTCCACCCTCATCGGCCTGCTGGGGTTGACATGAAGCAGCTGCTCTTCCGACGCGAAGAGACGCTTGAGTGCCTGAAAGGACTGCTCCGCCTGCTCTGTCCAGATGAACTTCTTTTTCTTGGAGCTGAGCGTGTCCGTGATGGCCGCTGTCTGCATCGCAAAGCCTTTGATAAACTTGCGATAGAAGTTCGCGAAGCCGACAAACCGTTGGACCTCCTTCCGGTTGCGTGGGCTTTTCCAATCCAACACTGCTCGGACCTTGGCGCTGTCCATGGCGAGCCCTTTATCAGACAACTTGTAGCCCAGGAAATCCACCTCCGTCACGTCGAATTGGCACTTCTCCAGCTTGGCGTAAAGCCTATGTTGCTGTAGCCTGCTCAGCACTTCCTTGACGTGTCTGTCATGCTCCTGCTGCGATTCCGAAAAGATCAGGATGTCATCCAAGAAACAGACGCACGTCTTGTAGAGGAGCCCCGCCAACACGTGATGCATGAAAGCTTGAAAAACGTGGGAGCCATTTTGCAATCCAAAAGGCATAACTCTATATTCGTAGGTGCCCAGGGGCGTGAACATGGCTGTCTTCCACTCATCTCCTTCCCGCATGCGAATGAGGTTGTATGCCCCTCGCAGGTCCAACTTGGTGAACACTCTGCCCTTCCGTACCTTTGCGAGGAGGTCGTCGATTCGGGGCATGGGGAAGTCCGATGGCTTGGTCACACTGTTCAAGATGCGAAAGTCCACTACAAGTCTTTTTTGGGGCGTGTCCCGCTTCTTAACAAAGAATACCGGACTGCCCCCCGCTGCCTTGGACTCTCGGATGAAACCGCGCTCCAAATTATGATCTATGAACTCTTTGAGTTCCTGCAGTTCGTCCTCAGACATGGAATACAGCTTCCCTTTGGGCAGCGGCGCCCCCGGCAGCAGGTCAATTTTGCAGTCATATGGTCTGTGGGGGGGTAGCCTGTCTGCCTCCTTCTCGCAGAAAACCTCCAAAAATTCCGCGTACTTGTGGGGAACCGCTTGCAGCGTGCCTAGCTGCAGCTGTGACTCCTCTTCCCCTCCTTCCTGCCTGGGCACGATGCAGTGTTCAGCGCAAAAGGAAGAGCCGAAGGTCAGCTGTCTCTGGTACCAAGCCAGCGTCGGGCTGTGCTTGTCCAGCCAACTCATGCCCAATACAATGGGCGTGTCCGATAGTTGAGTGACATTGAAGCTGATGATTTCCCTGTGATTCCCAAGTCGCATCACCATTGGTGGCGTCTGCTTCACCACTTGCCCCCCTAGCAGCTCCCTGCCATCCACCGTGACAACCTGCAGGGGCAGCGTGGCAGGCAGCAACTGTATAGCGTGCCGGTCGACAAAGTCCTGCCCTATAAAGTCCGCATTGCTTCCGGAGTCAATGGTGATTGGCACGTCCATGGTGATTCCATTGGGCAGCTGGAGCGACGCGGTGAGCCTCACTACCGGTTTGGGCGGGAGGGGGTCCATGGGCTGTAAAATCTCTGGGGACTGCTTCACTGACACGTCTGGCTGGGCCCCAGTGCCTCTTCCTCCAACCAGACTCCGTCGTTTCCCTGCTGTGGTTGTCCTTGCTGCGTTGCTGCAGTTACCATTGCTGAGGCTGCAGTGTGCTTGTGGAGCCTCTGGGGACACTCTTTCGCCATATGCTGTGGATCATCGCAGATGTAACACTTCCTGTTCCCTCTAGGAGGCTTCGCTTTCACTGCTGCCGGTGCTAGGGCTCTGGCTGCTGACTGAGCCCTTGCACCTCCAACCTCCATAGGTTCCGCTCCTCCTCCTGGCGGAGGCATGGATTGCGCACGCGCTGCTTCTCTGGGAAGGAAGGAGGAGCCCCTCGCTGGTTCGCGCCCTCCACGCCCTTCGCCACTGCTCCACGGACGTCCTTCCAGCCGCACCCCCACCGCCAGCGCCCTCTGAACGATCTCCTGCGTGGTCCGGGGTCTCTCCCCCCTCGCAATTTCATCTTTAACCGAGCCGTGCAATCCCTCCCAAAACAGGTCTCTTACAGGAGCCGAATCTCTGTCCCATTCCAGAGCACTGACCAAAGCGAAAAAGCGGGCATGGTACTGCCTTACGCTGGCCCTCCCTTGCTTCAGTCCATGTATCTGCTGCCGAGCAAGATCCACGTCAATGCTTGACAAAAAGCACCCATCCATCGCTTTAATAAAGGCATCCGCATTTTGGAGCGCCGGATCCTTATCTCTCCACAAATTGCGCAGCCATGCTTTAGCATCTCCATGCAAATGGGACATGATGAATCCCACCTTCTCTTGCTCATCTCTAAAGTCTTTGTTCAGCAGTTGCAGTGCACACATTACATCTGCTCTAAAGTTGGGGTACTGTTGCAAATTCCCATCAAAGTGAGAGACCAGACCGCCTGTTCGTCTCCCCAACCCAATCCCCTCCGGTTTGGGTGTCAGTTGCCCTTGCTTCGTAAGCACTTCCAACCTGACCTGGAGATCCCTGTAGGCGGCAGCTGCGTCCTCCTCTCTCTTCCTGGATGCAAGAGCCTCGGCATTCAGGCGCGACACTGCTTCTCTGAGTTCCACTATCTGCTGTTCGGCCGTCATGTTGTCTGCCGTTCGTGAGCTCGCTAGTAGGCACCCGCTTTCTCTCCTCTCCGCGAGGCTGTAGATGCCCACAATTTAAGGGATGGAGCTTACTGTCAGAGTTGCTTCCAGATCCTAGCTCACAGAGGATCACGCTAGCCAGCGATCATTAAATAAAAGTCTTTATTGAGTTACAGTTTCCATTCTCAAGCTGCTGCGTGCAACCCTACGTCTAATGGTTAGATCGGCGAAGCTCCATCTGAGTCTCCGCCCCTTGTACACCAACTTAATAGCCTAGCCTTGCTCCACCTTTTCCGCCTGACTGTTCTTCTCTGGGTCCCTCTGCCCCCCGGGGTCTCTTCCTTCCGGGATTCCTCTGACGCTGACGCTGACCCCCCTGACTCTTCTCCCTCCTTTCGGCGGGCTTTAGGACCTGGCTCCCTTTCCGGGCTGCCTACTGCGCCACCTTCCTGTGCATTTGAACTTGGTGCGCGCGCCCAACCTTCCACCTTCCGTCTGACCGTTTCTTCGCTCCCCGATGGAGGTGTGGCCACTCCTGACTCGTGCCCTCCCCCCTGTTGTGAGCTGCCAGCGCTTGATCCCTGGCGCCCTTCCTCTTCCCTGCTCTCTGGCGGTGACGCTGGTCCCGATTTCCAACTGCTCCCCTCTGAGTCCCCTCTGGCTCTATCTTCCTGGGGTGTCCCCCTAGGCTCCCCCCTTGCCCTGGCCACTGGTGCTCCTTTCTGTGAATCTTCTGATTCACTGGCAAGACTCGGAGATCTCGGGTCGTCGTCATCACTCATCTTTTCTTCTGCCTCCTCCCCCTCGCTCTCTGTTTCCTCCCTTGCCCTTGCCTCTGCTCCTGAACCCCTGACAGGTAGTCTCTGTGATCTTTAAGAACAGGTGAAAAAAGCCCACTGCCAGACCTTTGCCAAATACACAGGACAGAAGTGAAATCAATTGAAGCAAAAGACTTCCGGGGTGGCGCCATCGGTAATGGCGGATTCCCTCTGATCTGGAGGGAACCGGCTCCACGGAAATCGGGTCTGCACCGCTACGGCACAGCGGGGACCCTTCAAAAATCACAGGCGGGTAAAACCTGTGACCGTGGGACTCGGCGGGCACCGTTTGCGCCCCCCCAATCGGCAAAGGAACCCGGCAACGGGCTGCGGAGCGGGGAAGTGGCGCTGTGCTGTGAGTCATCTGCTTCTTCCATGGAGTGAAGCCGCGCAGCTGTTACCGGAGAGCGCTGCCTTTTTCCTGGGACAATTTGGCTTTGAAACAACGATCCGTGAGTAGGTTAACTTTTGAATTAAAGGAACTTTACAAAATTTTTGAACAATTCGGTACCGAAGCGGAGAGGTATAAACAGGAAGTCTGCCTCCCGCTCTTGTAAACGGAGTAAAGCAATGAACTTGAAAGCGGAAGCTTTAAAAGACGTTGGAAAAGGATTATAATTCGAGCATCAAAACTGTGATTTCCCCCCCCCCCTTGATTGCAGGGGAGGAGGGGGGAGACGGTTTGAACGTTATTTCCCTGAAAAAAGAGAGGAAGAGGAGACAAAACCCACCGCTTAAAACCCTGGAACGGGTTCCCAGTGACAGTAAGAAGCCGTATTGGAAACTGCGCTGTTGATGAAAGTACTCTTTGACAGTTAACTCTGCATCTGAGATACAACTTTGATACAATATTTGTCAGGGGTTCAGGGACAGAGGCACAGGGTAGGCAGGAGATGGAGAGCGATGGGGATGAATCCCAGGACAGTGAGGAAGAGGATGACAATGACTCTAGAGATTCCATGAGTCTTTCCAGCGAATCAGAGGATTCCCAGAAGGGGGCGCCGGTGGTCAAGGCCAGGGGAGCCCCAGGGGGGACGTGTCAGGAGCAGGGGGCCAGCGGGGGATCCCAAAGTGGCAGCTGGGCGTCAGGACCAGCCTCCCCGCCAGAGTGCAGCAAAGGGGGTGGAGGTTCCAGTGTATCAGGGGAGGCGGCTCCGGCAGTAGAGAAAGGAGGGAGGTCGGAGCAAGCCACCCTCCCGGAAGGGGAGGGGAGTAGTGAAGGGAGTAGCGTAGCCGTCAAAAGGAAAGTTAGAGGTTGGGGGCACGCGCCAAGTTCAAATGTAGAGGCGCGCGGAAGTACAGGGAGCCCGGAGGAGGGGCCAGGTCCCAAAGCCCGCAGGAGGGGGCAAGAGCAGTCTGATTCCGCGTCGGAGGAATCCAGGAGGGGCGAAACCCCAGCGGGCAGAAAGACCCTGCGGAAAAGGAAAGAGAGAAAGAGGTGGAGCAGCGCAAGCCTCTTAAACTGGTGCAGGGGAGGGACGGATTCAGAGGGGACTTCAGCGGTCTAAGCCTAGCAGACGTAGGGCTGCGCGCCTCGGATCTGAAGCAAACAATGAACTGCAATAAACACTTTTGTATATAAGAAGAGATAGGCGTTGGTCTTTTGTGAGCTGAGACTTGAGGCAGCCCTGACAGTAAGTCCCCTCTCCTAAACCGCAAAAATTTTTTTTTGCAAAGCTCACGAAGTTTGGCAGACATGACTACTGAGGAGCAGATAACGACCCTGCAAAACGCAGTCGCTGAACTCTCCGTTGCAGTACGGGTCTCTCAGAAGACAGTTGCCGAAGCAGAAGCGCGATGCCAGGATCTGCAAGCCAGGTGGGATCAGGCGTGCAAACAGGGGTTCCCGGGGTCCAGATCAGAGGGAATCGGTCTTGGACGGAGGGGGGGCAATTTAGTAGCCCACTTCGATGGGAACCTGAAGCATTATCCCAATTTCAGAGCAGACGTCGTATACGCGCTGCATTTGCTTCGAAAAGACTTCAAAGATGAGGAGGAGAAAGTAGGCTTTATTGTGTCCCATTTGCATGGGGAAGCTAGAACCTGGTTACGCAATTTGTGGCGCGAAGATGGTCTTGCCCGCAGGGACTCTGACGAATTTATCAAAGCCATGGACGCTTGCTTCCAATCTACCGTTGACGTTGATGTGGCGCGCCAGGAGATGCATGGATTGCGGCAGGGCAAGGCTACAGTGCGTCAGTACCATTCTCGCTTTTTTGCATTGCTGAATGTGCTGCGATGGGAAAAGGACTCCCTGGCAATGAACTGCAATAAACACTTTTGTATGTAAGAAAAGAAAGGCGTTGGTCTTTTGTGAGCTGAGACTTGAGGCAGCTCTGACAATATTGCTGACAGGTATCTCCTGATTTTAAAGTAACAGACTGAGATAGAAATTGTTGTCTTTTTGGTGAATTGAGGGGCTAAAGGGAGAAGTTAATTACTTTAAGACATTTTTGACTGTTACTGTGTCCCCCTAGAGGAAGCTTGAATCTGTTACAACTGCAGCTGGCTTAAGGGAATTTTCCACTTCAATTTCCTAAGGGAATTTTCCACTTCAAAAGAACTTTGACTCTGATCGTGAGACTGACCTTGGGTTATATCTTGAGGGTTATGGCAGATGGGAAAGAGAAGATAGATTTGTTACAAGCAACGAGGTCTGGCAGAGTATTTCGCACAGACGGTGGGCTGCAAAGAAGGGCTTTGACATCTGGCCCTCCTGGTTTACCAACAGCAACCTCATCGGCACAACCTAAACCCAAAGGTATGGCAGCTGACGATGCCCTGGCTCAGGCACTAGGTAAAATTAATGAATCTTTGGAAAGAATAAGTAAACAAGTAGCCAAGGCATCGGGTAAAATTGATCAAAATACGACAAGTATTAATAATTTGGGACAGAAGGTAAATACTAATACAGAAATTATTCAGAAACTATTACAGGAATCCACTTCGACACGTAAGACAGCCGAAGAGGCTAAAGAAATTGCTACTGCTACAGCTACTGTGGTAGAAGAGAAGATACCACCGCTACATAAACAACTTGAAGACCACAAGTCAATTCTGTCTATGATCGAGTTGAAGGAGAAACAAGTGAATTTAAGGGTCAGGGCTGTACCTGAAGTGGAGAAAGACAATTTGATTGAATTTCTTATGCAGGAATTTGCAGACTTTTGGAACCCAGATTTGGGGAAGGACAGTTTCAAGATAGTGAGTGCTTTTAGGCTTGGAAAAGGAGGGAGAAAGAACAGGGTGAGAGACTGTTTGATCACCCTCCAAACAAAAGAGGAGAGAGATAAAATCTTGAGCCTGCATTTCCAGAAGACCTTGGAAATACAACAGTCAAAAGTGGAGATATTTAAGGATATTCTGAAACATCTTTTGGACCTTAGGTCCAATTATAAAGATTTGGTTACCCTGCTGAGAAGCAACGGAATCATTTTTAGGTGGGAATTCCCCCAAGGCCTATCCTTTAGCTATAAAGGAAAGAAGATAAAAATAAGATCAGAAGACGACAAAGATAAATTTTGGAGAGACCACGGAGAAGACCTGCAGAAGAAAGTTACAGGAGAGCTAAGAGCACTTGTAAGAGAAACTTACCTCCAGAACTAAAAGACCGCCTGAAAAAGGTGATACCACCGACAGAACAGGAACAGGCACTGGGTGCTGTTGGAGAAGAAGTAAAGTAGCTACATCATGGCTCTGCAACTACTAAGTTGGAATTGTAATGGCTTGAACTCCCCTCAGAAAAGGAGATCTGTGTTTCATTTATTAAAAAAGGAACAATTGGACTTGATTTGTCTACAAGAAACACATATAACAAGGTTACACAGGAAATTATTGATTAATAAAAGACTTGGTCAGGAGTTTATTTCATCGGACAAGGTTAAAAAAAGAGGGGTTGTGATTTATGCAAAGGACAGATTATCACCGAAATTTATTTTTAAAGATGACCAAGGAAGATTTGTGGCAATCGAAATTCAAACACAAGGAGAAAATTTTTTGATAGTAGGAATTTATGCACCAAATGAGGGGAAATCTGATTTTTTTAAGAAGTTGCATGAGACCCTGATGGACTATTTGGATTACAACATGATTTTGATGGGAGACATGAATGGAGTGGTATCTACACATATGGACAAGGCACAAAGACAGGTAGTCACTAAGGATGGTAGACTACCAAAAACTTTTTTTGAGATGACAGACAACTTGGACTTAGTTGATATTTGGAGAACAAGGAACCCCATGGCTAAAGAGGGAACCTTCTTTTCTGAAGCCAAAATGACATGGACAAGAATCGACCAAATATGGGTAACTAGAGGAATGGCACCAAAGACAAGAAAAGTGGAAATCTGCCCAAAAACCTGCTCCGACCATAATGCTGTCAAGATGGAAATGAAACTAACACCAACTGGCTCCTTTAGATGGAGGATGAATGACACCTTATTTAGAGATGAAGAAGTACTTAAGAAGGCCCAAAAAACCTTGAGAGACTATTTTGAGATAAATATGAACACCAATGTGGAAAAAAGAGTAATCTGGGACGCAAGCAAAGCGGTTATGAGAGGGTTCTTGATACAACAGAATGCATTAAAGAAGAGAATCCAAAATGAGAAGAAGGATAAAATATTGGAGAAAATAAAGGAAAGTGAAAAAAGATTGAGAACAAAACCAAAGTCTCAAGAGATTTTGAGAGAAATAAAGTTATATCAAGTGCAATATATGAAAATGATGAATCAGGAGATAGAATGGAAAATTAAACAAATGAGACAAAAGACATTCGAGTCGGCTAATAAATGTGGGAAATTGTTGGCTTGGCAAATGAAAAAAAGACAATAATTAAATACAGTTACAAATTTAGAAGTGGAAGGAAGGAATATACAGAACCCAGCTGAGATTAGAAATTGTTTCCAGAGGTACTTTAAACAACTATATACACAAGGGCCACTGAAAGAAACTGATGTAGATCGATTTTTGAAAACAAATGGATTACAAAAAATCTCTCAAGAAAATAAATTAATCTTGAACTATAAAATAACTGAACAGGAGATAGAAGGTGCCATTCAAAACATGCAATTGGGTAAATCTCCAGGACCGGATGGACTGACCTCTAGATATTACAGATCCTTGAAAGAATGGCTAGTACAACTGTCAGGGCTGCCTCAAGTCTCAGCTCACAAAAGACCAACGCCTTTCTTTTCTTATATACAAAAGTGTTTATTGCAGTTCATTGTTTGCTTCAGATCCGAGGCGCGCAGCCCTACGTCTGCTAGGCTTAGACCGCTGAAGTCCCTTCTGAATCTGTCCCTGCCCTGCACCAGTTTAAGAGGCTTGCGCTGCTCCACCTCTTTCTCTCTTTCCTTTTCCGCAGGGTCTTTCTGCCCGCTGGGGTTTCGCCCCTCCTGGATTCCTCCGACGCGGAATCAGACTGCTCTTGCCCCCTCCTGCGGGCTTTGGGACCTGGCCCCTCCTCCGGGCTCCCTGTACTTCCGCGCGCCTCTACATTTGAACTTGGCGCGCGCCCCCAACCTCTAACTTTCCTTTTGACAGCTACGCTACTCCCTTCACTACTCCCCTCCCCTTCCGGGAGGGTGGCTTGCTCCGACCTCCCTCCTTTCTCTACTGCCGGAGCCGCCTCCCCTGATACACTGGAACCTCCACCCCCTTCGCTGCACTCTGGCGGGGAGGTTGGTCCTGACGCCCAGCTGCCACTTTGGGATCCCCCGCTGGCCCCCTGCTCCTGACAAGTCCCCCCTGGGGCTCCCCTGGCCTTGACCACCGGCGCCCCCTTCTGGGAATCCTCTGATTCGCTGGAAAGACTCATGGAATCTCTAGAGTCATTGTCATCCTCTTCCTCGCTGTCCTGGGATTCATCCCCATCGCTCTCCATCTCCTGCCTACCCTGTGCCTCTGTCCCTGAACCCCTGACAACAACCTTTGAAAGAGGTCTGTAATGAAATAATGGAGGGGAAAAGGGCACCAGAGTCGTGGAAAGAAGCTTATATCACACTTGTACCGAAAACAGAGACTGAAAAGACGCAGCTTAAGAACTACCGCCCCATATCATTACTTAATGTGGATTACAAAATTTTTGCAGACATTTTGGCTAAGAGACTGAAAAAAGTGTTGATGGAAGAGATTCATAAAGACCAAGCGGGCTTTCTCCCGGGAAGACACTTGTCTGACAATTTGAGGAATATAATTGATATTTTGGAAAAACTAGAAGTGAACATAAATACTAAAGCAGTTTTTATATTTGTGGACGCGGAGAAAGCTTTTGACAACATTTCTTGGAGTTTTATGAAGAAGAACTTACAGGGTATGGTGGTAGGCCAAGGCTTTGAAAACGGTATAAGTGCAATTTATTCAGAACAAAAGGCTAAACTAATTGTAAATAATGTGGTGACGGAAGAATTTAAGATAGAAAAAGGGCACGACAAGGTTGCCCAATTTCCCCACTGCTTTTTATATCGGTCCTGGAGGTTTTGCTGAACATGATTAGAAGGGACCAGTTGGTTAAAGGTATACAGGTCGGAGCCAAACAGTACAAATTGGGAGCATTTGCAGATGACTTAGTACTGACGTTACAGGAGCCAGAATCTAGTACCAAAAGGGTTTTAGAACTGATTCAAGAATTTGGTCAAGTTGCAGGGTTTAAATTGAATAAGTTAAAAACTAAGGTTTTAGAGAAAAATTTAACACCAATGGAGAGAGAGAGGTTTCAGAATGAGACAGGTTTAACAGTGGTTAAGAAAGCTAAATACCTGGGGATTAACATGACAGCAAAAAATGGGAATTTATTTAAAGATAACTATGAAAAATGTTGGGTTGAAGTGAAAAAAGATTTAGAAATTTGGTCAAATTTGAAGCTTTCACTGCTGGGCCGTATTGCTGCGATAAAGATGAATGTTTGACAAGTGATGAAAAGATGGAATTGTTTTAACTGTTTTTTCTTTTTTGTATTTTGTATTTTTCCTTTTTATTGTTAACTTTCTTATTAATGTAATTTTTTTCTTTTGAAATTTTAATAAATATCATTTTAAAAAAAATGAAATCAATTGAATCATCTGAAGCAAACTTAACAATTATATAAGGCACACAAACTTGAAATAAATTATGTTGAGATCAGTGTGACATTTTGGAACCTGGGTGAAACTATCCTGAAATGGGCAAGTCAGCATAGGCAAACTAAGGCCCGGGGCCCAGATCCGGCCCAGTCACCTTCTAAATCTGGCCCCTGGACAGTCCGGGAATCAGCGTGTTTTTACATGAGTAGAATGTGCCCTTTTATTTAAAATGCATCTCTGGTTTATTTGTGGGGCATAGGACTTTGTTCATTTCTCCCCCCCAAAAAATTGGCCCCCCACAAGGTCTGAGGGACAGTGAACTGGCCCCCTGCTGAAAAAAATTGCTGACCCCTGGCATAGAGGGGGTGCGTGTGTGTGTTACATGGAATGGCTGATGTCCCGTCCTGCACACTTACTTGGGAGTAAGTCCCAAATTTATGGGTTCAGGATAAGGTCCAAAGCCCAGCAGTTGCCTTATTCCAATCTGATGCCTAATTCCTTGGAAGGACTTAACACTCCAGTGGTTCAGCAGCCTGCATTTATTTTAAGAAATACGTCATTCTCATAGTTTCTTCTTTTAAGAGGCTTAATCCGGAACCTAAAGTCACTGCAGTATTTGAAACAAAAAAACTATTAGAAGCATTTAGGAATTCTGCTGTCAAGATTATTTTCTCCTTCAAGGAGGAAGGAAGTTCTATGAATGTATTCACAACAATGGATTCTTGGTATTAAATAAAACCCCTTCAAAATTTATTTCATGCCACCATCTGCAATTCACTACGCTGGCGGGAGGGGCTCCATCCTGGGTGTTCACCTCAGGTACCAAATGTCTTAAGCTGGCTGTGGCCTCCCCGCCACTTCATGCCATCTCCCATGCACCCTGCCAAAGGAGGAGAAAAATCTATGCCAATCCAGGCTATTTGCCACAGAAAGGCCTTCATTTGGCACCTACACCAAAGCTAAACAGTTTGACAGTTTGCCTCAGAGAATTGTAGGCTTCAGAGATCCCTCAAGGGTCATCCAGCCCACCCTCTGCAATGCAGGAAGTACACCTTGATTACAACTGACTCCCAGCCACTGTTGCTCATGAGCACCAGAAGCAGGTGTTGTCCCCTTCCAACGAAAACCCACTGTTTTTGGAGGTCTCCTGACACACCTCAATGGGAGAGATGGAAGGGCCTCAAGGGTCATCTAGTCCAGGTTGGTCAAGGTTTTGAAAATGGTATAGGTGCAATTTATTCAGAACAAAAGGCTAAATTAATTGTGAACAATGTAGTGATGGAAGAATTTAAGATAGAGAAAGGAACATGACAAGGTTGCCCAATCTCTCCATTGCTTTTTATATCGGTCCTGGAAGTTCTTTTAAACATGATTAGGAGGGACCAAACAGTTAAAGGTATACAAGTTGGAGCTAAACAGTACAAACTGAAAGCATTTGCTGATGATCTGGTATTGACATTACAGGCCAGAATCTAGTACCAAAAGAGTACTGGAACTGATCCAAGAATTTGGACAAGTAGCGGGATTTAAGTTGAATAAGATGAAAACTAAAGTTTTAGAGAAAAATTTAACAGTGACGGAGAGAGAAAGGTTTCAGAAGGAGACAGGATTAACATTGGTTAAGAAAGTGAAATACCTAGGGGTTAACATGACTGCTAAGAATGTGAATCTGTTTAAGGATAACTATGAAAAATGGTGGACGGAAGTGAAAAAGGATCTAGAAATATGGTCAAATCTGAAGTTATCATTGCTAGGCCAAATTGCTGCGATAAAGATGAATGTATTGCCAAGGATGTTGTTTTTGTTTCAAACATTGCAAATATTAGATAAAATGGAGTGTTTCAAGAAGTGGCAGAGAGATATCTCTAGATTTGTCTGGCAGGGCAAGAAACCTCGTATAAAATTTAAGATATTAACTGACGCTAAGGAAAGAGGTGGATTTGCCCTGCCAGACTTAAAACTTTATTATGAATCAGCCACTTTTTGCTGGCTGAGAGAATGGATGCTTCTTGAGAACACTGATGTGTTGGACTTAGAAGGCTTTAATAATGTTTTTGGGTGGCATGCATATCTGTGGTATGATAAGGTCAAAGCACATAAAGCGTTTAAAAATCATATTGTCAGAAAAACACTGTTTAATGTTTGGATAAGATATAAGGATTTGCCTGAGAATAAAACCCCAAGGGACTTCCGGGGTGGCGCCACCGGTAATGGCGGATTCCCTCTGACTCCGAGGGGACCGGCTCTGCGGGAATCGGGTCTGCACCGCTACGGCGAAGCGGGGACCTTTCAAAAATCACAGGCGGGTGAAGCCTGTGACCGTGGGACTCGGCGGGCACCTTTCGCGCCCCCCCAACTTGCAAAGGAGCCCGACTACGGGTTCCGGAGTGAAGCGGTGAAGCGGCGCGGTGCTGTGAGTCAACTGCTTCTTCCGTGGAGCGAAGCCGCACAGCCGTTACCGGAGAGCGCTACCTTTTTCCTGTAACAATTTGGCTACAAAACAACGATCCGTGAGTAGGTTAATTTGGGAAATAAAGGAGGGAAAAAAGATAATTGGATACCGAAGCGGAGAGGCATAAACAGGAAGTCTGCCTTCCGTTCTTTGTAAATAGAGGAAAGCAATGAACTTGTAAGCTAAAACCTTGAAAGACGCTTGAAAAAGACTATAATTCTATCATCTAAAACAAGCGATTTCCCCCCTTGACTGCAGGAGAGGAGGGGGGAAAGGTCTGAACTGTATTTTCCTGTAAAAAGAGAGAAAAGGAAGCTAAGAATCCACCGCTTAAACCTGGGAACGGACTGCCAATGAAAAATAGAATGCCGTACTGTGAAATGCGCTGTTGGTGAAAGTACTTTTTGACAGCTAACTCCGCAAGTCTGATACAAGTGAGATACAATATTTCTGGCTGGCTTCCCTTGGTTTCAAAGTAACTGGAAAATAACTGAAATTAAAACTGTCGTCTATTTTGTGAGCTGGGGGATTAAAAGAAAAAGGACATTTATTTTAAAGTAACAACTGTTGCCTGTTACTGTGTTCCCCTAGAGGAAGTTTGAGATTGTTACAATAACAACTGGGCCAGGGGAATTTTCCACTTCATAACAAACTCTGATCGTGGGACTGACCTTGAGTATTATCTAGACTGTTATGGCAAATGGAAAAGAGAAAATAGATTTGCTTCAGGAAAAAGCAACGAGGTCTGGTAGACTGTTTCGCACAGACGTTGGGCTGCAGCAAAGAGCATCAACATCTGGCCCTCCTGGTTTACCAACAGGAGCTGCATTGGTACAATCTAAACCCAAAGGAATGGCATCCGAAGATGTTTTAGCTCAGGCACTTGGCAAAATTAATGGATTACAAAATCTTTGCAGACATTTTGGCTAAAAGACTAAAAAGAGTGCTAGGGGAAGAGATACATAAAGACCAAGCAGGCTTTCTCCTGGGTAGACATCTATCTGATAATGTGAGAAACATAATCAATATTTTAGAAAAATTACAAGTGAACATAAATACTAAGGCAGTTTTGATATTTGTGGACGCAGAGAAAGCTTTTGAGAACATTTCTTGGAGTTTTTTGAAGAAGAACCTACAGGGGATGGGGGTAGGCCAAGGTTTTGAAAACGGTATAAGTGCAATTTATTCAGAACAAAAGACTAAATTAATTGTAAATAACGTTGTCAGGGGTTCAGGAGCAGAGGCAAGGGCAAGGGAGGAAACAGAGAGCGAGGGAGAGGAGGCAGAAGAAAAGATGAGTGATGACGACGACCCGAGATCTCCGAGTCTTTCCAGTGAATCAGAAGATTCACAGAAAGGAGCACCAGTGGCCAGGGCAAGGGGGGAGCCTAGGGGGACACCCCAGGAAGATAGAGCCAGAGGGGACTCAGAGGGGAGCAGTTGGAAATCAGGACCAGCGTCACCGCCAGAGAGCAGGGAAGAGGAAGGGCGCCAGGGATCAAGCGCTGGCAGCTCACAACAGGGGGGAGGGCACGAGTCAGGAGTGGCCACACCTCCATCGGGGAGCGAAGAAACGGTCAGACGGAAGGTGGAAGGTTGGGCGCGCGTGCCAAGTTCAAATGCACAGGAAGGTGGCGCAGTAGGCAGCCCGGAAAGGGAGCCAGGTCCTAAAGCCCGCCGAAAGGAGGGAGAAGAGTCAGGGGGGTCAGCGTCAGCGTCAGAGGAATCCCGGAAGGAAGAGACCCCGGGGGGCAGAGGGACCCAGAGAAGAACAGTCAGGCGGAAAAGGTGGAGCAAGGCTAGGATATTAAGTTGGTGTACAAGGGGCGGAGACTCAGATGGAGCTTCGCCGATCTAACCATGAGACGTAGAGTTGCACGCAGCAGCTTGAGAATGGAAACTGTAACTCAATAAAGACTTTTATTTAATGATCGCTGGCTAGCGTGATCCTCTGTGAGCTAGGATCTGGAAGCAGCTCTGACAAACGTGGTGATGGAAGAATTTAAGATAGAAAAAGGGACACGACAAGGTTGCCCAATCTCCCCATTGCTTTTTATATCGGTCCTGGAGGTTCTGCTGAATATGATTAGAAGGGACCAGTTGGTTAAAGGTATACAAGTCGGAGCCAAACAGTACAAATTGAGAGCATTTGCAGATGACTTAGTATTGACATTACAGGAGCCAGAATCTAGTACTAAAATGGTTTTGGAACTGATTCAAGAATTTGGTCAGGTTGCAGGATTTAAACTGAATAAGTTAAAAACAAAGGTTTTAGAGAAAAATTTAACTGTGATGGAGAAAGAGAGGTTTCAGAATGAGACAGGTTTAACAGTGGTTAAGAAAGTGAAATACCTGGGGATTAACATGACAGCTAAAAATGGGAATCTATTTAAAGACAATTATGAAAAATGTTGGACTGAAGTGAAAAAAGACTTAGAAATCTAGTCAAATTTAAAGCTTTCACTGCTAGGCCGTATTGCTGCTATAAAAATGAATGTATTGCCTAGAATGTTGTTTCTGTTTCAAACATTGCAAATTTTGGACAAAATGGACTGTTTCAAGAAGTGGCAGAGAGATATCTCTAGATTTGTCTGGCAGGGCAAGAAGCCTAGAATAAAATTTAAAATACTAACAGATGCAAAGGAAAGAGGTGGATTTGCCCTGCCAGACCTTAAACTTTATTATGAATGAGCAGCTTTTTGCTAGTTGAAAGAATGGCTGCTTCTTGAAAACACTGACATTTTGGATTTAGAAGGTTTTAATAATGTATTTGGATGGCATGCATACTTGTGGTATGATAAGGTCAAAGCACATAAAGCATTTAAAAACCATATTGTCAGGAAAGCATTGTTTAATGTCTGGATAAGATATAAGGACCTACTGGAAAATAAAACCCCAAGGTGGCTGTCACCGATGGAAGCGAAGGCTCAGAAAAAGCTCAATATGGAGGTCAAATGGCCGAAATATTGGGAAATTTTGGAACAAGATGGAGATAGACTGAAATTGCAGAGTTTTGAGAAATTAAAAAACAAAGTGCGAGACTGGCTTCATTATTATCAGATAATGGAGGCATACAATTTGGACAAGAAAATTGGCTTCCAGGTGCAAAAATCAAAATTAGAAACAGAACTGTTAGAACCCAAAACTAAGATTTTGTCAAAGATGTATAACTTGCTGTTGAAATGGAATACACAGGATGAAACGGTGAAATCTGCTATGATTAAATGGGCACAAGATGTTGGACATAACATAATGATGGCTGACTGGGAACAGTTATGGACCACAGGTATGAAGTTCACGGCATGTAATGCCTTAAGAGAGAATATTATGAAAATGATATACAGGTGGTACATGACACCAGTCAAGCTTGCCAAAATCTACTATTTGCCCGACAATAAATGTTGGAAATGTAAAGAAACTGAAGGTACATTCTTTCACCTTTGGTGGACGTGCCCAAGGATTAAGGCTTTCTGGGAGATGATTTATAATGAAATGAAAAGGTTATTTAAATATACCTTTCTGAAGAAACCAGAGGCCTTTCTCCTGGGCATGGTCGGCCAAATGGTGCCAAAGAAGGACAGAACTTTCTTTATGTATGCTACAACAGCAGCAAGAATACTTACTGCAAAGTATTGGAAGACACAAAATCTACCCACTCTGGAAGAATGGCAGATGAAGGTGATGGACTACATGGAACTGGCGGAAATGACTGGCAGAATCCGAGACCAGGGTGAAGAGTCGGTGGAAGAAGATTGGAAGAAATTTAAAGACTACTTACAGAAATATTGTAAAATTAATGGATGTTAGAATGATGTCAGAATGAAGTTAAGTGGTTTTAGCAGCAATGTCATAAAGGTATATGCAAAAATGGATGGTTAATAGGTGAGAATCTAAAGCTATAATATATTAAGTTAAAGGACTAAGATAAAAACAAAGAGGGAAAGGAATTGCTGAATTAACCAACTGAACTGGAATACAAAAAAGGGAGGTGAGAGGAGGTCAGGGAAGCAAGGAAATGAAATGTAAGATACGGAAGGATTAATTTGTTTTTAAGTGTTTTTTCTAAAAAAAATTCTATACTTTGTATTTTATATGTTTTTTCTCTTTTTTTCTATATTTTCCCTTGTCTCTTTTATTTTTAACTATGTAATTTTTTGTTTCTGAAATTTTAATAAATATCTTTAAAAAAAAAAAAAAAAGAGAATAAAACCCCAAGGTGGCTGTCACCAATGGAAGCGAAGGCTCAGAAAAAGCTCAATATGGAGGCTAAATGGCCGAAATATTGGGAAATTTTGGAACAAGAGGGAGACAGATTAAAACTGCAGAGTTTTGAAAAATTAAAAAATAGAGTGCGAGATTGGCTTCATTATTATCAGATAATGGAGGCATATAATTTGGATAAAAAAATTGGCTTCCAGGTGGAAAAATCAAAATTGGAAACAGAACTGTTAGACTCCAAAACTAAGAATTTGTCAAGAATGTATAATTTGCTGTTGAAATGGAATACTCAGGATGAAACGGTGAAATCTGTTATGATTAAATGGGCACAAGATGTTGGACATAACATAATGATGGCTGACTGGGAACAGTTATGGACCACAGGTATGAAGTTCACGGCATGTAATGCCTTAAGAGAGAATATAATGAAAATGATATACAGGTGGTACATGACACCAGTCAAGCTTGCGAAAATTTATCACTTGCCCGATAATAAATGCTGGAAATGTAAAGAGACGGAAGGTACATTCTTTCACCTTTGGTGGACATGCCCAAGGATTAAGGCTTTCTGGGAGATGATCTATAACGAAATGAAAAAGGTATTTAAATATACCTTTCTGAAGAAACCAGAGGCCTTTCTCCTGGGCATGGTTGGCCAATTGGTGCCAAAGAAGGACAGAACTTTCTTTATGTATGCCACAACAACAGCAAGAATACTTATTGCAAAGTATTGGAAGACACAAGATCTACCCACTCTGGAAGAATGGCAGATGAAGATGATAGACTATATGGAACTGGCGGAAATGACTGGCAGAATCCGAGACCAGGGAGAAGAGTCGGTGGAGGAAGATTGGAAGAAATTTAAAGACTATTTACAGAAACATTGTAAAATTAATGTTAGAATGATGTTGGAATGAATCTATGTGATTTTAGCAAAAATGTATCAAAGATTTAAGAAAAATAGACTGTTAATTGGTGAAAAGAGGGAAAGTAAATTTATATTAAGATCAAGATAAATTTTCAGGATAAAAATTTTGAAGAGAGGGAAAGGATTTGCTGAAATGGATAATTGACTTAGAATACAAAAAAGGTAGGTGTGAGGAGGTCAGGGAAACAAGCAAATGAAAGATAAGTTATTGGAAGGCTCGATTTGGTTTTTTTGTTTTTGTTTTTAATTGTTTCTATTTTTCTGTTTTTTTATTGTGATGTGTTGTTTTGCTATTGTTTAATTTGGTGTTTTTTCTTTTGCCTTTTTGTAAACTTAATAAAAAAAAGGGTCATCTAGTCCAACCTGCTGCTCAGAGGCATAATCCCCAGGACTTTGGGAACTGAGAGAGGGAAGAGAGAGAGGGACGGGATTCGCAGCCCCTGTCTCCCTTCGCCCCCCGGCTCACCCCAGCTCAGCAGGGCACCCCACAGCACCCACAGGCGCGCCATCCTCCCAGCAGCGCCCAGCAGGACTTCGCCCCCAACTTACCTGCGCGCTGGCAGGGCGAGGTGGGCCAAAGGCTGGAGGGGCAAAGGTAGAAAGCAGGACTTTGGCCGCTGCACCCCAAAAGACAGCTGGGGGGTCAGGAGCCCACCTCGTGGGGCTACCCTGGCCTCCCAGGTGCCTCTTCTGCTCTGGCGGAGCCTCCTGGGCCAGTCTACCTGGGCTGCTCCTGAGGGAGCTTGGAAGCAGCACTCAGGGACACGTTGCGAGGAGGAGGAGAATAAGGAGAATGCTAATAATGAGGATTATCATCATTATTATTAATAATAATAATAATAATAATAATGAGAAACCTTAATTATAAGGTTATAAAATATTATATATATAATATGATATAATTATGTAATATATATAATATAATAACAGCAAGAATATTAATATAATAATATAATATAATAAGAATAACAAGGAGAAACCAGGCCCCTCAGGCACTGTTGGGACTCCTCCCTGAGGGGATTTGGGGGGCCCCTCCGGCCTTCCTTCTCCGCAGGGACCCCCAACGAGGCGCCCACCTCACGAGGGAGACCAGCGGCACCCAACGGCCAGGCTAGGTCCCACTGCCCTCAACCAAAATGGTGGCGGTGGCGCGTCTTCTGCCCTTTCTCCCCACCTCCGGTCCGTTTCCTTCTTTCCAGTCATGTCCCCTCTAGGACCCCCTCGCTCGATGCACGCGTCCAGCAGCCGCAGCAACAATAAAAATCTCGGCAGCAATAGGTCGGCCTCTGGGCCAATCACAGGTCGGGTTGTGGGCGGGGCCAGCCATTTGGCGCTTTTTCTGCTCTGCGTTTCCCACGCCCTTTACGTGAAGAAAGCTTGTAAGTTTTGTCATGTTTTTAATACTGTATTCTGTTGGGAGCCACCCACAGTGGGTGGGAAATAATTATCATCATTGATTTTTAAATTATTATTATTATTACTATTAGAAAAGGCTTAGGGAAGTTTGTAATTATTATGTTTTGTCGTGTTTTTAATATTCTGTTGGGAGTGGCTGGGGAAGGATAATAAATTATGATTATCTTTAATTTTTAAATTGTTATCATTATTATTATAATTGTTATTATAAAAGGGTTAGGGAAGTTTGTAGTATATTATGTTTTATCATTTTTTTAAATATTCTGTTGGTGGCTGGGAAGTAGTAATAAATTATTATGATGATTAAATGTTAAATTATTACTATTTTAATAAAGCACACCCACTCAAGTGGGACACGGCCTCTTCCCCCCTAAACCTTAACAGTTTAATATTTTTATTTATTTGAATTGGGGCGGGGAAGCTCCCCTTGGCTACAGCAACTCCGGAGTAACTGGCTGTGAGTTCAGAGCTCCATTGCTTTCCCCCTCAGGCCGCCTTTAATGTATTGAAAACTGTATCTGAACAATGTACAATGTATTGTTCAGATGAGCCACTGCTTTAAGCAGTGCTTTTGTAACCAGGTAATTCCTGAAGATCCCAATTCCTTCACTTATTATTAAATGCAATCACCTTGTGGTTCATTCGCGTAAGGGACTCCTGCATATTCCTGCCTTGTAGCGGGTTGGACTGAAAGACCCTTGGGGTCCCTTCCAGCTATATGCAGCATTAAAGACATTTCTTCCAGTTAGTCCTATGATGGCTCATAGGGAAGGGAGGCTCCTTTCCCACTTTATTATTTCTTCCACTGCAATCTGTGCTTGACATATTATATGCCTGCTTTTACATGGACCCCCTCTTTCCCTTCTTGTGAAAATAATCGACCCTACTGATATTTCTTAGGTCTGTATGGGCTCTGCTGAATTCCTGCTATGAAGAGGAGGAGGAGGAAGCTTCGTCTGATGAAGAAAAGTCAGCTGCAGGCATGAAGGTAAAAGGGGAAAAAATAGAAATATAAATTAACATATAACACTTAAGAACATTTTTAAACAACCCCACTCCTGATATATCTCACCCACCCAAGTGGGGCTTGGCCTCATCCCCCCTAACCATCACAGTACAGTACAGTAAAAATACAGTAAAGTATTTTTATTTATTTGATTGGGGTAGGGCAGCACCTCCTGGCTTCACCCATGTTGGTGTGGTTTGTCTCCTTTTTTCTGTTCTTGTTAGGCTATCTAAAGGTGACAAAGCAATGTGTTGAAAACTTAATTTATTCAGATGAACCATTGCTTTAACCAGGTAATTACTCAAGGCACCGATTCTTTCACCTATTGATTTATCCACATAATCTAAGCAGAGATTAATTAGTTTCCAAAATTGGTACATTTGCACGTTACATCTTAAGATAAATGTTTTGGAAAAGGCATAAATTTAAAAAGATAATTAATTTGCAAGCAAATACTTGATTGCCCAGTGAATTAGATAGGCAGTGAGCTGGCTGATTTGTCTAATGGAGCATCCAAAAACCCAGTTTGGGTCTATAAGACCCAGTTTGCCCCCTCCCCCCAGCCTTAATGGCAACCCTCCATTGCTTTCTGTTTGATTTTTTTAACAGATACTCTGAACTGAACACCACAAGAATAAATGGGGATCAGCCCCTGCTGTAGTGGCCAGCACTAAAAGCCATTTGAGTAATTCAGATTAATAAAGTAGGAATAATTAATATTTACAAACCAGCAACTTCACACCAGTTTTGGATACTTGCAGCAGCTTGCAATGTTAAGAGAGGTGCTCTAAAGAAAAGCACTTTCTACATTTATGAGCCTTCAGAGTAGGCTCATGGTTTTTCCTTTGCCTGGAGGTATAAATGTTGTTAGCATATGTGCAATCACCCCAAGAACTTCAGGCCTGCTTCTAACTATCAAAATGCTCCTGGAGAGGCTGTAAGCAGCAATTCCTCTGTTATCAGTCAGCAAAAGGGGATGGAAAGGTGTGCTTCATGGCGTAACTTAACTTGCAGCTGCAGGAGAAGTGTGGATCCCTCAGCCATACGTAAATAGCCTTCAAAGTGCCATTTAAGAGTGCAACAGCTAGGTGTGCTGTGGACACAAAGGTTGTGATGTTGATTCCCGTAAGGGACATCTTCAAATTCCTGCCTTGTAGCAGGTTGGACTGGATGACCCTTGGGGACCCTTCCTGATATATACTCACCCACTCACCCACCATCATATGATTCTTTGGAAAGTGCTTCAGAAAGAATAAAGAGAAATAGCATTCCTTTAAGTTAGTTGTAATTGTTGGCATGCAGAGGGTTACAAGACCAGCTGGCTAGCCCCAGCTGGATCGTCTCCTTCCAGCTGTCACGCTGCGAAGACCCATCTGCAAACTATATCAGTCGAGTGAACTGCGCATACAGAATAGACGTGAGGCTTGTGGAAGCGTACTACAACTATGGATTTATTAATCAAAAATCAGGAAAAAGAAACATGTCATCTCTCTCCTTGTCTGGTCAGAGAGACAGAGAGAAGCAAAAGGTATACAGTGGTACCTCGGGTTACAGACGATTCAGGTTACAGACTCCACCAACTCAGAAATAGTACTTCAGGTTAAGAACTTTGCTTCAGGATGAGAACAAAAATCGTGGTCCGGCGGCACGGCAGCAGCAGGAGGCCCCATTAGCTAAAGTGGTACCTCAGGTTAAGAACAATTTCAGGTTAAGAACGGACCTCCAGAACGAATTAAGTTCTTAACCTGAGGTACCACTGTACACACAATGGAAGTTCTCAGCAAGCTTTGCTGGTATGTAAACAGACATGTGACATGCAACAGTTCCATGTCTGTAACTAAAGGTGGAATGGAATTTTCCAACAGTAGACAGCCTCACTTCGTGTGAGCTACCTTATTATTCATTGTACATTAATTTGAGCTTGGGAGTTCCTCTGCCTGTTTTTACACGGACCCCCTCTTTCAGTTCTGAAAAAAATCCACCCCACTGATATTTCTCAGGTCTCTATGGGCTCTGCTGAATTCCTGATCTAAAAAGGGGAAGGAGAAGAAGAAGAAAATTAAGGAGGAGGAGGAGGAGGAGGAGGAGGAGGAGGAGTTTGGATTTGATATCCCGCCTTTCACTCCCCTTCAGGAGTCTCAAAGCGGCTAACAATCTCCTTTCCCTTCCTCCCCCACAACAAACACTCTGTGGGGTGAGTGGGGCTGAGAGACTTCAAAGAAGTATGACTGGTCCCAAGGTCACCCAGCAGCTGCATGTGAAGGAGCGGAGACACCCGGTTCCCCAGATTACGTGACTACCACTCTTAACCACTACACCACACTGGCTCTCAAGAAGGGGAAGACTCGCCTGTCGGAGAAAGGGAGAATAAGGGCGAGAGGGGGAAAGTGAATCTTTTGAGAGAAGATGCCAATGCCCCCCAAAACTCCTTTAAGTTGATTTTTTAGACATCTGATTTGCCCATCAGCTTGGCAGCCAAAGAAAAGAAAAGAAGAAAGTGGCAGAGGTAGCTCCCAGACATCTCCATGCAGTTGGAAAAGGTGGGTTGCCTGTATGGGCTCTGCTTTATTCTTTAATGTTGAATGCTACATCTGCCTAAATCCACTTCCATCCCCTGGAAGGAGTAAAGGGAATGGTGGGAAATACCTAGCTATTTCTCTAAATTGGTAAGACCGCACAGTCCCTACATTTCCACAAGGTCTGGTCGTTTCCAAAGGTGTAGCCTGCCTTCTGTAAAGGTGGATTTCAGGTCAAACAGCTGGTTGAAAAGTTTTTTTTTTATCCTCACATGAGTAACCCTGGCAACCTCCCAGATAACAGTGTCTGTTCCTCAATGGTCAGGATCAGGGTCAAGAGTCAAGGGTGAAAGGGCTAGGGTTTAGGGCTAGGGTCAGGGTTGGGGTCAGGTGGGGTTAGGGTTGGGGTTAGGGTTTTAGGGTTAGGGTTTTAGGGTTAGGGTCAGGGTCAGGGTCAGGGTCAGGGTCAGGCTTAGGGCTAGGCTTAGGGTTAGGGCTTAGGGTTAGGGTTCGGGTTTAGGGTTGGGGTTGGGGTTGGGGTTGGGGTGGGGTTGGGGTTAGGGTTGGGGTTGGGTTTAGGGTTTGGGGTTTGGGGTTGGGGTTGGGTTAGGGTTAGGGTTAGGGGTTTAGGGTAAGGGTTAGGTTTAGGGTTAGGGTTTAGGGGTTAGGGTTAGGGTTAGGGTTAGGGGTTAGGGTTAGGGTTAGGGTTAGGGTTGGGGTTAGGGGTTAGGGTTGGGGTTGGGGTTGGGGTTGGGGTTAGGGTTAGGGGTTAGGGTTAGGGGTTAGGGTTAGGGTTAGGGTTAGGGGTTTAGGGTTAGGGTTAGGGTTAGGGTTGGGGTGAGGGTGAGGGTGAGGGTGAGGGTTAGGGTTAGTGTCAGGGGTTCAGGGACAGAGGCACAGGGTAGGCAGGAGATGGAGAGCGATGGGGATGAATCCCAGGACAGCGAGGAGGAGGATGACAATGACTCAAGAGATTCCATGAGTCTTTCCAGCGAATCAGAGGATTCCCAGAAGGGGGCGCCGGTGGTCAAGGCCAGGGGAGTCCCAGGGGGGACGTGTCAGGAGCAGGGGGCCAGCGGGGGATCCCAAAGTGGCAGCTGGGCGTCAGGACCAGCCTCCCCGCCAGAGTGCAGCGAAGGGGGTGGAGGTTTCAGTGTATCAGGGGAAGCGGCTCCGGCAGCAGAGAAAGGAGGGAGGTCGGAGCAAGCCACCCTCCCGGAAGGGGAGGGGAGTAGTGAAGGGAGTAGTGTAGCTGTTAAAAGGAAGGTTAGAGGTTGGGCGCGCGCGCCAAGTTCAAATGTAGAGGCGCGCGGAAGTACAGGGAGCCCGGAGGAGGGGCCAGGTCCCAAAGCCCGCAGGAGGGGGCAAGAGCAGTCTGATTCCGCGTCGGAGGAATCCAGGAGGGGCGAAACCCCAGCGGGCAGAAAGACCCTGCGGAAAAGGAAAGAGAGAAAGAGGTGGAGCAGCGCAAGCCTCTTAAACTGGTGCAGGGGAGGGACGGATTCAGAGGGGACTTCAGCGGTCTAAGCCTAGCAGACGTAGGGCTGCACGCCTCGGATCTGAAGCAAACAATGAACTGCAATAAACACTTTTGTATATAAGAAGAGAAAGGCGTTGGTCTTTTGTGAGCTGAGACTTGAGGCAGCCCTGACAGTAAGTCCCCTCTCTTAAACCGCAAAAATTTTTTTTGCAAAGCTCATGAAGTTTGGCAGACATGACTACTGAGGAGCAGATAACGACCCTGCAAAACGCAGTCGCTGAACTCTCCGTTGCAGTACGGGTCTCTCAGAAGACAGTTGCCGAAGCAGAAGCGCGATGCCAGGATCTGCAAGCCAGGTGGGATCAGGCGTGCAAACAGGGGTTCCCGGGGTCCAGATCAGAGGGAATCGCACTCGGACGGAGGGGGGGGCAATTTAGTAGCCCACTTCGATGGGAACCTGAAGCATTATCCCAATTTCAGAGCAGACGTCGTATACGCGCTGCATTTGTTTCGAAAAGACTTCAAAGATGAGGAGGAGAAAGTAGGCTTTATTGTGTCCCATTTGCATGGGGAAGCTAGAACCTGGTTACGCAATTTGTGGCGCGAAGATGGTCTTGCCCGCAGGGACTCTGACGAATTTATCAAAGCCATGGACGCTTGCTTCCAATCTACCGTTGACGTTGATGTGGCGCGCCAGGAGATGCATGGATTGCGGCAGGGCAAGGCTACAGTGCGTCAGTACCATTCTCGCTTTTTTGCATTGCTGAATGTGCTGGGCTGGGAAAAGGACTCCCTGGCAGTGAGAGACTTGTTCTGGGAGGGGCTTCATGGCTCAGTAAAAGATGAGCTGGCTAGGGGAGACAGACCTCAAACCCTAGCAGACGTCGTGCAGAGGGCACTCACGATAGGGGTGCGCCACGAAGAACGCCCTTGGCACAGTGAGGAGGGGCGTCACGTCCGCCCACCAGCTAGAGCGCCTCCTTTTCTTCCCAGGGACCTGGGACGTACAAATCCCTCACCTATGCTGAAGGGAGGGGAGGAACCAATGGAGCTGGGTGGTGCAAAGGCTCAGCCAGCTGCCGGAGCCTCAGCGTCCGGAGCAGTCAAGGCGAAGCCTCCTAGAGGGACCAGGAAGTGTTACATCTGTGACAGTGCACAGCACATGGCTAAGGAGTGTCCCCAGAGGCTTCAGAAGCACACTGCAGCCTTAGCAACAGTAACAGGGGAAGCGTTCCAAGGAGAACAGTTTCAGGGAAACGAGAATGCCTGGCTGGAAGCAGAGATGCTGGGGCTCCGCCAGGCAAGTCAGTGAAGCAGTCCCCAGCGCTTTTGCAGCCTACAGACCCCTTACCACCCAAGCCAGTGGTGCAGCTCACTGCTACTCTCCAGCTACCTAATGGACTCACCCTGGAAGTCCCCATTACGATTGACTCAGGGAGCAACGCAGACTTCGTGGGGATGCAGTTCATCAAGCAGCATCGCATAGCGCTACTACCAGCCACGCTGCCTCTGAACGTCGTCACGGTAGATGGCAGGAAGTTGCTGGGTGGGCAAGTGGTACAACAGACGCCACCCATGCTGCTGACAATTGGGAATCATCGCGAGGTCATCAGTTTCAATGTCACCCAACTGTCAGACACGCCTATAGTGTTAGGCATGAGTTGGCTGGATAGACACAGCCCATCATTAGCGTGTGTCAGAGCTGCTTCCAGATCCTAGCTCACAGAGGATCACGCTAGCCAGCGATCATTAAACAAAAGTCTTTATTGAGTTACAGTTTCCATTCTCAAGCTGCTGCGTGCAACTCTACGTCTCATGGTTAGATCGGCGAAGCTCCATCTGAGTCTCCGCCCCCTGTACACCAGTTTAAGATTCTAGCCTTACTCCACCTCTTCCGTCTCTCCTTTCTCCTCTGGGTCCTGCTACCCCCCGGGGTCCCTTCCTTCCTGGATTCTTCTGACGCTGACGTTGACCCCCCTGACTCCTCCCCGTCTTTTCGGCGGGCTTTGGGACCTGGCTCCCTATCCGGGCTGCCAACTGCACCGCCCTCCTGTACATTTGAACTTGGCGCGCGCGCCCAGCCTTCAACCTTCCTCTCGACCGTTTCCTCGCTCCCCGATGGAGGCGTGGCCAATCCTGACTCATGTCCTCCCACTGGCAGTGCGCCGCCTGATCCCGATGCCTGGGACTCCTCCCCCCTACTGCACTCTGGTGTGGACGCTGGTCCTGATTTCCAACTGCTTCTCTCTGAGTCCCCTCTGGCCCCTTCTTCCTGGGGTGTCCCCCTCGGCACCCCCCTTGCTCTGACCATGGGAGCCCCTTTCTGTGAATCTTCCGATTCGCTGGAAAGACTCAGAGACCTCGGACCGCTGTCATCGCTAACATTACCTTCGGACTCCTCCCCCTCGCTCTCTATTTCCTCCCTTTCCTGTGCCTCTGCTCCTGAACCCCTGACAGCGTGGTACCAGCGGCAGCTCACCTTTGGCTCGTCCTACTGCGCACAACATTGCATCCAGACCGGCCAGGAGGAGGAGGGCCAGGAGGAAGGGCAACAGTTGCATCTAGGCATGGTGCAGGCAGTGCCCCACAAGTACAAGGTGTTTTTGGAGGTCTTCTGCGAAAAGGAAGCTGACCAATTACCACCCCACCGGCCCTACGACTGTGCAATTGACCTCTTACCAGGGGCGACGCTGCCGACTGCGAAGCTGTATTCCATGTCTGAAGATGAGATGCAGGAACTCCGGGAGTTCATAGATCACAATTTGAAGCGGGGATTCATCCGAGAATCCAAGGCAGTAGGGGGCAGTCCTGTGTTTTTCGTGAAGAAGAAGGACACGCCCCAAAAAAGGCTCATTGTGGACTATAGGGCCATCAACTCGATGACAAAGCCCAAGGCCTTCCCCATGCCCAAGATTGACGACCTGCTCGTGATGGTGAGGAAGGGGAGGATCTTCACCAAGTTGGATCTACGCGGATGTCAGAGTTGCTTCCAGATCCTAGCTCACAGAGGATCACGCTAGCCAGCGATCATTAAATAAAAGTCTTTATTGAGTTACAGTTTCCATTCTCAAGCTGCTGCGTGCAACCCTACGTCTAATGGTTAGATCGGCGAAGCTCCATCTGAGTCTCCGCCCCTTGTACACCAACTTAATATCCTAGCCTTGCTCCACCTTTTCCGCCTGACTGTTCTTCTCTGGGTCCCTCTGCCTCCCGGGGTCTCTTCCTTCCGGGATTCCTCTGACGCTGACGCTGACCCCCCTGACTCTTCTCCCTCCTTTCGGCGGGCTTTAGGACCTGGCTCCCTTTCCGGGCTGCCTACTGCGCCACCTTCCTGTGCATTTGAACTTGGCACGCGCGCCCAACCTTCCACCTTCCGTCTGACCGTTTCTTCGCTCCCCGATGGAGGTGTGGCCACTCCTGACTCGTGCCCTCCCCCCTGTTGTGAGCTGCCAGCGCTTGATCCCTGGCGCCCTTCCTCTTCCCTGCTCTCTGGCGGTGACGCTGGTCCTGATTTCCAACTGCTCCCCTCTGAGTCCCCTCTGGCTCTATCTTCCTGGGGTGTCCCCCTAGGCTCCCCCCTTGCCCTGGCCACTGGTGCTCCTTTCTGTGAATCTTCTGATTCACTGGAAAGACTCGGAGATCTCGGGTCGTCGTCATCACTCATCTTTTCTTCTGCCTCCTCTCCCTCGCTCTCTGTTTCCTCCCTTGCCCTTGCCTCTGCTCCTGAACCCCTGACATCCATCCCCCCCTCGAAGCCCCCTCTTCCCCCCTCCCCTCCTTCCGGTGCGGGATCTGGGTGCTGCCGTGTCAGGGGGACGAATGTCGGATACAGTTCGCTTCCCGTGGCGGGCCGCCATCCGAAGTCTTCCGGTTCTTCCTCCCTGCTCTCGTTGACGACGGTCACCTCCGCTTCCATCTCTGTGCCGCCGTGCTCGAAACCCGGGTCGTCCCCGAAAACGTCCATGTCCGTCTCTCCCTCGTTGCCTTCTGGAGACGTTGCTCGTCCTGGACCCTCCAGCCACCTTCTGCGGAACTGCTCCTCTGGTCGATCATCCCACCAATACGAGGGTTCTGAAGCAGATCCCGAGGGTGACCCCTCTGGGGAACGGGCGTCTCGTGTCGGTTCCTCGTCCGAGTCGAACCCCCGGAACGTGCTGGCTGAAAGCGTGGGCGTGAAAAGCCAGTCGTCGAAAAAGTCTGCTGGCATTGGCCTATGTGGGAAGAGGGCATGAAACTCTTCTTTGAGCAGAGGTTCGTCTAAAGCGTAGCCCGGCACCCAGCTGTTGGCACTGGCCGGGGTGCCCTCCTTGGCGAGAAGGTATTCTACCCCCTCTTCCCCCCATCTGGAGTCCAAAATCTCCGTGACTTCGTTGATGCGCTCCTCCTGTGCCACTCCCCCTTGCCCGGTTCTCTCTCGGAGCGGACCCGGTGCCGTTCCTGGTTCCTGAAACCTGTGAGGTGTCTTGTAGGGAGTGAGCACCGATCTGTGGAACACCGGATGCATTCTGGAACCCTCCGGAAGAGCCAGCCTGAAAGCCACCGGGTTGACCTGTTCTTCGACTTGGTAGGGCCCCAGTTGTTTATGCCCTAGTTTCTTCTTCGCCAACGACCTGGCCGGCACTGCGTGGGCTGCTAACCAGACCCAGTCTCCCACATGGATCTCTTCGCCAACCCTTCTGTGTTTGTCCGCTTGTACCTTGTATGCGTGTTTAGCCAGCTCCAGGTGCCGCCGCAGCTGATCGTGGACCTCCTGCAACTCCGACGCGAACGCATCTGCTGTCTGCGGCTCCCCCTCCCCCATTCTTTCCAGTCCCGGGAAGGTTCTGGGGTGCCTCCCGTTGTTGGCGAAGAACGGCGTGACCCCCGTGGACACGTGCTTCGTGTTGTTGTAGGCGAACTCGGCGAGAGGCAGGTAATCCACCCACGTCGCAGGCTGTTGATTCGCATAACATCTCAGGTACTGCTGCATGATGGCATTGACCCGCTCCGCTTGCCCGTTGGTCTGCGGGTGTCTAGCCGACGCCAGGTTGATCTTGACGTTCAGGAAGCCCATCAGCCTCTGCCAGAAGTTCGAGATGAACTGTCGCCCTCGGTCGGACAGAATAGACCGCGGCAGACCGTGAACCTTGAACACGTGGTCTATGAACAGTTTGGCGGTTTGTTCCGCCGTGGCCACCTTCGCACACGGAATGAAATGTGCCATCTTGGAGAACAAGTCCACCACCACCAGCACAGCCGTCTTGCCCCTCGAGCTGGGCAGATCCGTGACAAAGTCCAGGGCCACTCTCTCCCATGGTTCGAACGGAGTTTGCAGCGGTTCCAGCAGTCCGGCCGGCGGTCTGTGCACTGGTTTGGCCCTCTG
Source organism: Podarcis pityusensis (assembly GCF_964106645.2). Lineage (NCBI taxonomy): Eukaryota > Metazoa > Chordata > Lepidosauria > Squamata > Lacertidae > Podarcis > Podarcis pityusensis. The sequence continues at coordinate 78,223,003 of NC_138034.1, forward strand.
GCAGGTGTCACACCTCGCCACGTAGTCCGCGACTTCCCCTCTCATTCCGGGCCACCAGAAGTCTCTGGCTACTAATTCCACCGTCTTCTCCTTGCCAAAGTGCCCGGCAGTGGGCGCGTCGTGCAGCTGCTGCAGTACCTTGGCGCGAAGTTCGTCTCCCGGCACGTAGATGGCCCCTTTACGGATGAGCAAACCATCTCGCAGCTGGAACTCGTCGGTCGCTGCCGTGCCCCTGTGCACCTCTGCCATCTTTGCTTGCGCGAAGGAGTCATCCTGCAACGCTCGTCGCACCGCATCCAGGTCAACTGTTGCCGCCGCGCACGCCCACACTGTCGGTGCGAAGATGTGCATGGCGGCCGCTGGCGTTGCCTCCTCCAGATACTGTGGCTTACGGGAGAGAGCATCCGCCATGATGTTGGTGTCCCCCGGGACATATTCTATTCGGAAGTCGAAATTCGCAAAGAACTCAGCCCAACGTATCTGCCTCTGGTTCAGGAACTGTGCCGTGCGCCAGTGCTCTAGATTCTTGTGGTCCGTGCAGACCTGCACCGTGTGCTTGGCGCCGATCAGGAAGTGCCTCCACGCTTTGAACGCTGCATGAATGGCCAGCAACTCCCTGTCCCAGATGGTGTAGTTCTGTTCGGACTTGCTGAGCTTCCTTGAGTAAAACGCTCCCGGCCTCCAAACCCCCTGCGGGTCTTTCTGCAGCAGGACTGCTCCCACGGCTCTGTCTGAAGCGTCTGTCTCCACCCTCATCGGCCTGCTGGGGTTGACATGAAGCAGCTGCTCTTCCGACGCGAAGAGACGCTTGAGTGCCTGAAAGGACTGCTCCGCCTGCTCTGTCCAGATGAACTTCTTTTTCTTGGAGCTGAGCGTGTCCGTGATGGCCGCTGTCTGCATCGCAAAGCCTTTGATAAACTTGCGATAGAAGTTCGCGAAGCCGACAAACCGTTGGACCTCCTTCCGGTTGCGTGGGCTTTTCCAATCCAACACTGCTCGGACCTTGGCGCTGTCCATGGCGAGCCCTTTATCAGACAACTTGTAGCCCAGGAAATCCACCTCCGTCACGTCGAATTGGCACTTCTCCAGCTTGGCGTAAAGCCTATGTTGCTGTAGCCTGCTCAGCACTTCCTTGACGTGTCTGTCATGCTCCTGCTGCGATTCCGAAAAGATCAGGATGTCATCCAAGAAACAGACGCACGTCTTGTAGAGGAGCCCCGCCAACACGTGATGCATGAAAGCTTGAAAAACGTGGGAGCCATTTTGCAATCCAAAAGGCATAACTCTATATTCGTAGGTGCCCAGGGGCGTGAACATGGCTGTCTTCCACTCATCTCCTTCCCGCATGCGAATGAGGTTGTATGCCCCTCGCAGGTCCAACTTGGTGAACACTCTGCCCTTCCGTACCTTTGCGAGGAGGTCGTCGATTCGGGGCATGGGGAAGTCCGATGGCTTGGTCACACTGTTCAAGATGCGAAAGTCCACTACAAGTCTTTTTTGGGGCGTGTCCCTCTTCTTAACAAAGAATACCGGACTGCCCCCCGCTGCCTTGGACTCTCGGATGAAACCGCGCTCCAAATTATGATCTATGAACTCTTTGAGTTCCTGCAGTTCGTCCTCAGACATGGAATACAGCTTCCCTTTGGGCAGCGCCGCCCCCGGCAGCAGGTCAATTTTGCAGTCATATGGTCTGTGGGGGGGTAGCCTGTCTGCCTCCTTCTCGCAGAAAACCTCCAAAAATTCTGCGTACTTGTGGGGAACCGCTTGCAGCGTGCCTAGCTGCAGCTGTGACTCCTCTTCCTCTCCTTCCTGCCTGGGCACGATGCAGTGTTCAGCGCAAAAGGAAGAGCCGAAGGTCAGCTGCCTCTGGTACCAAGCCAGCGTCGGGCTGTGCTTGTCCAGCCAACTCATGCCCAATACAATGGGCGTGTCCGATAGTTGAGTGACATTGAAGCTGATGATTTCCCTGTGATTCCCAAGTCGCATCACCATTGGTGGCGTCTGCTTCACCACTTGCCCCCCTAGCAGCTCCCTGCCATCCACCGTGACAACCTGCAGGGGCAGCGTGGCAGGCAGCAACTGTATAGCGTGCCGGTCGACAAAGTCCTGCCCTATAAAGTCCGCATTGCTTCCGGAGTCAATGGTGATTGGCACGTCCATGGTGATTCCATTGGGCAGCTGGAGCGACGCGGTGAGCCTCACTACCGGTTTGGGCGGGAGGGGGTCCATGGGCTGTAAAATCTCTGGGGACTGCTTCACTGACACGTCTGGCTGGGCCCCAGTGCCTCTTCCAACCAGACTCCGTCGTTTCCCTGCTGTGGTTGTCCTTGCTGCGTTGCTGCAGTTACCATTGCTGAGGCTGCAGTGTGCTTGTGGAGCCTCTGGGGACACTCTTTCGCCATATGCTGTGGATCATCGCAGATGTAACACTTCCTGTTCCCTCTAGGAGGCTTCGCTTTCACTGCTGCCAGTGCTAGGGCTCTGGCTGCTGACTGAGCCCTTGCACCTCCAACCTCCATAGGTTCCGCTCCTCCTCCTGGCGGAGGCGTGGATTGCGCACGCGCTGCTTCTCTGGGAAGGAAGGAGGAGCCCCTGGCTGGTTCGCGCCCTCCACGCCCTTCGCCACTGCTCCACGGACGTCCTTCCAGCCGCACCCCCACCGCCAGCGCCCTCTGAACGATCTCCTGCGTGGTCCGGGGTCTCTCCCCCCTCGCAATTTCATCTTTAACCGAGCCGTGCAATCCCTCCCAAAACAGGTCTCTTACAGGAGCCGAATCTCTGTCCCATTCCAGAGCACTGACCAAAGCGAAAAAGCGGGCATGGTACTGCCTTACGCTGGCCCTCCCTTGCTTCAGTCCATGTATCTGCTGCCGAGCAAGATCCACGTCAATGCTTGACAAAAAGCACCCATCCATCGCTTTAATAAAGGCATCCGCGTTTTGGAGCGCCGGATCCTTATCTCTCCACAAATTGCGCAGCCATGCTTTAGCATCTCCATGCAAATGGGACATGATGAATCCCACCTTCTCTTGCTCATCTCTAAAGTCTTTGTTCAGCAGTTGCAGTGCACACATTACATCTGCTCTAAAGTTGGGGTACTGTTGCAAATTCCCATCGAAGTGAGAGACCAAACCGCCTGTTCGTCTCCCCAACCCAATCCCCTCCGGTTTGGGTGTCAGTTGCCCTTGCTTCGTAAGCACTTCCAACCTGACCTGGAGATCCCTGTAGGCGGCAGCTGCGTCCTCCTCTCTCTTCCTGGATGCAAGAGCCTCGGCATTCAGGCGCGACACTGCTTCTCTGAGTTCCACTATCTGCTGTTCGGCCGTCATGTTGTCTGCCGTTCGTGAGCTCGCTAGTAGGCACCCGCTTTCTCTCCTCTCCGCGAGGCTGTAGATGCCCACAATTCATGGGATGGAGCTTACTGTCAGAGTTGCTTCCAGATCCTAGCTCACAGAGGATCACGCTAGCCAGCGATCATTAAATAAAAGTCTTTATTGAGTTACAGTTTCCATTCTCAAGCTGCTGCGTGCAACCCTACGTCTAATGGTTAGATCGGCGAAGCTCCATCTGAGTCTCCGCCCCTTGTACACCAACTTAATATCCTAGCCTTGCTCCACCTTTTCCGCCTGACTGTTCTTCTCTGGGTCCCTCTGCCTCCCGGGGTCTCTTCCTTCCGGGATTCCTCTGACGCTGACGCTGACCCCCCTGACTCTTCTCCCTCCTTTCGGCGGGCTTTAGGACCTGGCTCCCTTTCCGGGCTGCCTACTGCGCCACCTTCCTGTGCATTTGAACTTGGCACGCGCGCCCAACCTTCCACCTTCCGTCTGACCGTTTCTTCGCTCCCCGATGGAGGTGTGGCCACTCCTGACTCGTGCCCTCCCCCCTGTTGTGAGCTGCCAGCGCTTGATCCCTGGCGCCCTTCCTCTTCCCTGCTCTCTGGCGGTGACGCTGGTCCTGATTTCCAACTGCTCCCCTCTGAGTCCCCTCTGGCTCTATCTTCCTGGGGTGTCCCCCTAGGCTCCCCCCTTGCCCTGGCCACTGGTGCTCCTTTCTGTGAATCTTCTGATTCACTGGAAAGACTCGGAGATCTCGGGTCGTCGTCATCACTCATCTTTTCTTCTGCCTCCTCTCCCTCGCTCTCTGTTTCCTCCCTTGCCCTTGCCTCTGCTCCTGAACCCCTGACAGCGGAGCATACAATCTAATACGCATGAGGGAAGGTGACGAGTGGAAGACGGCCATGTTCACGCCGCTGGGCACCTATGAATACAGAGTTATGCCGTTTGGTCTCCAAAATGGCTCCCACTGTTTCCAAGCATTCATGCACCACGTGCTAGCAGGACTCTTCTACAAGAAGTGCGTATGCTTCCTCGACGACATTCTGATCTTCTCAGAATCGCAGGAGACTCACGAGAGAGACGTAAAGGAGGTCCTGCAGAGGCTACGGGAGCACAGACTCTACGCCAAACTGGAGAAGTGCCAGTTCGACGTGACGGAGGTGGATTTCCTGGGCTACCGGCTGTCGGACAAGGGACTAGCCATGGACAGCGCCAAAGTCCGCGCGGTGTTGGACTGGAATAGCCCGCGCAATCGGAAGGAGGTCCAGAGGTTCGTCGGCTTCGCCAACTTTTACCGCAAGTTTATCAGGGGTTTCGCGAAAGAGACGGCAGCTATCACGGACACCCTCAGTTCCAAGAAGAAAAAGTTCACCTGGACGGACCAGGCGGAGCAGTCCTTCAGGAGACTTAAGAGTCTCTTCGCGTCCGAAGACCAGCTGCTACACGTGAATCCCGGCAGGCCCATGCGGGTTGAGACTGACGCATCTGACAGAGCAGTGGGGGCCGTCCTCTTGCAGGAAGATCCGCAAGGGAACTGGAGGCCCTGCGCTTTCTATTCCCGGAAGCTCAGCAAGTCGGAACAGAACTACACCATCTGGGACAGGGAGTTGTTGGCCATCCACGCGGCTTTCAAGGCGTGGCGGCACTTCCTCATCGGAGCCAAGCACACCGTGCAGGTCCGCACGGACCACAAGAACCTAGAGTATTGGCGCACGGCGAAGCTCCAGAGCCAGAGGCACATGAGATGGGCGGAGTTCTTTGCGGATTTCGATTTCCGGATAGAGTATATCCCGGGAGACAACAACGTCATAGCGGATGCGCTCTCCAGGAAACCGCAGTATCTCGAGGAAGCGGCACCAGTGGCAGCCAGGCACCGCAAGCGTGGGCGTGCGCTTCCGCCGCTGTGGACCTGGACGCGGTACGACGCGCGCTACAGACGGATCCGTTCGCACAATCCAAGATGGAGGAGGTGCGAAGAGGGACAGCAAAGGACGGCGAATTCCAGATACGCGAAGGCCTGCTGACCCGCAAAGGTGCTCTCTACGTGCCGGGAGACGATCTCCGCGCGAAGGTTTTACAGCAGTTACACGACGCACCCAGCGCGGGTCACTTCGGCAAAGAAAAGACGGCGGACTTAGTAGCCAGAGACTTTTGGTGGCCCCAGATGCGGGGAGAGGTCGCGGATTACGTCGCCAGGTGTGACACTTGTCAGAGGTCCAAGCCAGTGCACAAGAAGCCAGCGGGATTGCTGGAACCGCTGGAGACGCCACTACAGCCGTGGGAAAGGGTGGCGCTGGACTTTGTTACTGATCTGCCCAGCTCACGGGGCAAGACGGCGGTGCTTGTGGTTGTAGACCTGTTCACCAAGATGGCGCACTTCATTCCTTGCGCGAAGGTGGCAACAGCGGAACAGACCGCCAAGCTGTTCATAGACCACGTGTTCCAGGTGCACGGCTTACCGCGGTCCATCCTGTCCGACCGGGGTCGCCAATTCATTTCCAGTTTCTGGCAGAAGCTCCTGGGCATCCTGAATGTCAAGATCAACTTAGCGTCGGCGAGACACCCGCAAACCAACGGCCAAGCGGAGAGGGTCAACGCCATCATGCAGCAGTACCTGCGATGTTACGCCAGTCAAAAGCCTGCAACTTGGGTGGACTACTTACCGATGGCCGAGTTTGCCTACAACAACACGAAGCACGCGTCAACGGGGGTGACACCGTTCTTCGCCAACAATGGGCGACATCCCAGAACCTTCCCGGCGTTGGAGACAACGACGCAGGGGGAGTCGCAGGGAGCTGAGCATTTAGCAGCAGAATTGCAGGAGGTCCACGAGGAGCTACGACGGCACTTGGAACTAGCTAAACACGCCTACAAAGTGCAGGCAGACAGGCACAGGAGGGCAGGAGAAGACATCCAGGTGGGGGACTGGGTATGGTTAGCAGCCCAGGCGGTGCCGGCCAAGTCGTTAGCTAAGAAGCTAGGACACAAACAGCTAGGGCCATACCAAGTTGAGGGCAGGATCAATCCCGTAGCTTTTCGGTTGACCCTCCCAGAAGGTTCCCGAATGCACCCGGTCTTTCATAGGTCGGTGCTTACACCCTACAAGGCCCCACACAGATTTCAGGAGCCAGGGACGGCACCAGACCCACGTAGAAAGTCACCGGGGGGGGGGAAGTCACCGAGGACCCCGACGCTCAACGAGGTCACGGAAATTCTGGACTCGAGATGGGGGGAGGAGGGAGTGGAATACCTCCTCGCCAGGGAAGGTACCCCGGCCAGCGCCAACAGTTGGGTGCCAGATTATGCTCTGGAGGAACCTCTTCTTAAAGACGAGTTCCATGCACTCTTCCCACACAGGCCCATGCCAGCGGAGTATTTTGACGACTGGCTTTTTACGCCCACACTTTCAGGCAGCACCTTCCGGGGGTTCTCCTCCGCAGAGGAGACCACGCCGGAATCGAGCCCTCCAAGGGGATCGTGCTCGGGGGTGGACACGGACCGCTCTTATTGGTGGGAAGATCAACCAGAAGTGGGGTGGCGAAGGGGGCCTTGGCAAGCAGCATCGCCTGAAGTAACAGGGGGAGGGAAGGGTTTGGATGTGTTGGGGGAGGACCCCGGTTTCGAGCACGCATACACTGAACTGGAAGCAGAGGAGATCGACGTCGATGAACTGTATCCAGCATCTACCCCCGCTACAACGGAGCTCCCGGAACCTGCGCCCGAGCAGCGGGAGGGGGGAAGGGGGGGCTTCGAGGGGGGGATGGATGTCAGGGGTTCAGGGACAGAGGCACAGGGTAGGGAGGAGATGGAGAGCGATGGGGATGAATCCCAGGACAGCGAGGAAGAGGATGACAATGACTCAAGAGATTCCATGAGTCTTTCCAGCGAATCAGAGGATTCCCAGAAGGGGGCGCCGGTGGTCAAGGCCAGGGGAGCCCCAGGGGGGATGTGTCAGGAGCAGGGGGCCAGCGGGGGATCCCAAAGTGGCAGCTGGGCGTCAGGACCAGCCTCCCCGCCAGAGTGCAGCGAAGGGGGTGGAGGTTCCAGTGTATCAGGGGAGGCGGCTCCGGCAGTAGAGAAAGGAGGGAGGTCGGAGCAAGCCACCCTCCCGGAAGGGGAGGGGAGTAGTGAAGGGAGTAGCGTAGCTGTCAAAAGGAAAGTTAGAGGTTGGGGGCGCGCGCCAAGTTCAAATGTAGAGGCGCGCGGAAGTACAGGGAGCCCGGAGGAGGGGCCAGGTCCCAAAGCCCGCAGGAGGGGGCAAGAGCAGTCTGGTTCCGTGTCGGAGGAATCCAGGAGGGGCGAAACCCCAGCGGGCAGAAAGACCCTGCGGAAAAGGAAAGAGAGAAAGAGGTGGAGCAGCGCAAGCCTCTTAAACTGGTGCAGGGGAGGGACGGATTCAGAGGGGACTTCAGTGGTCTAAGCCTAGCAGACGTAGGGCTGCGCGCCTCGGATCTGAAGCAAACAATGAACTGCAATAAACACTTTTGTATATAAGAAGAGATAGGCGTTGGTCTTTTGTGAGCTGAGACTTGAGGCAGCCCTGACAGTAAGGGTAAGGGTAAGGGTTAGGGTTAGGGTTAGGGTTAGGGTTAGGTTTAGGGTTAAGGGTTAAGGGTTAGGGTTAGGGTTAGGGTGGTTAGGGTTAGGGTTAGGGTTGTTAGGGTTAGGGTTTGGGTTAGGGTTGTTAGGGTTGGGG